>NC_134858.1:58640794-58940794 GCF_049852395.1 Peromyscus maniculatus bairdii | reverse complement strand
TACACTCCCTGGGTTCTCATAGCAGGGGCACTCTGGGCATCAGCAAGACGGCAGGGCCGGAGAGGCGGTTCCAGCCAGCAGCCAATTCCTGCCCTGGGTTGGGAGCACACAGGCAGAGCCCAGAGGCTGGAGGTCTGCGCCACAAGCAGCTGCCTGGGTGGCAGATGAGTGGCCGGGGGTCAAGTCCCAGCTTCACAGCCAGTGTCTTCCTTGTTTGAGGAGCCTTGGCTCTGGGTTTCCCCACTTAGGAAAAGGAAACAGTGATGTCACATTCAACAGCCTCTCAGGAGACTTGAATGAAACTGTGTACACTAAAGCTAGAAGCTTCGGTAAGTGTGGCTTGTGAGCACTGGATAGTGATGCCCGAGGCTCCGCCGTCCATCACAGCCCTGGTGCAGACTGCCCTGCAGAGGCTGCTCCTCTGCCTGCTACTTTGTCTACAGCTGGGTTTGCTCACTCCAAAGTGGCTGAGAGCATGGGTCCTGGAACTCGGAGGAGCTGACTCCTTACTGTGTGACTTTGAACAGGTGACTAAACTCCTCTGAGCTCCAGTGTCCCCCTTCAAAAAGTGGCTATAGCCATACTGAGACATTAATGGTCTGTGTTGAAAGCCTGGTTCCAGGTTAGGGTTCCATAAATGTCAACTATGCTATTATCATTTTTAATAATTATTGGCCTTGGACACAGCTGGTGATGGTTGTTGCGAACAGGTCCCATGAAGCCGAGGCTCTCCTCACATTTATTATGTGATATGAATGGCCTTGAACTCCTGATTCTCCTGTCTCTACCTGAGTGCGGGGACTCTGTATGTCAGCCACCACATTCCAGGTTTTACCTGGTGCTGGGCATCAAACCCAGGACTTCACGCATGCTCAGCAAGTACTCTACTAACTGAGCTACATTGCTGAGAAGGTTGAGGGTACAGGGTGGGTGCATTTCATGCTGTTCCACCTTCTACAGTCAGTCACACCGTCCTGCGAGCTCTTCGTCATGGACCCCTTTGGGTGGATCCTTCTCTGTCTTTCCTGATGACAAACATCCCACATGGCCTCCCCGTCTTTCAGCTGTGAGATATGATGCCCATGTCTGCCTTCCTGCTGGAAGCTCTTGGGTGGAGCATGTGTGTTCTCTCTGCCTCAGTTTCCACTTCTGTAAAGGAGCAGCATGGCACTGACCACAGAGGGCTCAGAGTCGAGGCAAGGAGGAAGTCAGTACGAGCCGCACAATGGCTCCTCCTCTGGCCAAAGCTGAGTGTCTTGGGCTCATCGTTTTCCAAAGCCCTGCCTGTGGAATGCTGGTCTTAGAGGACAGTGAGTCTCCCCGACAGATAAGTCCCACACCAGACACCATGTGACCTCAGTGCAGCCCCACTGCAGAGGAGAACGCTTTGAGCAACCAGACAGTCCTTCCTCCACGGAGCCCTCGTTGCTGTTCCTGTGAGCCAGGCACAGTCCCCTCCTCAGGGCCCTCCCTCCAGCTGACGTTCCTGCGTGGGACGTTCTTCTTCCAACAGGGGCATACATTTCCTTAGGGTTTGCTCGGATAGCATCCCTCTGTGTGTCCTAAGTGCAAACACTCTCTCTGTCTCTGTCTCTGTCTCTCTGTCTCTGTCTGTCTCTCTGTCTCTGTCTGTCTCTCTGTCTCTCTGTCTCTCTGTCTCTGTCTCTCTCTGTCTCTGTCTGTCTCTCTGTCTCTCTGTCTCTCTCTCTCTCTCACACACACACACACACACACACACACACACACACACACACACTTCCTGTTCCCCTCCCCACTTTAGTCTCTTCACAGCCTTTATGTGTGTGACATACACCAAACTTCTGACAGCGTTCGCGTGTTTGGTTTTGTCTGTCCGTCTGTCAGCTATTACAGAATTCTCCTTATTTATTGCTGTGTGGACACAATCCCTAGAAATCCAGTAGCTCAAAACCACAAACAGGTTATTCAGCCTCACAGTGTGTGAGGCGCATCAGACAAAGCTTGGCTGGCGGCTCTCCTACCTCAGGAGCCGACAGTGGAGATGGCTGATGGCAGGACTGGTATGTCCGAGAGGGCTTCCCAGGTCTGTCTGCACCTTGTGAGCAGCTTGGGAAATCTGGAGCTCACTGTACTGGGGTGCCTACACATGGCTCCACCAGTGTGGCTCAGCAGTGTAGCGGGGTTCACTTTGGCCATGGAGCCCAGGGCTCCTGGCGTGACAGGATGGGGTGTGGGGGTGAGGGGGACCCAAGGGTCTTTCTTCACAGCAACACGTCTGCCTTGTTCTTTTGCCCAGACCATCACTAAGGCTGACCTGAGCTCCAGAGTGGGAGTAGACCACGCCTTTCTGTAGAAGGAAGCTGAGGATTCCAGCTCTGCCCTCCAATGCCTCCCCAGGACGGGGCCTGCATGCACTGAGTGCAGTGTCTAGCACACACGTGGGCTGGGGGTGGGGGGAACACTGCGTGTATGGTTTCTTTATTTGTTTGTTGACTGTGTGCATTGTATGCACATGTGTGTGCTGATGTGTGTGCCTATGCGTGTGGGCAGAGAAGGGCTTCCGGTCTCCTGCTCTATCCCTCTCCGCCTTGCTTTCGTGACATGGGGATTCTCGCTGAACCTGGAGGTAAGACGGCAGCCAGCATGCCCCCTCCTCCTCCTCCAGTACTGGGGTTGCAGGTGCCAAGAGCATCACACCTGACTGAATACCTGAGTGCTGAGGGATTTGAATTCAGGACCCCGGTACCTATGTAGCGAACACTCGGACCTGCCCAGTCATCATTACCATTGAGCCATCTCCCTGGGCCCCGATGTCATCATTAGAGTCCAGCCGAGCCACTTCAGTGAAAAACCCTGCTTCACACCTGCCCTGCTTCACAGCTGCCCTGCTTCACACCTGCCCAGGACCAGGAGTTCTCTCCTAGCTCAATCTCCCCTTCCCATCTGCCTGTTCGGCCTCTGAGCCTTGGACTCCACCCTCCTGTGCAGACGGCCCAGGTCACGAGCTGCCTGAGGGCTCTGTGTCATTCAAGGAGGCTTAGAAGAGTGGGGAGCGCCCAGCCACAAACACAGAACAGGCATGTTTCATACGCGTGGACTCATGAATCACAACCACAGATCAGGTGGAGGCTGCTGGGCCATTTTACAGATGAGGACACCCAGGCCCAGAGAAGTCACATGGTTTGCCTCGGGTCACACAGCCAATCCAACCAAGCCCAGCCTGGAGGTTCCACGGAGCCATTGAACACCTGTCCCCATTTTTTAGGCTATGCAGGTGAGAAGACACACACACACACACCCAGCTGCCCCCTCCCACACCACCGTAACATGTCTAGCCCACTGAAACGGGACTTCCGGCATCTAATTTTTCTTCTCCCTTCCTTGGAGACCACTGTTTCCCACCCTTGAGATGCTCTGCCAAGGGAGCTGGGTTTAATATTCATGAACCAGCCAGGCATGCGTGATTAGCTGGCTGGTGTTGGAGAAGGAGGACTAATTGAATAAGGTATTTACATAACAAGTTAATGCTGTCGCCCGCAGGGCTCCTTTGTAGACCCCCACCCCCAGCCCCCCAACTTGTTCATCATGTGCTTTTCTTCCTCCCGGATGGCCAAGGACACAGAGGCGCCACTAGGGTTGATGTCCACAGCATACATAATGTCACTAAGAGACGGGAACAATTGCATGTGGGTGAGGACACCGTGGGGCTCATTGGTAGCCAGAAAAAGCAGGGGAGTTCTAGGGTCCCATAAAAGCAACCCCCTCCATAGGGTCAGAGCGCGTAAATTAAGGCGGAGAGCCACTGGGTCTTTGACCTAGTTGTATGTACCCCAAACCCCAAAGACCGTGGATGGATCCCACCCAATTCTGAGCTTGCCTCCTTTTCTATCACGTTCTGGATCCCAGCGTGATCTCTGAAGTCTAGGACTATATGCCACCTGCCTGTAATAACAGAGGGGCGTGAGAGGACTGGATGCTGTGTCAGAGACAGACAATCCCTGGTCTAGGGAGAGGGCTCAGTGAGCAATGTGCTTGCCACGCAAGGGTGGGGACTTGGGTTTGAATCCCCAGAACGCATGGAAAAGCCAGGAGCGTACGCCTGCAATCCTATTGTCCCTACAGCGAAATGGAAGGTGGAGAAGGAAAAAAAATCCCCGGCAGCCTGTGGAGCAGTTAGCCTGCTGTACACAGCAGAACAAAACAAAACAAAGAGACCTTGTTTCAAAGGGGGTAGGAGGTGGGGACAGACACCTGAGGTTGTCCTGAAACCACTGTACACATGCCATGGCGTGTGCCTGCTTGCGCTCTCACACACAGACAATAAATGAATAAATAATGAAAAAAAATAACTCCTCTCTGTGACTGCAAAGGAGAGACCTAAGTCACGTGTTCACATCTTCCCAAAGATCTGCCTTCAGGGTTAGGCCTGGTCAGAGCTCCCTTGGGGTTCTGGAACTCCGGGTTACAAGCTCGTAAAGTCCTTGTTCACCACCGGCTGGGACGTGTGTGGTGCGTCTGACCTCAGGCGAAAGGAAGACCAAGCCAAGTCCCCTGGCTGCAGCTGAAAGGGCACAGCAGCCTCCTCTCCCTGCAGACAGACTACAAAGACGGGCTGGGCGTGTCTGAGGGGAAGAGGAGGCTTTAGCTGCTGAGCCACCAGCTCCAATGAGCTGCCAGGGCATTCAAGCCCTGGAACAGTGGATGGTGTCCTGTGAGGGCCACAACAGTCTGGTTCTTCTTGCCGGGCCTACAGAGGGGTAGAACTCGGAAGCTGTGTGTCTGAGCATGTGTGTGACTTCTGGGAGCTTCTGGCCCCTCATTGAAAGAATGGAAAAGATGACAGAGCTCCTCTCCTGAGGCTTGTGTGAGGAGAAAATTGATTGTTTTATGTTAGGTGCTTGTAACAACAAATTCTCCACACAGGAACCTTGGCAGGTAGACTTGTCTAGGAAGACTAGAAGGACGTGTGTGTGTGTGTGTGTGTGTGTGTGTGTGTGTGTGTGTGTGTGTGTGTGTGTGTGTTGTAATACTGTGTCTTGAGTTTCCATCTTTATGCTGACTAGTGATGAATGAAGTTGAGGTAATTTTCAAGGCTCAGAGCCGTATTGTGGAGGTCATGGAACTGACTGGTCAGTCTTGCTGGGCAGATCAAATGGCAGACACTAATAGACAACGCCTGTCTCACAGTAGACTCAGCCAGTGGGCACCCGAGGATGGAGAATCTGGCCTGTGAGAACCTCCCGGGGGTGCTGGAGCCATGGATCCTGATGAGCACAAGGCCATGGGGTCTGGACTGCTCGCTCCAGTGCACCAGAGGGCAAGGCTGGACCACCGTGCATTTTAGAAGCACACAGCTGCTGAACTGTTGGCTTAATGTTCTAAAGAGAAGTACGTTGGAAGTACCTGATGGGAGGGGCCCCTACCACAGGGTGCATGCGTCTCCTCGGACCCTGATGGCTGACTGGTTTCTAAGGTCTTGCTGTGATGGTGATTATGAGGTAGGAGGCAGCCACGTTGGTCAGCTTCTTGTCCTCCTCATTAGCGATGTGGTGACACCTGCTCCCTGCTCCCAGCCATTCCCCTGCCTTCTCCTCCCTGACACCAGGAGAGCTCAGGACTCTGTCCTACTGTTGGCCTCACCCACTGGGAGGCCAAACCATTGAGCTTGGCAAGTGAGAGCCACCCAGAACAACCCTGCCAGCCTCATGGCCTGTGGCTATACGAGAACCAGCAGTTAAACTAATGTCTCTAGATGCTGCCAACCTTTTTGGTTTTGTTCCTCCCCGGCCGTGACACCTTCCCTAGACACAGCCATGCCGTCCCTCCTCCAGTGTCACTTGACATGCTGGGCAGCCACTGGGAGGTGGGAAGACACAGCTACTGTCCCTGAGAATGCTCCCAGGGTCTGCGTCCTGGAACCGTGGGGGAGGATGTCAAGGCCAATGCTGGGGACCAGAACTAAATGTGGGTGAGGCAGGGAGGCATTTGTCTCCAGGTAGAATGTGAGGATGGTTAAAACACTCAGTGATCACGACAAATACTATGGACAAGGCAATGTTTTTAAAGGTCAAGTTCATCGGAAAGAATCTAGACACTGCTTTTCATTTTGAAATGTGTTGCTTTGAAATAGTTATCATTATTGGTGCACTTTGGGGGTGCTGCTTTAGATCTCTGGTACAGGGAAATGCCTCGTTGCCCTAGTCTTGGCCCGGGAGCTTTGTCCTCTGGCATCTGCCGTGGGGAGAGCACGGGGTTGACTTTCGCATCTGAGTCGGGCAAGGAAAGGGGTTCCCGGGGACCCCGATGGGGAGTGTGCATGTGGTACAGCCTGAGGCTAACGCCTGGGCTCGTCCTCTGACTCGGGGTTCCAGAGAGAGGTCAGGGAAGCAAGGAAGCTATTGTCAGTCCAAGAAGCAGAGACAAAGAGGAGCTGTCCTCGGGCGCTTGGTCCCAACTCCTGGAGATCGCTAGGCCAGGAAGGAAGCGAGAGGCCAGCCTGGACTGACTGAAGAGCTCCTACATGGGCCCTTGGGATGCCAAGGCCCAGGACTCCCGCACTTTCCCATCATACCCTGCTCTGCTCTTGGAGGACATGGGAGGGCACCAGCCCTGAAAACAAGCAGGTGGAGAATAGAAGGGAAGTCAAGGGAAGGCAGGAGCTGAACAGGTACCCCCTGAACCAAGCCCATGGGCATGCCTCCGCCTCATCACTCCTGTGAGACTGATGAGGGCACGGAGACTTAGGATGAGCCCACCCTGCAGACTAGGGCGGAACTGGGGAGCCCCCCCAGCGTCTCTTCAGACCCCCTGCTTCCGCTCTCGCTGCTGCCTGGGAGTTAAAACGACCCTCCCTGCTCTAGCCTGCTCAGTCCCAACCTGTCACTTCCAACCTTTCCCTCCCCTCTCAACTTTCCCAAAGTGAATATCATTATTAATATTATTTGCCTAATTAACACATTGGCTGAATGACAGAAAACATGCAAACAGGTTTTGCCAGAGAAACTCTGTCTGATTAAAACTGCAGCCCGTCTAATTAGATGGAGATTTCTTCATTACTTTCCCCATTTTTAGATGAGCCATCTCCCTCCCCTGCTCTTCTTCCCACTTCCCTGGGAGATGGCTCAGCAGATAAAAGCACTCACCGCACAAGTGTGAGGTCCAGGGTTCGTATCCCCAGCACTCAGTGGGCCCAGTGGCACCCCTGAAACCCGAGCAGGAGGGAGCTATCCCTAGAGCAAGCTAACTAGCTAGGGTAGCTGAATTCATGACCCCTGGGCTCCGGAGAGGGACACACCTTAATATACAAGGTGGAGAGAGATTGAGGAAGGCATCCGACATCCATCTTGGGTCTTCATGCATATGCACATGCATGCTGCCGTGCATACCTACACACATGTGCCTTGGGCACACACACACAGAAGAATAGTTGGGGGCCTTACTGAAGACCTGACATACAACAGATGCTAGTAAGAGCTTCCTCGTCTTCCCACCTGGGAGTCCCCCAAAGGGAGTGTTGTAACCACTCTGCAGATGAGAACATCGAGGCTCCCAGGGCGCAGGCCAGCCAGGAACAGACTGCTCAGACCCAGCCCGTTTCAACTGCCACACCAGTTTCCCCTCCCCTCCCCTCCCCTCCCCTCCCCTCCCCTCCCCTCCCCTCCCCTCCCCCTTTCCTCATTCCTCCACCACCCTCTTCCTACAGCCACAGTTATTAGGAAACGCAGCACGAGGTGATGTTACATGACCAAGCCCCAGGGTGACGCCAGGGCTGTCCGGAGACATCCTAAGTTGGGGCCGGCCAGAGTTGTGCCAGGGGCATCTGTAAGAGCCTCAAGAATGTGGGAGCCAAAATGGGGAGGGTGCCAGTCACATTGTAGTGAATCAGGTCGCACACAGTTGGGGTGGGGCTGCTGGGTGACCTGGGAGGAGAAGGCCAGAGCTGGATTACCAGAAAGAGATGGGCTGGTGTTCCTGCCTCTGGAGTCTGTCCTGTGATTATATGAGCTACTTCACATGTGTGTATGTGTCTCTTCCCTAGAGTCAGATGTAAGATCTCCACATTTTGCAGATGAGGAACCAGGCTCAGAGAGGATGAGAAACAGGGGCAAGGTCACACAGCTCAGAAGAGGCTGGTAGTTTCCTGTGGGAAGAGGAACACCTCGTTCTGGTGACTCCCAGGGCACCCTGGGCCTAGTGGGTGGTGGTTGCAAAGCTGTTCTTCCTACAAACTGGCTGGGGCCTGGCTTCCTCTGTAGTGGTTTGAGGCCTGCAGGCCAATTTTACCAGGAAGCCCAGGCCCCACAGGGAGCATGATCAGAGGCAGGCAGACAAGCCTTATTAACTGGATCCAGCGCGGCACCGTCACCATGGCAGCCAGCCTGATGCAGACCAGGTGGTTTTTATTACCAAACTTGGAAAACTTGACAGTGGCGCCAACAATGAATCTTTATTCCGCTGTTAATAGTGTGTCTCTTATTAGCATGCATCTTTTCCCCTTCTTAATAACCTTTACATTTCCAAGCCACATTTATAATTAAGTCATTAATCCCTTACTGGAATTTCTTGTTTTTTTTCATAAGCAGTAAACCCAGAAGTCTCCTCTGCCTGGTGAGAACGGAAGGCCGGACGCTCCCAATTGCCCTGGGAATGTCATCACTATTACTGGATCCTGGCAATGTGCTGATAAGCTCAGGGTTGGGGACGTCCTGTCTCGGAGGGTCTCACAGCCTGGCCAGGGGTCGTCTCCTACCCTCTGTGGCTTCCCTGCCAAGAATTAATCTGGTACCTGAGAGCTGTGAGCTCAGAGGAACCATAGCTGCCAGGCGGGTCAAAGGGCCAGCAAGCTGGGTTACAGGTGCTGAGGTCCAGGCTGTCTCATTAGGCGCAGGGAGTACATTTAGTGAATGAACCCTGGGTCCCTGGAATGAACTGAACTGTGTCCCAACCAAATTCATATCCTGTTACCGCAGAACTTGTATTTGGGTTCTGTCTTTATAGAGATGAGATAAAAAGAGGGTGTCGGTGTGGGTCCCAACCCAATACCACTGTGTCCTTAGAACAGGTGAAATTTGGACACAATGTAGACAGAGGGTGACCGTGGGAAGACAACAGGAAGGAGATAGCCATCTCCGAGCGAGGCCTCAGAAGACACCAGCCTGCCCACCCTTCCATCTTGAACTTCAGCCTCCAGACCTGTGAGGAAATTGATTTCTGTTGTCATTGCCAGCCTGTGGCCCTCTGTTTCATCAGGCCCAGCGAGCTCATATAGCCTTCTTTCTGCCCCAGGGCATTCTGGGTCCTCCATGGAGCTATGCTTGGGATCTCTGAGGGTCCAGGGTAGGAAAGACTGCTGTCTCAGCTCTGCCTCAGGCCTAGCTTAGGAAGTGGCCTGCCATGTCATCAATGGAGGGGTAGGGAGTTGCTCTATAGGGTCCCTACCAGGTCCTGACTACCAGGGTTGGCTGCCAGAAGCAGCACTCAGGTAGTAGGCTTTATACATGGAAGGTGGGCCTCCCTCTAGGTAGAGGTTTGAACTTGTGGCCAGCTTTCCAGGAAGCAGTGAGCCCTGTGTAGCATCAAGAGCTGAGTATCAGTGTAGCTGTGAGTAGGGTTAAGAAGCGTCTGGCAGCCTTAGGATCCACACACCAGCCCATCTGTGGCTAACATCAGGATATGTGGGCACCCTTGATTAGGTGAAAAGGTGGGAAGACCCGCTCACTGTGGTTGGGAGCCCAGACCATGTAACAGAGGAGAAAGTGAGCTGAGCACCAGCATTCACTGCCCTCTGCTTCCTGACTGCAGAGACTGTGCGACCAGCTGCCTCAAGCTCCTCCCACAGTGACTCCCCTGCCATGATGGACGGCAAACCTGGAATTGTGGGTCAAAATAAACGCTTTCTCC
The DNA here is from genome assembly GCF_049852395.1 of Peromyscus maniculatus bairdii. Taxonomy (NCBI): domain Eukaryota; kingdom Metazoa; phylum Chordata; class Mammalia; order Rodentia; family Cricetidae; genus Peromyscus; species Peromyscus maniculatus. Next base: position 58,930,915 of record NC_134858.1, on the reverse strand, counting down.
CCTGAAGTTGTTTTTTTTTTTTTTTAAGAATATTTTTTCGTGACTGAAGCACCATGTTGTTACAGTCTTTAATAGGCATATGTCCTGTTGAGTTCGTCAAGTGGATGCACTTTACCTCAGCACTCTCTGTTGCTGGGCCTTAGCTTGTTTCTGGATAGTTATGATGATAAATGAGAAGCCTGAAACATCCCCGAATATTGGACTATCAGTCAGTGTCCTTAGAGTTAGCGTGACCAAGTTAACACACATAAGACTCTGATCTGTGACATTCACTTGCCATTGACTTGTAGATCCTTAACTTTAATCACCACAGGAACTGCCTGGCTGGGCTCCCCCTTTTTCATAAAGCCAGGAGTGATCGCTGAAGTGTGGGTTAGGGCCAGGGCTCAGCTGGTTAGAGCACTTGTTGCTCTTCCAGAGGATACAAGTTCCATTCCCAGCATCCACATGGTGACTCACAACCCTCCTTGACTCCAGTCCCAAGGGATCCAGGGCCTTCTTCTGGCCTCGGTGGGCACTGCACATGTGTGGTGTACAGACAAAACACCCATACACATAAAGTAACAAGAATGAAAAATAAAATAACATTAAAGTTCGGGGCTTTAGAAAGAACAACAGGAGCTGGTCAGGGATGAAAAGTTAACCATAAAATCAACCGAGGGAGACTTTGGACCAAATATCTAAGCCTAGATAGGTCGTTAACATAACTGCCTATGTCTACCTGCTGTGGGATCTTGTCCTAATGGGATGCTCCCCCCCCTCCCCCACCAAATCAAATGCTTAACAGTTGATTCCTGAGTAAGGCAGAATTCTCTTACCTGCTTGTGGTAAGACGGGGCCCTGCCACATCTGTCCAGGGATGGGATCACACCTTCCTTCCTGCCCACCAGCCCATGCAAGCTGACCCATGCTTGGCAAACACTCACTTACCTTCTGCTGTGTGGGCCTCAGGCACCAACCTCGGGCCATCAGGCCTTGCAGCGGGTGCCAGCACCTTGCCTTGTTCTGATCTCTCCAGTTTCTACTCAGCCCTGCAGGAAAATCACCGGTGTGGACTGCCTCCCACTTGGCAGTTACGCCTTCTTCAGGAACCAGGGGAAAGAATCTCTCCTTCCCTCTTCACACGCTGGCTGGCGTTTGCTATTCCTCCCCCACACCCCTGCCCGCCTGCACCAGCTTCTCCTCCTCCCCTGTTTTGTTTTGTTTTTTTTTTTTTAATACATGTAGCTCAGGCTGGCCTCCAACTGACACTAATCCTCTCCCTTCAGCCTACTGAATGCTAGGTTTACTTGCCAGTGTGCCCTGCTTGGTTTTCACTGGTTTGAAATAGGGTCTCCCATAGCCCAGGCTGGCCCATCACTCCACATGTAGCCTTGCACTCCTGATTTTCCCATGTCCACCCCGCAGTGGCTGGGATTACGCGACCACGCTTCCAGAGGCGAACAGGAAGAGAGCCATCTACGTCACCGCTTGATGCCCACGCTTGCGATCCTGGCGCCTTCTAGGTGACATAAACAACAGCGCCCCCCACCCCACGGATCAGGCCTTGTGGATGTCTGGAGAGGGGTGCGGAACTCATCTGACACCTTCATGCCACAGTGGGTTAGGGGAGGCGAAAGCTGGGAGCTCCCAGAGCAGGTTAATGGAGGCCTCTTCCCAGGAGACCCCTTGTCTGTGCAAATGAAGCGGGTCTCACACTAATCATCCCTGGCCATAAAAAGCGGCTGTAAGGAAAGAGCGCTTCGAATTTAGGGACTTTTTTGTTGTCCCCTTTGAGCTAATGTTTGTAGATGTCCCTGAATTTTTCCCTCTTCACCCCAGCCTCTTGCAGTCTCTCCTTCCTCTCCTATCTCCATCTTTCTCCTCCTTCTCCTCATCTTTCCTCTCCCTTTCTTCCTCCTCCTTGCCCTCTTCCTCTCCTGGTAACGGGTTGCTTGTCCCCAAGATGCCAGCTGCCTGCCAGAGACTTGAGAGGAGGTCATCAGTTTAGTATAGGGACAAGTCAGACTGGCCTCAGACCGCCTGAGCTCTGTCCCTCGAGTGCCACTTCTAGGATGGTGTCACCTCTCTGGGCTGCTCTGTCCCTCCAAGTACCACTTCTAGGATGGTGTCACCTCTCTGGGCTGTGGCAGTCTCCTGTGGGATCTGAACTGGTGGGATGAACTTAATTCAATAATATAATTAATGGACAGTGCTTAAGGTCTTGCTTGGCACACAGTAGGGGTCTAATAATTGCTGAGTGTTATTATAATTATGAGCATCTTGTTCCCTTCCCCAAATGGAGATGCAGCTCAGTTGGGAGAGTGTTTGCTTAGCATGAATGAAGAAGCACTGGGTTTGGTACCCAGCACCACTAACATGGGCATGGCGTCAGCTGCCTGTAATCCCATTCCAGGGCTGGAGGCAGGAGGATCAGGAGTTTGAGTTTGAGGCTACTCTGTCTCAAAACATAAAAACAAAAAACATCCCTTCCCAGTACTCCAGCAGTAACTGCACACTGTGTATGCATAGAGACCCAGGTGACATCCTCTCCACTAATCCTTGGGCTTCTTGCAGGAATGAAGGAAGACCATGCTGCTTTTCCTGCTTTGATCCATCACCCTCATCTCTAAAATGTGAGTCACTGCTTCCAACCCACCGTACAGGCCTGCAGTGAGAATCCCACAAGAAGGCTAGCGTTAATCCCCAGCTCTGAAGCTCCTCACCGTGGGGAGATGGGCAAGCGTGGACAGTTGCCATGGAGCCCACATGCTCACAAACTCCATCTCTTATTTAAGCAGATGTCACTTTCACAGACCAGGGCTGCCACTCTGTCTTCATTCATGCCTTTGCTCTCGAAGGCTACAGGTCAGCCGGGAATTTAAAATACAAAATGAACCTTTCAAAGTGATATTTAGTGCATCCGCAGCCTTATACAACCATGACTCCCATGGAGTTCTGAGACACTCCATCATCTCAGAAGAAAACCCCACAAGAAACCATCCCCAGAAGATGAGCCCTTGAGAGTCACCAACCATATCCAATTGTGAAATCCTTCTTAAGCCAGTCACTCATGGAGGGAGCAGACTTATCATAAACAGCCCATCAAAACCCTCCTGTCCAGAAGCCCCTGGATCCCAAGCTGTGAGGCTCCTGCATGAAAGTGTGGCTGAATGGGTAGTGGAGCACATGAAAGATGCCCAGTAAGGGTGTCTGTGATGGTCTGTACCCATTGTCAACAGGGTCTAGAGTCACCTAGGAGACAAAACTCAAGACATGTGTGCCAGAGAATTTCCAGGTTGGATTAGCTGAGGTAGGAAGACTCCCTTAAGTGTGGATGATGTTCATAGGCTGGGGATCCCAGACTGAATGAAAGCGAGGAACGGAGCTGGTTGCCTGCATCCATCTGTCTGTCTCTGCTTCATGACTGAGGATGCCATGAGACCCGCTGCACATGCTCGCCTCCATGACTTCTCTACTGCGATGGACTGCGTCCTCAAATGATGGGCCACAGCAAACCTCCCCTTCTTCAACTGCTTTGCTGGGCGTTTTGTCCCATTGTGAAAAGCAGCTAATACAGCCTCTTCCCGTGCTGATAACAGGAAACTGGGCAGAGCACATTCCAGCCACTCTGACTTGCCAGAATGACAACGCAGAAGAAACGGAGCCCACACGGGCCTCCAAAGCTGTGGGGAACTCAGTTCTCATGCCCGGGTAGGGCCTCTGCCGTCAGAGCACCGCTGGCCCTGGTTCCGAGGCTGCGGCTGTTACCTTGCCCGGCTGTGTGAGTTACCAGCTTCTCCACTCTCCTCAGCTTCTTCCATCACTCCAAACTTGCTGCTGCTCTTCTTTTCCTGTTTCCAGAGCTCCTCGGAAACAAGAGAGCATATTATGTAATTTCCAGCCACCTGTTTGCAATCATGTTTCCTTTTGTGGAAGAGGGTTTTGAAGTTGCTTCCAGGAGCTACCTAGAAACCAAACGGCAGGGCTCACACCTGCACAAGACGCTCTCCATGCTGAGAGCTCCACCCCCCCCCCCCCATCTCAAGAGGACTGCTGAAATCAGACATTACCCTTACCTCTCAGACAGTACCTTAGCCACAAGGGACAGTGTCAAGTGGGTCGACTTTGTGTGTGTGTGTTTCTTGTGTGTGCAGGCACAGTTGCATGTATATGCACAAATGTGTGGAGGCTAGACGCTGTGTGCCATCCCCAATTGTTCTTTTCCTTACTCTTGGAGACAGGGCCTCTCACTGAATGTAGAGCTCATCAATAGCTAAGGGACAGCCAGGGAACTCCAGCAAGCTTCCTCTCTCTGCCTCTGCAGTGCGAAGAGTACAGGCAGGTGCATGCTGCCTTGTCTGACTTTTCACATGGGTGCTAGCTATCCAAACTCAGATCTTCATGCTCACATGGCCAGGATTCTTACTCCCGAGCCATCTCCCCATCCCGAGCCTTTTGACCTTGTCATCTACAAAGTTCAGGCTTGAGAACCATGCAGTCAAGTTATAAAAATAAGTCGAGTTGTGGTGGCACACACCTTTAATCTCAGCACTCGTGAGGCAGAGGCAGGCAGATCTCTGTGAGTTCGAGACCAGCCTGGTCTACAAAGTGAGTTCCAGGACTGTTACAGAGAGAAACCCTGTCTCAGAAAAAAAAAAGTTATAATAATGCTGGGAAAAAAGTCACATAATGTTTTAACTACATCTAAGGTTGTATACTGGGCCACATTCAAGCTACTTTGGGGCACATTCAGGCTTCAGTTTAGACATGTCTGGATCATCGCAGTGGCCCCCACTGGGGTAAATGACCAGTTATACAACCTGGTCTCCAGTGTTTCCCATGTCTCTGTTGGTGTCTCAAGGGTGGCCAACTCAGGCCCCATTTCAGAGATTCATGCCTTTATCCACTTGATAAATATATGGAGGTCACAGATGTGTCCAGCCCTGTGCTTCCAGAGAGGCCTACAGAGGTGTTGTAGAGACCTGCCCCTGAGGGTTTCCAAAGATCTACCCCAGAACTAGGGAGATGACTCAGTGGGAAGAGTGTATACCAGGTAGCTTTTTTATCAACTTGACAAAAGCTGGAATCATTTGGGAAGAGGGAACTTCAACTGAGAAAATGCCTCTATCAGATTGGCTGGTAGGCAAGTCTTTGGAACACTTTTTTAAAATTAGTGATTGATGTGGGAGGCTCCATCTTACTGTGGGCGGTGCCCTCCCTGGACAGATGGTCCTGGGTCGTGTAAGAAAGCAGGCTGAGTAAGCGTGGAGAACAAGCCAATAGTAAGCAGGGTGCCTCCATGGTCTCTGTTCCCGTTCCTGCTGCCAGGTTCCTCCCTGAGTTCCTGCCTTGATTTTTCCTTCATGATGGACTGTAAAGGCTAAGACGAAATGAGCATACCCCCCCCCCACACCCAGTGCCATGTTTCTTGGGTCATCTTGTCTATTACAGCAATAGGAAGCCGACTAGAAGAGAGCGTTTGCTGAGCAAGCTGAACCAGAGTTCAGATGCCCAGAACTCACATTACAAGCCTCAGAGAGCAGTGCGTGCCTGTGATCCCGGCACTGGGCAAGCAGAGACAGGCAGATCCCTGAAACTCACTGACCAGCCACTCTAGCCCGTCCTGGAGCTAAAGGTTTAGTGAGAAACCTTGTCTTCAAACGTAACAAGGTGGGAGAAATTCAGGAAGACACCTGACTTTTGGCCATATTCATATGTGAACACCCTCCCCCTCCCCTACACACACACACACACACACACACACACACACCATGTCTGCACCAGCTGTATGATGTTCCAGGCAGCTAATCCCACACTGTAGAACTTCTTCACGTTCACTGCCTGACCCAGTCCATGACCAGGAACAGCAGAAAGAGCAACAGCATCCCTGTCAGATGATTCCAAGCTCAGATGAAAGGCCAAGCTGACTAGGTTCTCTGGTCCTTCTCCCGAACCTCCAGGGACCCCTTGGCTAATTCCTTCCTGGCTAATTCCGGATAGTAGCTCCTGTTGCTTTCTGGTTTGTATTTCTCTTCCTCTGTGGAGATGTCCTGTACTTGTGATCAATTGCATGCAGCACAGTGCTAATGGCAGCTTTTCAGTCAGGGCTCAGCAGCCGTCTTAAAGGACCAGATGGGAAATGCTGTGCACATTTTGAAGGCCACATGATGTCTCTTTCTGTTGTTGTGATTTTGTTGTTTTTGTTTGTGTATAGAGGGATATGTGTGGTGTGTGTGCGCATGTGTATGAGCACCGAGCACGTGTGCACCTGTGGATGAGGGCAGAGGCCAGCGAGGACTTCCGGAGTCCTGCTTTGTCACTCTCCACCTTGTATCTCGAGACAGGGTCTTTCGTGCTGAACCTGGAGCCAGCCTGGCAGTGAGCAACACCAGGAAACTAACTGTGTCTGACTTCACAGAGCTGGGGTCACAGGCAAAATGGCCAGGCCTGGCTTTCTCTGCCGATGCTGGGGATTCAGACTCAGGTTCTCATTCTTCATTTTCCCAGCCTGCAGACCACATGGTTTCTGTCCCGATGATGCCTCTCTGCCAAGGAACCATGAAAGCAGCCACAGATGATCCCCAACCATCCTGGCTCTGAAAACAGGAACTTAATTGTTCTTTGGACTTCTCAGGATATCTGAAACTTTCCATCCGGAATGCTGAGAAATTCTCTTTTCTGAGTCAACTACCCATCTTCACAGTTTGTTTTGACGGTTTATTATTTAAAAACAAGCAAAGCTCTAGACTGTGAACGTTCGGTCATCCTATGCCCTGGGTGACTGCTCTGTCCTCGCCCTCTGATGGAGAAGCTCTTCTCAGTGGCTGGTGGAGCTTCCACAGGAGTGGGTCTGATTCAGATGTCATCTTCGGGATTCTAGTCTTCGTGACTTCCCCAAGCTTTTTCTGCCCCTCTGGTTCCTCCTCTAGACTGTTGACAGACTTGTCTACGGTCCTTCTGGTCTGAGAGGACCTCAGATTCCTTTCCAAGGGCTCTGGGCTACACCGTCCATGTTCTTGTCACAGCAGCACCAGGTGATGATGAGAAATGTCTAGAGACCCAGCGCTATGATTCTGTCCCCTCAGGAACCACCTGCTCTGTTCCTCTGTCCTCTCAGATTGGCCTGCAACTCAGGGCAGGTGTAAGGTCCTGAGTCCTGCTGGGAGGAAGAGGAGCGGGATTGATACCCAGACTGACTGATGGGGCTTCCTGTCACCCTGGGACGGGGCAACCACAGGTCAGATTGATGATGACAGAGTGAGCCAGTGCAGTGCTGCTTCTTACGGGTGGCATGGAGGGTCCCAGGCTCACGTTAGCCCAGGTGACAGCTCAGTGGAGCTGGAGCAACGCCAGCTTTCAGCACATGGGGGCTGCTCTGTTTCCACACTGAGACATTTCTCATTGGTGCTGCTGTGTGGGTGAAGGACACTTCTGTCTAGCCCTCTATAGACATCACACGGCAGAAGTGTTAACTGCCATTAACTGTTAGATTCGAGTTGGCTTTCTCCTGTCCAGGCCATGGGTAAACATACTAGCTGAGGTCAAAGTTACATGTTTCTGCCACTGCATACAAACTATTTCAGGGAATGGTATCAGTGGAGGATCAACAAACTTCCTCGGGTAGATGTCCATCCTCAGGCAGCTCTCCATCCTCGGGTAGCTGTCCACATGTCTGAAGGGTGGGAAAATTAAGCAGAACTCAGGATGTTTTAAATCAGTGGTCTCCTCCAACCAGAATTATTTTTGTTGCTACTTCATAACCGTAACTTTGCTACTGTTATGAATTGTAATATAAAAACCTTATATGATGAATGGTCTTAGGTGACCCCTGTGAAAGCATAGTTCGACTCCCAAAGGGGTCACAACCACAGGTTGAGAACTGCTGTTTCAAATAGACTGAGCCTGCCTGCCAAGATGGTCTTGGCATGCCCCCTGGGTGCATGGAGAACAGGGCCCAAAGGGTTTTGGATACCTTCGTCACAGGGTATCATTTGTTAGCCAGAGTGGGACCTGAGATGGCAAGACACCCTGGAGGTGAGCGAGGGACTCACAGGTAAGTGTGCAAAGAAGTCCAGAAAAGCACTAGTCCAACCTGAAAGGGGTGCCTTGGAGGGCTGTAATAACTGCAGCTTGGAGTTTGGAGGAACAGGTGTGAGCAGCAAGCTGTGAGCAGGTGGGGTCTGCACTGGGGCCAGGGCTGCCAGGAAACCCCAGGCAGACAGGGCTGCAAGGAAACCCCAGGCAGACAGGCCTGAGGGATGGGACCAAGGAATATGTCTGGCCCTCCCTTCTCTCTCGCTTTGTGTCCTGGGTTCCCCAAGGCTTTAGCTGATACAGCCCAATCCATGTCTCTTTCCCAAATCCAAGTCTTACCCCAGCCCCTCCTGTACAAAGGCACCTCCATGGACTCACCTTCCCAGAAATGACATCTCCCATTGGGATTCCATATGGGGGTTGGGAGATGGGACATTCAATGCAGACTATGACCTGAAGTCAGCACAAGACTCACTGTTTCCTCTGCCAGCGAAGGCTGTTTTAAAAGCTCACCAATGCCCCTTTGTTCTATAAATAAGGGGAGTTCCTTTTCAACCACATGAACATAAAAATGGCATGGCTCTGGGGCCACCCTTGACCACCTTTCTTTCACGCTGACATCCAATGCCTGAGACAAAACTGGCTATAAGAATTGTTTGTGCAGAGAAAGCAGCTGATCACAAATCCTACTTCCAAAAGCCATCAAAACTCCAAACGTGGGCTGAGGAGAGACAGCTCAGCAGGTGAAACGCTTGTCTTTCAATACTGAAGAGCTGAGTTCAATTGCCAGAGCCAACACGAGAGAAGCAGGATGCAATGGTGTGTGCTTGCAATCCCAGACAGGCAGCTCTCTGTGGCTGGTTGCCTGGCCAGCCAGCTCAGCCTGCTGGGTTAGTGAGAGATCTACCTCAAATGAAAGGCAGACAGCAGCTAAAGAATGATATCTGAGGTTAATCTCTGACCTCTATGTGCATGTGCACACCTGTGCACCCACATCCATAAACTCGCGTACATGCACACACAAAATGTGAATAACCAGATAAAGAGCATGCGTGTTTAATTGTGTTCGATGCCTGCCAGGCCTTTTCGGTATTCCTTCCCCTGATGTTTTTGACTATATATTCTCTGGCTCTCCTCTGCCCAGTCAACAGTTCTGTGGTGTTTTTATGGGCAGAATAGAGAAGGCAATCTGGTTTTCCATTTGGCACTGTCCGCTGCCTTTTGGTTTTCATTTATGAATGTACAGGAAAGTGGTTTTTTTTTTCTTCCACTTTAAAACCCGTTGCATTAAGACTCTTACAGAATCCAGAAAATCTTCCATCCGAGCTCCCCTGCACCTGAGCTGCCAGTGTGCTGTGTGTTGGTAATTGCACATGCAAGATCATCACGTCTCTTCCAGCAGGAAGGAACTTCTGTTTGGGCCAGATGCCGCTTCAAGCCAGGTCCCCCATGTAGAAACATACACAGCTGACGACAGGAATTTCCTTACACAGGCTTCTGGCCCAAATACATTCTTGTTTCTCCTCATGATCCACAGGCAGACTCTGATTTTATTAAACACTAAGCCAGGACTGATGGAACAGGCCTGTAATCCCAGCTATGTAGGAAGCTGAGGCAGGAGGATAACACATTCAAGGCCTGTGTGAAATCCAGTGTGAGCTTGAGACCAAGCTGGGCAACTTAGTCACAATAAAAAAGCAGTAGGCTAGTTCAGGGAGTAGTGAGGTTGTCCCAAAGCATGAGAACCTGAGCCGAGTTCTGAGGACCCGTGCAAAGCCGGCTACAGCAGCACGAGGCTCTGACCTCCACTCCGCGATGGCACTTGTGAGCGCGCGCGCATGCACACACACACTCGCACACACACACACACACACACACACACACACACACACACACACACACACACACACACGCATAAACACACAGTCTTCTGCTGCCTGAGGGCTGCAGTTAAAAAATCTTCAATGAGCACTTGAGGGAACTGGGTGCCAGGTGGGGGCTGTGAGACCTGCTGGCTAATCCTAAGATGCTATACCATCTCTTTGATGTAATTGTCTTTTAACAAGGAAAGAAAAAGAAGTCCCATGGAATTCTTCTGAGCACAAGAAAGGCGGACAGAGAGGAGAGCACCTGGAGGAGGGACCAGCTGTGGGCCTGTCCGCTCTGTCCTGGCCCAGCTATACCAGCCAGCTCTGCTCACCCATCCCTGCGGTGGATGACAGAAATTTGCCCAGAGCCACCCAGTTCTGGCTAAAGAGCCTCGAAGGTCCCCAAGGAGGTGGTCATAAGTTCCCCAGCCTGAGGCCCCACCTTCCTCCCCCATCACCCCCAAATTTTAGAGATTGGTTTCTGGGCTCGTCCTTTCCTCTAAAAAGTAATGATAAGATGTTCTCGCTTGGGAGAAAGATGATTAAATTTCAAATTACTCAGCTTGCCAGATAAGATTGACATCTCCGGATCCAGGCAAGCCAGAGACCAGTTTTGCACACAGGAAGCTTCACCAGCCACCGATTCGCCACGTTGCTGGGCGACTAAAACAGAGCAGCGTGTTTAAAACTACATTAAGGGGCGGCAAACACAGTAATGAGGGCATTTGTTATACTGTAAGGAGCTTTGCAGAACATGGAAATTACCGACATGGCGATTATGATTGTGAACTGGGTGAGGGAAATCAAATCCACGCCCTCCCCCCACACTCCATCGGAGACGGGGTGAAGGAAAGAGAAACAAGGGGCCCCGGCAGGCAGGGGCTTGGCGAGGGAGGAGCTGTGGGGAGTTATTAAACACTTTAATAACACACAGAGTTCTGGTTTCAGCTTGGGTTTGTGGGGGTTTTGATCAGGGCCGATTCTGTAGCAGGCCTACCTTCCCCAGGGCGATCAGGGGGTGACCACAGGAGGCAAAGGGCTGGTCCAGCCTCGCATCTTATTTCAAAGCTGCGTCAGGATATAGTCTGGTTCTCATTTTCTCCCTGATGGCTTAAAGGCAGTGAGCCGACTTCTCTGTCATCTGGGCTTGTCACCAGTCTGAACTTAGAGTGGAAGCAGGTGTGTGTGTGTGTGTGTGTGTGTGTGTGTGTGTGTGTGTGTGTGTGTGTGTTGTGTGTGTATTTGTGTATGTATGTGTGAGTGAGTGTATGTTGTGTGTATGTGAGTGTGTGTGAGTGTATATGTGTGTGTACATGTGTGAGTGTGTGTTGTGTGTATATGTGTATGTATGTGTGTGAGAGTGTATGTTGTGTGTATGCAAGTGTGTGTATGTGTGAGTGTATATGTGTATGTATGTGTGTGAGTGTGTATTATGTGTGTGTGTACACGTATATATGAGTGTGTGTGTGTTGCATGCAGGGGCTTAGCCCAGCTCTAGATGGTGTAAACAAGGTGTTATATAAAGACAGGCTGGGGTGTGGTGTTCCCTCACATGCAAAAACGGAAAGCAGGCTGCAAAGGCTGGCCCCAAGGCCAGGTGCTGCAGCTTGGGGTGGCTGGCGTCTCACTATGGCAGCTTCTCAGCTAACATGCTCAGCACTGTCCAGCCCCACTCCCCTGGTGCGACCTTGACTCCTTTCCTGGAGAAGCTGCTGCATCATCCTCGACCCTTGAGACTTTCAGCTCCTGTCTTGTCCGTTGGAGACCCTTTGCTGCACCCATTTCCCCACACAGCTGCGGGCTCTGTGAGGCCCACACCCATGAAGAGCAAGGATGAGTGAGTCAGAGGTCTTCTAAACCTAGTCTTGTTGAAGATTCAAATCCAGGGCCATATTTCTAATCACTGCGCCAAAGGGGTCAGACTGGGCTGCAAGCAGGGCTCTGTCTCAAAAGGAAAAAAATGAAATTAAAAAGATGTGGGGAGGCCGTTCAACCAGTCCGGTTCTTGCTACACAAGCCTCGGGGCCTGAGTTCAGTCCCCAGCACTCACATAAAGAGCTGAGTGTAAACTTGGGGGAGTAGTGCGTACTTTTAATCCTAGTACTTGTGAATCGTCTCAAAGAACCCTGTGCTCGCTATCCAGCCTGCCTAGTCTAGTGGGAGAGGGAGCCCCAGGCCAACGAGGCTTGTCTCAAAAGAAAAAAAATAAAATAAGAGAGTAAGAAAAATGAAAAAAAAAATCAAATTTAAGCTGGAATATTGAATCTGTTTTACTAAATTAACTGGAGTACTAAGTAACCAGCACCTAAGGGTTAACACAAAGCTGCCTTTTGTCAGGCATCTGTCCCCAGTGGCAGGGCCTGGAGCAGGCTCACACACACAAACTCCTCACGCCCAGTCATAGAAGCTCCGCCCCGCCCTATGCCAGTACTGCTCCGGCTTGCAGTCCTCCATCCTCCTCTAACCCCAATAACCACGCCCTGAGTTGCCTCAAGTTCAGGGCTGCACAGATGGGGTCCATGGCCAGGCCCATGGCCCCAGAGAAGACTAGCTTAAGCCCCAGAACTATCAGAACCATTAGATCAAGAATTCAGGAGTCCCAGGTTCCAGAACATGATCTAGAAAGAGGAGAAAGACCACCACTTCGAGTACACATGGTCTCTGATGAACTCCCTGCCCTCCAGGTGGGATACAGCCAGAGGTGGTCTCGGGTCCTGACGCCTAGCTCGGTGGGCAGTGCAGGAGGACAGTCAGGAAAGGATTCTTCCCCATCCATCCGCACCCTGCCCCTACCATCTGCTCGTCGCCTTGGATAAGTAGCCCCCCACACGCAGAGCTTCTCTCTTCCAATGAGCTCTCTTTCTATCTTTATTCCTCCCTCCCCGAAGGGCTGGGAGAGAAGACCCACATCTGATCAAGACACCAGGCCCACTTCCTGCCTGCACAAAGGAGGGAAATGGAAGAGGGGAGGCTGAGACAAAAGAAAAACAAAAAACAAAAACAAAACAAGACACATGTACATTGCTCAGCCTGACCGTAGCTCTGAGACAGAGCATTTCAGCAGTGATGGGAGTGGTATGTAGTGGTAGGTGCCTGATCCCAGGAAGTCCAAAACAAACAGCCATGAAGGCCAGTCAGCCTTCAAACTCCAGATAAGTGGAATTTCCTTTCCTGCAGGCATGCACCCAGGGGTACCATACCTGCCTACTCTTAGGCAGAAAAGAACAGCGTCATGTATGGATACTTACGTGCACACGTTCTCTATGTGCACATGTGCATGTGTGTAGAGGCCAGAGGTCAGCATCAGGTGTCTTCCTCAGTTGCTCTCCAGAGTTTCAAGACCAGGTCTCTCACTGAACCTGGTGCTGACTCAGCTAGCCTGGCTACCAGGGATCGCCGCGGAGCCCCCACCCCTACCCCACCCCGCCATCTCCCCAGAGCCAGGATTACAGATGCATACCGCTGTGCCCAGCTTTCACACGGTGGGTTCCCAGACTTCCAAACTCAAGTCCTGATGCTTGTGGAGCAAGCACCTTACTAACCTTACTGACTGAGCCAAGTCCCCAGTCCCAGAATGGCATCTTAAAACAATTTCCCCATGAAATTGTTTGTCCTTATAAAAATATATGGTTCTCCAATTGAGACCCTTAAATCGATAGGATTGATTTTTGGAGTCCTTTTCCTGTCTCCAAGCCAACAGGCTTTCCATATTTACTCTTGCCAATGGACAGGCAGAGATGGGGCATGCTAGAGCCCCTCCTGCTCATCCAGTCAGGAGTCACCACCAAAGAGCAGCGGGATTCTATTTAGTCGGGGATCTAAACACCAGTGTTAGTCCAATCGCAAAGAGCCATGGGACCTTAGCAGAGTCACCGCAAGAATCCCAGGCCAGTCTGAGAATGGATGGCAGAGAAGTAACTCAGAGGTGGCCCTGGGCTATGCATGGAATTAAATGAGATACAGTTTAGGAACACCTATGGAGTGCTCACTGCAGAGAAGACACCCATGGAGGTTAATTGAAGGGAAAGGTGTGAGGTAAGGAGAAGAGAAGGCTGGCAGTGCTCCTGGGTGGCAGAACCATGCCCCACTTCCTGCTGGACGTGCCAGCTGCTGCCTGAATCCCACCATTGATGCACCCACCCCCCCTTTTAGCCTGAAGCGGTGATCCCAATTAAAATGCTAATTATCTCCAAGGGTTCCACTATTGAATTTTTTATTTTGCTAGTCTGTCATTGACCCTAGAGTGTGAATGAAGAATGGAAAAGCTTCATATCGGGAGCTGAGAATGCGGAGGGTGGTTTGTCCCCAGACACGCCCATCTCTGTGACCTTCTCTGTCCTTGCCACCTGTAGACAGGTGCTCTGGCTACTGTCACCTGCAGCCTCTATGTGGAGCCATCCTAGGCATCACAGCCTTGGTCTTGTCTCCCTTCTGAGGTGCTGAGCCCAAGCAAGGACTATTCTCTCTCATTCACACCTCACTCTCTGTGGAAGATCTACTGACTCCTCTGGGCTCCACCCTTCACGACTTTGTTCTGGTCCTTCCTGCCTCTCCGACTCTCACTACTTTCTCTGTCCTCTCCTTCCTCCCCACTGGCCTCACTCCCACCCACTGGGACCCTCAATGCAGACTCAGCATGTGGTGTGCTGACAAAGCAGTTAGTGTTTACATGTGCCCAGAATCCCCTCGTTCCCAAAGTCTTCCGTGGATAATACAGGTCATGGGCACGGAGCGGCGTGGAAGAGGGTGCGTGGTCCTCAGTGATGGGGTCACTGTTACAGACATGTGATGTTCATTCTTGTCCCTAAGACCGAGTTTCCGCCTCCACAAAGCAGAGAATCCTCGTAAACAGTGGCAGTGTTGTTACAGGTAAAGGGCCAGAGATATCAGCTGCATCCATCCTTTCATTTTTCCCGGGATGGTTGATACTGATTGTCAAATTGCTAGAGTCTGGAGTCACCCAGGAGACTGCTCGGGCATGTCTGTTTCTAGGTCGGGTCACCTGAGGTGGGAAGGACCGCTCTAAACGTGGGTGCCACCATTCCATGGGCTGGGGATTCCGGCTAAATAAAATGGAGGAAGAGAGAGTGAGAGTCTTCCCCTCTCTCTACTTCCTACTGTGGACACAGTGTGACTAGATGCCTCCTGTTCCTGAAACAACGCCATCCCTCTGATGGACTGTGTCCCCAAACTGCGACCAGAGTAAACCTTTAAGTTGCTTCTTCCCAGGCATTTGACCACCACAACAAAAAAGTAACTTTCCCGCCATTCTCTGTTGCTTTTCTAGTAATGTTAGGGTGCCTCCACCATTATCATTTTCATTGGGCCTCATTAAACTGAGGCCTGAGAGGCAGCAGGCTCACTCGAGCTCACATGCAGTGAAAGCCGTGCATTGCCTGCTGCCTCCGCCAGCCTCCCATCCTCCTGCACTGGCTTTTGGTTTCCTGTCCCTCAGTGTCAAACCAGCCAGCCAGGAGGAGGGAGAGGTATGTGCTAGAGGAGGGCGAGGAGACATGGCTAGAAGGGGGTCACCCCTCTGACCCTGTTCTCCGTGCCCCTCAGCTCTGCTGGGGCAGCAACTAATATTGGGTTTTCTTGGTCCCTCAGCTGACACTGAGGTCCCTGAGGAAGTGAGTAGATGTGGCCCTGGAAGGAGGGGAAGCATGGCTCTAGGATGAATTCATCAGGGTAGGGAAACTGAGGCTGGAAGAGGCTGTCTAGGGACCTTTTTGCAAAGAACCTCACATGGCCACACCCCCCTGCCTTGAGCAGATGGAAAAGGAAAGAGAAAGAAGTTATAGATGTTGATATCTCTCCCTATAGTTTTTCAATGTCTTGCCCCTGGCATGGTCATGAAAGCTGGGTTCCTAGTACACCTGGAGGAGACCTCGGTGGTTCCCTTGAGCAAAGATGCTCCTTGCTGAGTTTCAAAGAAGGTGTTCACGAGAGCTTTTTCAGCCTGGGCCTGTCCTGTGCACAGCCAAGTTAGCCACATGCATCTCTGGCCTTTGCAATCTAGGTACCAGGGATTAGCCATCTTATGGCATTAGCAAATGTTTCCAAAAGACCCAAATTTACCTTTTCGAGAACTAAAATAGATTAAGTGGAACACCCCCCTAAAAGGGAGTTCCGTGAAATGTCCGAGATGTCTGCAAACATTGGGGAGCCCATCAGTTTATCACAAGGCAGGGAGGCATTCCAGGAAGTGGGACAGACGGGGGCAGCAGACATCCTCAGGCCCTGATGACAGGCCCCATGTGCTCAGCTTAGACTCCCTTGAGCCATTTTGAAAGCTAGCGGTCTGCTGATCTGACCCCTTCAGTCAGCAGGGTCCCTCCAGCCCATCCACCCATGAGCAGTCTCTGAAGATTCCCCTGAGGGTGGGGAAGATTTTGCAGAAGCCTCTAGGCCACACCATCTCTGTGGGGGCTGCACACACATCTCTGTGGGGGCTGCCAGTGTCGCTTCGCCTTCAGAGCAATGCAGAAGGAGCCAACTCCTACTCCCCCCAACTCCCCTCCCCTTCTCCCCTCACACACACACACACACACACACACACACACACACACACACACACACATCATCCTGACTCAGTTGATGGAAATTGAGCTGACTGTTTAAGCAGTAAAAAAAAAAAAAAAAACACACCATGGAATGTGGCCCAGAGAAGGGCGCAGATGCAAGGCCACCTGACAGCCATCCAGGAAGCAGGCTGACTCCACCTAACGGGTTCATAGGATTCCCAATTCAACCAAACCAGCCATTAGAAAGCCACCTGGAGCAGCCGGATCAAGCTGGCAGACATTCTCAAACCTTCACTGAAGATTAGCCAGTGGAGCCCTTTAATTGATGCGTGCTCAAGTTCATGTAAAACAGTATTCCCTTTATGAGGGACCAGTTTGTCCATAGTGTTTCCAGCCACAGTAGTTGCACAAAGCCAGTCACCTCACGCTGGTACTTACCTAATTCCCAAGCCAAATGCACTTGACTATTCTGGGCTAGACCACACTTGATCGTCACAGACAGCCACCAAATCCCTCTCTTCTCCTATTTCCGGATGGGAGCCGAGCAGCTGCTGGGTCTACACACCCTCCTCCTTAATATAAACACACCTCTGATTTCCTAACTATCTTTAGGGAATTCCTTCTTGGCGCCTATGTTTATTTATGAAGCTGTTTTGGAAATAGGCACCACTGTCATTTCTGGGAGTGGGTTAGCTGAGGTCAGGCGGAGAGTGCCAGCAGTACAGCTGGTGAAGGAGGAGTGGGAAGTGAAAAATCCCGAGGACCTTCCCCCCTCCAGGCTCCAGGCTCCTCCCTGAGGCACCAGGCCCACCTCAGGAGGAGCATCAACTCTCTCTTTGAAAGGATCCCCACCCCCATTACCTATTAGATGACCTTTTGAATGGTGTGTGTGTGTGTGTGTGTGTGTGTGTGTGTGTGTAAATCAGATGTTATTCCAGGTTCCTGGAGAATTCTTTCTCCTAATTGTTTAAATGGCTTAGGAAAAACCTCTCTGAGAATTTATCTATCTATCTATCTATGTATCTATGTATCTATGTATCTATGTATCTATGTATCTATCTATCTATCTATCTATCTATCTATCTATCTATCTATCTATCTATCTATCTATCTATCTATCTGTTTACTTATTTATTGGTTGTTTTGTGTATGTTTTAGTTAATATTATAATATAATAGCTTTGTATATGTTCAGGAAATAGATGGAGTTCACATGAGGAAGAGCCCAATCTGAAATTCATCCAGTATTTTCTTCTGTCATTATTAAAATACAAGCATTGGGTTAGGGGTATAGTTCAGGGATATGGAGCCTGCCTAGCACGTGCAGGACCTTGGATTCGATTCCTAATACTATAAAAATAAAAATAAAAAATTCATAACCTGTAGATATCTTGGGTCTCTTGCCGGTGGATTTGCTCTCAATCAGAGAGATGCCAAAATTACCCCCAGCAACATGGAGACTGGGAAGCTAACCTCTGAAACAGGCACCACAGGCCTCGGGAAATAAAAGGACTCCCACCACAACTACCCACAGCTCTGGGCCTGTGTTTACAGCTGAGAGATGAGAATATGAAGGGTTAGGACAGAAAGACCACGCCCCTACCTTCCTCTCCTCCAGCTACCACCAGATCCTCCAGCCTCCGCTGCTCTGGCCTGGGCTCCCAGCCAGCCTGCCCTGCAGGGGTCCTGATGCCGCTAGAGCCAATAGTAGAGAACACACCACAAAGAGAATTCCTCCTGCTGGGAAGGCCCGGGGACTCTTGTGTCTAAGAGAGTGTTTCCCTATCTTCTGGCATCCAAGTGGTGCCCCACCAGTTTGTTGAGCCCACGCTGTTAGTTACGGATTGCCATAGGGGAAGCAGGTTGGCAGGGAACAGGCCTGGAGCATCCGATCCTGAAAGACAGATCAGCGAAGGTTAAGAGTTGAATCCAAAGATGGCAGTCCTGGTTTCTCGGGTTGGCACCTCTGGCCCTTCCTTCTGTGTGACACTCGGATGTCCTGCAGGAACTTGACCATGGAGGTTACCAGCAAGAGTCCTGGAGCCGCCCAAGACAGGCAGGAGCAGGCAGGCAGTGATCATCTTGACTCACATTTCCTGCGCCCAGAGGTCAGAGGGCGGGGAGGGAACATAGGGTGGCAGATGAGCATTAGGATAGAGGCAGGTCCCCTGCTTGGGTCCTGGGACCTTGCAGATCCCACAGGTTCTGGCTGGAGCTGGAGCCTGCTCAGGGACAGGTAAGTCCCTTGGTTAAGTCAGCGATGCTGAAGGCTGAAGACAGAAGACCAAACCACAGAGCTGACCAGGACATAAAGCGGATGTCCAGTCTAACTGTCTTCTCAGAGGTGTGTATGGAAGCAGGCTTGGGAGGAGTGGGGATGACACTCTGATCAGTGGGTGCCCAGCAAGGTCCATTTGCAGCCGATAACAGAGGGTGCCGTGATGGAGCTGGGCAGAGATGCAGGCGATTTTCCTGAAAGCAGGTCAGTCTCCCAGAGAGTCTCTGGGTAGCAAGTGGCAGAGCCCTTGCCCTGCTTCTAAACTGCCCTGGGCCTCCAGGCCTTTTCTGCTGTCGCCTGCACTGAGAACAGCTGCCTCTGCATGCTGTGGGCAAATAAGATAGTGCCAGGTGAAAGGACTTATCGAATGGGGGCGGGGGGTTCTTTGACAAGAATGGCGGTGCTTCGGGTTAGCACAGATTTTGATCCTGTGTTGCTTTGTTCCTTTTTGAGTGTGTATGTGTGTGGTATTCATATTACGAGCACGAGGTGGGGAGGGTGTGGGGGTGGAGGGATGGGATGGGGAAGGGAGACTGAAAGTCTTTCTCAATCAGTCTCCCCTTAATTGAGGCAGGGTCTCTTATGGTCCCAGAGCTTGCCCATTCTGCCGGTCCAGCTAGCCAGCTTGCCCAGGGGATCTGGTCTGTGCTTTCTGAGCATGGGATGACAAGTGGGTCGGGCTTTTGTGGGTGTTGTCTGCACTCTGGCCCTTGCACAGCACGGTGCCTTCTTTACCCACTGAGCCATCTCCACAGCCCACAGGTGTTGGTTTTCTGAGGCAAAGTAACAAAGATGTACAGCAAGCAGGATGAAAGGGACTGAGGCCTGGGGACACCCAGACTGGGGTTCATGTATATGATCTGGGAAACCACAGGCCTCAGTTTCCCCTCCTGGCAGTTCTACCTGACAGCCTTCCGGGGGGTGTTTTGAAACCCTGGGCATGTAAAAACAGAACAGATTTTGCAAAGCCCTCATACAGGGGGAGGAAATGGGCTTGTTACCGACAAAGCCTCAGAAAGGCCAGCGGGACCATCAGAGGGACAGGTGATCCTGACGGAAACATATCCCTTGCAATTTCCCTCAGCTCTAGAGAGACGGGCTCAAAAGAGGAGCTGCCAGCTCATCCTTCGTGTGACTACTTAAGTCTGAACCAGGAAGGGGAGCAACTGTACATGCCTAGCTAGAATTTGAATATCTAATTTGATGGGGCATGTAAATTGGCAGTTATTCAAATGAGCACATTTGCATATATAGGGTTTAAGGCGACATGATAATTCCTTAATATTTTTCTCCACGGTGCAAGTGAGGTCTTTAGATCTCCCTTCTTCTTTCCAAGGCTTTTTAGGAAGGGCTACAAAGGGAGCTGGGTGGAGCCCAGGAACTGATCCTGGGATCAGATGCATCCCAAAGGAAGAGAAGCTGTCACTGACTGAATAGTCCTTCCCTGGACCCAAAAGGCGGCATCACGCACCTCCCTATCATCTGCCCACGGCTGCCCAGCATGGCTGTGCCCACGGGGATACCTTCTTTGTTCAAGGGTGGTAGGGCTCAGCACCACTTCCTTTAAGTTGCCCCGCCCCCAGCATCCACACCGTGACCTGGGAGAATGTTGGAGAGGCAAATTCTCAGGCTCATTCCGCCAGCCTCAATCTCTAGAGCTGACCAGCAGCTGGATTTAACAGGCCCTGCTGGAGGCACCTCCGAATCTCAAACTGGGGACTCTCACACTAGGGCATCTCCACACACCTGCCATATGCTTCTCACGCACAAGTTCAAGGTCGCACTAGCATCTGGGTTTATCTCTGAAGACCAGACCCAAGCTATCTCCCAGCACCCTAGAGGATGGGTTGGCTTCTGGCAAAGGAGGCTGGAGGGCCCTGGGTTCCTTGGACAAAGGGAAGAAGAATAAGTCTCTTTCTGCCAGTGCCTGGTGGCCTGGATGCCAGTAGGCAGTGGTGGATTCACCCAGCCCTGACCCTGGCCTCAGTCCAGGCTTCTTTTCCCCACAGGAGACATGGTTGGACAGAGGGAGACAACACTCTGCTGAAGGATTTAGATGGTACTGGAAGGTTTCAGCCCTCTGTTGGACCTAGGCCCTGCTTTATCATCTTCTGCCTGCTATCACTCAATGGAGTTCCTGAGGCCCACCCAGTGTCCACATGGTGGGGGACTGGCATTGGTGGATGGTTCTCATAGAGTGAGTGTCCATCAGGGAAACAGATGACCACAACTTCAGGTGCTAGGGATCAGGTAACAGAGAAATCCCATGCAACCCAAAAGTTGAGGAATGGTCTGTAGGTTGAGAGGGCTAAGGTCACCAGCACGTCATGTTTGAACAGGAGTTGGGATCCAAGAAGCAAGTTGTATCTATGAGGCCTTGGGGAGGCTTAACTTCTAAAACTGGGGGGAGGGGTGTCACATCCGTTCTCTGTACAGACAGTGCTGCTTGTGGGTAGGTCTGGTGGAGGGACAAAGGCTTTGGAGAACCAGCTCAGGAGGCCTGTGAGATCCAGGAGAAATACAGCAGCCCAGCCTGGAAGAACTCCACAGAGAGAGGCAGATGGGCAGCGAGCACTCCTGACAACTTGCTGAGGAGGTCTTCCCCCAGGGGTCTGCCAGGCCACTGGGCCAACACACAGCATCCTGAAGAACTGGAAAGGATTGGACTTTGGTTCTGATTTATCTTTTAGGATTTAGATCCTGCAGTAGGACCCTTTGATGAGTAGATTTGTGGTGTGATCTCAGTGGCCAGTGGAGGGAGTTTTTTGGGCGGAGTCTCTCTCAACTCTGCAGCAAGACCAGGGACAGAGACCTGAGTCAATCTAGAGTAGAGATGGCCGTCAGAAGTGACTCAATGGGATGGGAAAAGGGAAGATGTTGGGCTCATGTAGGATAGAAAGAAAAGATGGAGCCTGGTGATAGACAAGGCTGCAGAGTCGGGGGCAGTGGGATTTCCTGGGCTGCATTTGGGGTAGAGTGTATAGGCAGCAGTCCATCATTTTCTCCCTGCTCAGGACAACCCATGATCTCATCTGATTCCCAGGCTCCTCTTAGCCCTGGCAGCTCCAAAGTGGCTGCATCCTCTTGCTTGTAAGAGAGCTGCCGAAGTACCCACCATCGTGCCTACCTTCCTAATAGGAAGGAAGGAAAGAAGGAAGGGGGGAAGATCACTTACCAGCTGAGCCAGCCCCCTTGCTGGGGTTTTCCTGGAACCCTCTCCTAAAGACTTGTACTCTAGCTCTTCGGCCACCCACACCCGCCAAGACAGGCAGATAGATGCGTACGGCATGTCCCTTCCACACCTCACTGCCTCAGAGCATGGGAAGTGGTGACGGGCATGATCCAGACAGCCAGAAACCACTCTGCAGATGAAGAATAAATACAGGAAATTAGAATATATTTCCATCTGATTTTACCTCTTAAAAATTAAAAAGAAACTGTAAACATTAGCGAATGAGGTCGAGTTATCAGGATAACCAGGACAGTCTGAGGCAGGAATCATGAAAAGAACAGAAAGCCACTTGACAGCCTTGAGTGAAATGGGATTTGTTGAAAGGGTTCATGGGACTGTCCCAGGCTCTGAGGGCGGGGTTGGGAGGCTGGACAGCCTGGGACCTCTTTCTCTCCCTTTTGGTCTTAAAGGACCCCGACTTCAGTTCTTCATGACACATTCAGCTTCCAGGCTCCTCTCTCTCTCTCTCTCTCTCTCTCTCTCTCTCTCTCTCTCTCTCTCTCTCTCTCTCTCTCTCTCTCTCTCTCTCTCTCCCACCCCCACCCAGCCCCCCAAATCTTGTCTTTTTTTCTCCTTTTTTCAAAGCAGAAACTGTCATCACCCTACCCTGCTGGCTGAAGTGGCCACCCAGTCTCCAGGACCCAGTTTCTGTACACCCCCTGAGACCGGTGGTGGAGAGGGGGGAGATTTGTAAACAGCAGACGTTTGTATTTTGCAGTCCAGAAGGCTGAAAGTTTAAGGTCAGAGGAGAGTCTGGTCTTCTCTTCCAAGGTGATGCCTACACTGTGTTCCTCTCCAGGGACAAACTGCTGTGACCTCTCCTGGAAGGAAGAGCAGAAAATAAAGGACCCAGCAGGCAGGCAGCCAGCCCTTTCACGAGGCGAGGCTGCAGCTAACCCTGTGCAAGAAAGTGGAGCCCTCATGACCCGACCACCCCAAAGGGCTGTGCACGCATGCATACATGTGGATATATACATGTGTGTGCTTGTGTGTGTATATGCGTGTGTGTATATGCATGTGTGTGTATGCATGCATCTGTGTGCCGTGGCAGTCAGAAGTCAACCTCGGGTTTGGGTCCTCAGGGTCTCTCATTGATCTAGAGTCTGCCAGGCAGATCTCACAAACCCCCTGCCTCCGTCTCCCCAGTGCGGGGATGTCTGGCATGAACCACTGCTGCTGGCATTTTGTCACGAGTTCTGGGGCTTGAACTCGGGTTCTTAGACTTGCAGAGCAAACACTTTTCTGACGGAGGCGAGTTCTCAGCTGCCTCACCCTCACGCTGTCTGTCACATTGATGGGGGTGGGGGTGGGGGTCACTTCCAGGCTACAGTGCTAGGGTAGAACATGAGACACCCAGGTTCGGCTGCCGCTTGCTTGACAAGGTCAGGTGTGGCCTGGCTGGGCTGCTGCCCCTCAGCAGACTCTGGGGGCAGATCAGCAGTCAACCAGAGTGCCCCACAAATGCCTGTGCCCCCCTTTCTCTTTCTCCTTGTCCTTACTCTGCCCTCAGCTTTCCTTCCCAGGGTGTCTCATAGAAACCGGATCCTTCCCAGAAAGGCTTTGGAGTTCTAGGCCAGATAAATCCAGACTCTTCTTGGCAGGTGTCCCCACATTTGACGTCCTCTTCCAAAGACTGGAGGAGCAAAGTCAAGTGCAATCTCCTTTGGCCTCAGGGGCTCAGAGCTGGCGAGGTTGAAAGGCAGGGGTCTCTCATTTCAACCTGTGGTTTCCTATGGGCTACTGATTGTCCGGTACTAGAAAGATGTCCCCTGCAGGAACAGGCCAGAGAAGTTCCCTCCCGGACACCCTGTGCACAAGGCAGGGACAAGGGAGCAAGGACCATGGAAAGACTGCCTCCAGCCAGGGAGAAACCCAGAGCTGATACAAGCAAGAAAACTGGCAAGACAGGGAAGGTTCTAGGAAGTGACATAACCAAATTAATGTAAACCACAGTGCCTGGACTGGGATTTCCCAACAGCCGAGTGTAAACAAGTCCTGTTATCACCAGAGCCAGGAAGAGGCTGAGGCCCGTGGTGATAGCAGATCAGCCACACCAGACTTAGAAACCAAAGTCTCACGGGTGTGCCACCACGTGTTCCTTGTCCTCAGGAGGAATTTTCAAAATGAATTCTAGGGGCCAGAGGAATAATGGTTCAGCCAGTAAAGGTGCCTGCTGCCAAGGTGGTGGCCTGAGTTGGATCCCTGGAACCCACATAGCGGAAAGAAAGAACTGACTCCAGCCAGTTGTCTTCTGACCTCCAGACATGTTCTGTGGACACACACACACACACACACACACACACACACACCACACAATAATAATAATAATAAAGGCAACAAACTAAAAATAACTCTGCATACTATGCAGTATGTGGAAGTTGTTTAAAACTACTCTAGAATAGAATTAATTTCTAGTTTATTTTTCCAAACTCAGTTTCTCTTTTATAAACATTCTGATGAGTAACTGTGCCTTTGGTATAGTGTTAAGTTGGCTCTCTACATAGGAGAAAAGCTGCCTTTTTTTTTTTTTTTTAACCACTTGTACCATGGGGAGGAACCATAAACAGGTTCATTCACAATCAAAGCCAGCAGGTAGAAATAGGCAGAGCAAGACTTCCCCATGCCAGTGCTGAGTGGATGGTGCAAAACCTTGCACAATATTTGTGTCTGACTTTGGCTACACAAATGCGGGCACGCGCGCACGCGAACACACATTCAAGTAGCCGTGCACAGTACTGGCAACAAAATGTGCACACTTATGTGACTCAGCCACCTGGGGATCATAGCAAAGCAGTCCAAGAGTTAGAAGAGTGACTTCCCAAGCTAAGCCTGCCTGCTGGCACAGGCTTAAATCCCAGCTACTCGGGAGGCTGAGGCAGGAAGATTGCAAGTTCAAGGCTTGCCTGAAATGTAGAGAAAGCTCAAAACTAACCTGAGCAAGGTAGCAAGACTGACTCAAAATTTTAAAAATACAGCTGGGCACACGGCTCAGTGGTGGAGTGCTTGCCTGCGTGTTTGAGGTTCTAGGTTCCACTTCTAATATTGAAAAAAAAAAAAAAGAAAGAAAGAAAGAAAGAAAAAAGAACACTTTATCCTTTCAATCCTATCTATTTGTCTTAGGAAAACAATACCCCAGCCTTGCCAAAGAATAAAATTTAAAAAATAAATGCTATTAGAAATGAGCTATTTCTGAAGTCTGTGCTTACCCACTTTTCACATAGGTCAAGCAGGAGGCAGGGTGTCCCCTCTACCTGGAGCATTTGGGGTTGGGCGTGACCATGGCACACTCACCTCTCAGAATCTAGTGATCCCCACTGCCAGCTGGCAGGCAGGTAGCTTCAAACCCATAACGACAAGGACTCACTCTAAAATCCTAATTACCAGCCTTGCTTTTTTCAAAGAGCCTTAGTATGCTTCATCATGCTTGCAGACTCTGCCCTCGGCATGAAGACACCTCATCTGGGGCTCCGTTTTAAAGAGGAGAAAAGAGTATCAGTTGATACCTTCCCGAGAAGTACTTGACAAAGGGGGAGAAAATCCCGAGTTCAAACACGTTGGGGTTTTCTCTTTCTTTCCCCCTCCTTTTATTAGGCACTTTATTCTCTAAGAAGTTTGGACTTGTTAATTATAGTGGTGGTAATTACAACCCTCTTCTGCCTCTGCAGAGCCCTTCTGAGGAGCTAGCTGAGTGCCCTTCATAAACACGAGCTCATTAATCCATCCAATAGCCCTACAGGTAGGAGATGGCTGCTATCCTTGGGGTCTGGGGCCCTGGGACTGCCTGGCCTAGGATGTAGGTGCTCTGCTGGTCAGGACCTGGGCTAGGGTACAGATGCCCTGCTGGTCAGGATTTGGGATGGGATGCAGGTGCCCAGCTGGTCAGGGCTTGAGCTAGGATACAGGTGCCATGATAGTCAGGGCCTGGGATGGTATGTAAGTGCTCTGCTGGCCTGGGCTGGAATACAGGTGCCCCACAGGTCAGGCCCTGGGCTGGAATGCAGACACCCTGCTGGTCAGGGCCTAGGGTGGGATGTAAGTATTCTGCTGACCTGGGCTAGGATACAGGTGCCCTGCTGGTCAGAGTCTAGGATATTTGAAACCTCTTTTTTTAAAAAAAAAAAAACAAAACAAAAAACAAACAAACAAACAACTAAAAGCATTGAAGCCATGATCACTGGTTTCAAGAATGTCCAACTGTCTCTGGAGCAAGAAAATCAAAGCCCTCGGCCTTGCACCAGTCCAGGCCACACCCTTAGCACAGACAGCCACCTGAGCCCAGCACAGCTTGACCAGTCCCAGGGACATCCAACCCTTTTCCTCCTCTCCATCCTACTCGAGGCTCTGCCCCGTGTTTATTACGACCTGTACCTTTTTCTGTCTTAGTCCCACCCTCCAGCCGAGGCCCTCCTACTCATTTGGGGCAGTATCTTTGTCTCCTTTCCCTCTACCAAACTCGCGCTTTGCAGACTGTCCTGAACCTGTGGCCTCTCCTGGGCCAGGTCTCACTGGCTAGCTGAATAACTTACTTGTTATTCCCTGGAAGCAAATGTCTCCTTCCTTCTGAGAGGGAAGCATCTTCCCTGAACTTCTGGGTACCAGTGACAAATGCTAGCTTCAGGATACAGTAGGTTGTAGCTAGAATTTTCCTGCCTTGCCCATGGTCAGGACAAATCTTTGTCACCCGCCAGTCCCACAGCCACTCAGACCCAACCAAGTAAACACAGAGACTTATATTGCATACAAACTGTATGGCCATGGCAGGCTTCTTGCTAACTGTTCTTATAGCTTAAATTAATCCATTTCCATAAATCTATACCTTGCCACGTGGCTGGTGGCTTACCGGCGTCTTCACATGCTGCTGGTCATGGCAGCGGCTGGCAGTGTCTCTCTGCCTCAGCCTTCCACTTCCTAGAATTCTCCTCTTTCCTTGTCCCACCTACTTCCTGCCTGGCCACTGGCCAATCAGTGTTTTATTTATTGACCAATCAGAGCAATTTGACATACAGACCATCCCACAGCAGTAGGTGGTTAATAAGTGTTGCTGACAAGATGGACAGTACCTGTTCCTAGGGGAAGTGGGCAAGGTTTGGGCTACATTCTCCTTCTTGCTTGTCTCTGCCTCTCCAGTACTGGGATTCCTTTACATGGGTTCTGGGGGATTAAACCTAGGTCTTCATGCTTGCAAAGCAGGGCCCTTAGCTACCAAGCTCCACCCCCCCATTTACAACACACACACACACACACACACACACACACACACACACACACACACACACGAGATAATTCTTATTATAAGACAATTATCAGAGGTGAAACAGAATTGTACTTACTATTCATCCTCTGCTCCCTCTCTATGCTTGCTCAGTTTGTGTGTGTGTGTGTTTGCCTGCGCACATGCACAAGTGTGCATGCATGCGTGCATGCACCTAAGCATGTAACTTCTAGAACTTTTTCCATACATAAACTTTTTTTTTCATTTCATTTTTAAGGGTACTTGGATAACTCTACAAAGATTAAGTTATAGTATTAATATGAGTCATAACTGGATGTTAAACCTTACTTCTCTGTCTATTATCAGATAATGGATTAAATCATTGGCTGGGACAGGATCCAATTCTGTCACTTCCACTGTGGCTGCCCATGCTGACACTCTGTTTGGGAGACACTGCTGAGTGTCTGTAGAGGGCCAGGCTTTGGGCATTGTCCTGCTTAGTTTCGTTATTAACTTGACATATTTGGGAAGGAAGAGCACAACTGAAGAATTGCCTGGATCAGATTGGCCTGTGGGCATGCCTGTGGGGCATTTTTTGATTGATGGTTGATATGGGAGGGCCTTGACTATTGTGGTTGAGACACGTCCCTAGGATTATGAGCTGGTCATGAGCCTGGAAGCCAGCCAGTGAATAGTGTTCCTCCATGGCCTGGCTTCCAGTCCTGCCTCAGGTTCCTGCCTCGGCTTCCCTAGATGGCAGCCTGTAACTTGTGAGCTAATAAACCCGTCCTTCCTCCAAGTTGTTTTTGGTCAGTGTTATTTATCACAGCAGCAGAGCCAGACGATTGCAGGCATTAGCCGAGTCCCCTGAGTTCCTCTCTCTGCAGCTGCTTAGCTTTCCTTCCTGTATTCTCCATCCCCATCAAGGCACTGAAAGTCCACGCCAATTGCTTTACTAAAATTAGATCCATTACTTTTATTGTGTTCCTCTGACCACCCACTAAAGACCACACATTCTGACACAAGCTTACTTCGACTCACTTATTCTTTGTGAAGCCATTTTTGGCCACTTATGATTCCTATTCCTTTTCTAATTGCTGATCAATCATGCTTTCATCACTTGTGATTCTGTCAAATCCTGGATTCCCACCAAGCTTTCGAGGTCATAATATCTCCATCCATATGCATGTGCCTGTCCTGTTCTGCAGGCCTCCCGAGGGCATCATCAGCTTTTGCTGATCTTTGAGAGCCCTCATGAGGATCAGGGTTAGTTTAGTTGGCCTCGGGAGACTGAACGGAGTTTAGGACAGCCTAGGCTCCCATAGTGTAGTACATTCAGGGCAGATGGACTACCAGGTCATAGCACTCTCTGTTCCAGCCTGAAGCTCACTTTCCTGGCCTGAAAGAAATCAGCAGTAGAAAAATCTGATTTCTATTTTGTTACCTGATATCAATGGTAGAGGACTGAGAAGACCATGTATATCTTGTAGATCCTACAGATCCTTGTTCAAAATTTCTAGACAGGTGTAGTGACACATGCCTATAATCCTAGGCAGGGTTACAAATTCAAGATCATCCTCAGGTACATAGCAAGTTCAATATGCTGGCCAGCCTGCATTATATGAAAGCTTCTCTCAAAACAAATATATACATAATGTATATATATATACATATAGGTATACGAACATGCATATATATATATACATATATATATATATATATATATATATATATATATATATATATATATAGAGAGAGAGAGAGAGAGAGAGAGAGAGAGAGAGAGAGAGAGAGAGAGACAGATGAGAGTAGGGTAGAGGTGAGCTGTGGCCAGGGTCTTCTCAGCAGCGGGGAGAAATATGCATTTTCCACTCCCAGTTGGCTTTTTGACCAGAAGCAAAGTTTTAAACCTGCTCATCCTTGCTGTATTTTTGCTGTAAAATGGGCAGCATTGGTTTAAGATGAAGTACTCTGTGCTCACTCCAGGGGTGGTAGCTACCGTTCTGAAAGGTAACTGCCATTATTTCCCCAAGTAGCTATAACAACATCTCCCGGAGCCAAGAAGGAACAGCTGTGTCCAGATGGAGTCACTCACTAATAGAGTTGTCTGTTGTCTGCCTAGGTCCTTACCCCTCACCCCCCACCCCCACCCCCCAGCCTAAGCTGATAGAGACTGGAGATGGAGCTCTTCTGAGCTCCTGTAATAAACACTCAGAGGGCATTTTGGGAACCGTATTGAACCTTGTTTTAAAAAGAGATTTAATCCCTGGCCTACCATGGTGGCACACATCCGTGATCCCACACTGGGGAGGTCAGGTAGAAGGGCAATTTCATGGTGGATGCTTTCCTGGTCTATGGACAAGGGAGTGCTCTGGTGATCCTGAGTGCCTTCTTTCTCTTCTCAACCGAGAAGACCCTGGGCATGGCTCACACCCTGCCCTACTCTCATTCATGGTCTGGATGAACTCTTTATCAAATTAACACACAAATGAGGAAACAAAGCCTCAAGGGAGCCTAGAAGAAAGTGGGTGTGTGCTCCTGTGGGTCCACATATGTGTGTGAATGTGTGTGCCTTTGTGTGTGTGTGGAGGGGGGCAGAAGAGCCATCAGCCTTACTTTCTGAGACAGGATCCCTCAGTAGAGGAGCTTGCCAATTCATCTAGGCTGGCTACTCAGCAAGGTCCAAGAATGGATGATGGATCTGCCTATCTCCTTAGTGTTGGAATTGCAAGCTCATGCCACCATGGCTACCTTTCTTACATGGGTCCTGGGCCATCGAACTCAGGTCCTCGGGCTTGCAAGACAAGTCCTTTCCTGACGGACCCACCCTCCATCCCTATCTCTGCCTCTCTTTCTTCACACTCAGTGGTATGTCAAGAATCCTCTCTACTGGAAATGTTACTCTCTGGACCTCTATGCAGCATGGAGGTGGGCTACTTGAGATCCAAAGACACTTCCCTCTCTGACCTTCTCTGCCTCTGGTGGATAAGAGCCCACACCTATGTCTGCCCACCCTTAAGGGAGGACAGCATCTGGACCCTTGCTAGGCCACAGTGACAGGCCTTTCCTCCAGTCACACCCATGCAGCCTTCCTGGCCCAATCCCTGAGCTTGAGGGATGCAGGGCAGACACTAGGCCCGCTGAATCAATGGTCTCAACACAGGCTGAGTAGGAAAGATTGCCATCTTGCTGGCTACTCCCGAACAGCCCCCTTCCCAGCTTCCGCTAAATCCATCTGAGCACCTGCAGAAGGTCCTCAGGAGGGTTCCTTTGGCACAGTCAGCATTGGGTCATTAGCTGCTGAGACTAAAGTCCAACCAACCCACAATGTGTGCATCCACAGCTCCCGCCCCTCCTGAATCAACACTTGGAAGAGAACCAAAGCAGCTCCTACATGGGCCCCAGTGACTCCCCGCCTATACAGCCAGGTCCAGCCAGCACCTACTGCATTCCCCCAGGGCCACGCCTGCAGAAGGATGATAAGGGAATCAGATTCGCCAGTGACAGCAGAGGGATAGTCCAGAGATCTAGAATATTTAGCTGTATTTACCCGCCATAATCAGCTTCTCAAAGACAGTCGCCGGGCAGCTCCTGCTACATTGATTATGCCACCTCCTAGTTTTGGCCCCCGGGGGCAAACAGTTCTGATTAATATTTCACAACACAGGTTTTTTTTTCCCCTCATATCCCTTTCTTTGAGTTGCTGCCTTTCCCTCTCTCTCTCTCTCTCTCTCTTTTTCCTCCTCCTGAGCCCCTGAGAGCCTGATAGAGAGACGCAGAATATTTTACCGTCTCTTGTGTCTGCCTGCTCCAGTAATCAGCGGACTCAATCATGCTTGCAGTGTTTTTATGAATTAATAACGGGCACTTTGGAGGGCTAGTGGGGGAGGCAGGAAACGCAATCTATGGAAGCTTAATGAGCGCCGTGGGGAACAGCTAGCTCACGACCTCCCCCCCCCCACCACCACTACCACACTGCACAGTAAATCATCTTTCCTGAGATTACTGGCTTTCAGACCAGCCTAGACAGTTTGCAGGAGCTCCTCAAATGTCCCTCTGTCCCTGCCAGGCTCCCCTCCCCCCCAGGAAATGGAATATGGGAGAAGCAGCGCATTCTGAAAAGGCAAAGGAAGGGGCTAGGGCTAGGCTTCTAGTTTGTAGAGAGCTTTCCTGGCCTTCATCAAGCTCTGGGTTCCATCCCCGGCAGACAGATAGTGGAGGAAGAAGGATCAGAAGTTCAAGGTCATCCTCAGCTACAAAGCAAGTTTGAAGCCAGCCTGGGCTACATGAGACCCCAATTGAAAAAGAGGGTGGTGGTGGTTGGAGGAAAGAATTGAAGCCTGATTTTTCTTTGTCTGTGTCCATAACACCCTGCATGCACCAAATCTCACCTGAAGAGGAGAAGGAGCTGGTGCTCTGGCTTGGCCAGACAAATGGCCACACCCCTCCATGCACCTTGCATGGTCACTCTGGCGCACTAGGTGAGGGTAGCTCAGACACAGAGAGGGTCAGCTGGTGTCCCAGGCAGCCTAGATTACAGTCTCCCAGAGGGAGGAACTTTCACCCCTGTGTCTAGAAATGTGTTCATGGTGGGGCACTCCACAGTGAGTAGATTCTCCATGCCTCAGTCACACCACCAAATGCCTCAAGATCTCCAGCCATATCTTGATATAACGCTGAAGAACAATTCCAGTCCATTGTACTTTGACACACAGTCCTATTTGGCGGAGCCAGTGCCCAGTTCACAACCTTGACAAGACCAGAGAGAAAACATGGATGTTAGGGCAATGCCAAATGACTGCAGGTCACAGTCCTTCCCCCTTCCTGTGTTCTGGTAATGGCTCGTAGATGGGCTCTGGCCCACACTCTGAGTGGCACTACGCTACATGTGATACCCCTTCATATTCTTCATTTGTGGAGAGGAATGTAATCACCACCTCAAGCGGAACCACAGACCGAGACCAGACCTACCTTCCCAGCAGGACTATGAAGACCAATGCTCTAAACAGGAAGTTGGCTTGGAAGCAAAGCCAAGCTGCAGTGATGCCCCTTTTCTTTTGGAGAACGCTGTAGCCACCCAAAAGTGGAGAGAATAGATGTTCGTCTGAGGGTTTAGGACACTGTGCCCTTGGACTCAGATGAATTTCCATGCAAGGGTAACCTTCCATCCCTAGCAGGTGCCACATACCAAGGCCTCTGTGATATCAGTGGGCTCATCTGGCCTCCCTCTTTAGAGAGGCCGTGTCCTCATCTCTCCTGGGTGCCACTCCTCACCCACCGAGACAGATCCCTGGGCTCCTTAGTTTCATGTTGACTTCACAGTCTCATCTTCATATGGCAACTTCCGAGACTGGGGAAAACCAGTGCTGAGAAAGAACCGTGCGTTTGAACTTGGCCTTGAAGGCTTTTTGCTGTGAGACTTAGAAAGCCACCTGAGTGCAGCTGTTGCCAACAGTGGTGAAACAAGACAGCGACCTTGTCCACATCTTGCATCAAGCTCTGTGTTAGGCCATGAAAGAGCACCTGTGCCCACCCTCGGGGACTCACAGGCTGGCTCACTTCCTGAAGGGTACTCAGGGACCACTTGGCGAGAGGGCAAGTCACCTGTCTCCTGTGAACCAGATACTAAGGATAAAGTGCATAGATAGCAAGCACAAGAGGTAGAAGAAAGAGGGAGAGTTAAAAGAGAGAAAGAGCTGGAGACAGTGATGCATGGCTGGATGCATGGCTGCATGTGTGGGTAGATGTATGTATGCCTGAAGAACCAATGGCTCAGATACCACCCAGACACATAGTCCTAGACTCAGGTAAATATAAGGCCAGCCTGAGGCAAGATGTGCAGTGTAGAATTGGGCCCTGGGTTCTGTGGAGAGGAGCCATAAGGTCTCAAGGCCCCCATCTTGCAAATAATTCTTACCATCCTTGAGAGCACAGCTCACTTACCAGGATCACACAGACCCACAAACAGCATCCCTCTGTGTTAGTCACTCCATTCTCCCCAGGGAGAACCACTTTTGCCAGAATTCCTCCCAAACTGCCACCTGCTACAGGGCTTAGGAGGCCTTTGACCGAGGCCAGGTTTCCATGGAAGATTTGGCTCACTGTGTTTATCACTTTGTTCTTGCAAATGTGGTTCCCAGGTTAGCACTGTCAACATCCTGTGGGAATATCATGAGACATGCAGACTCCCAGCCTCCACCCAGGCCACATGCATGAGCTGGAATCTAGCTTTTGATCCCATCACTGGGTCCTGGGTAGACCCAGTTAGCGATGAAAAACTGGGTCTGTTCGGTAGCTGCAGACACCTCAGGTGTGTACTTGCCTTTAACACTGCTCTCTCTCCATGGCCCAGCCCATGGGCTTCACAGCTGGAGAAGCCCATCCCTCCCACCAGGCTTTTGGGGTCCAGAGAGAATAGATGAACTCTGGAACCTTCCCCATGCACATCAGTAAGAAACACTCCGAGTTCTAAAAGCCTTCAGACAAGATGCTTTGGACAAGATGCTTCTGAGGCTGTCCCTCTGACAGGCCTTGGCAGACACACTTAGACAGGGAGGAAGCCTTCTAGACAGCTCTGATCCCACCGGTGCCATGAGAACTGGAGCTTGTCCGGTGCCTTCATCTCATGATAGGAGTTAACTCCTTGCTCAGGATCCCTGTCACCCGAGAGAACAGGTAACCTTTAGGATCCCTGGTCCAGTGAGCTCACTGAGTCTCATCCGTTAGCAGCTTGCTGTGGCCATCTGAGTGGGGAGATGCAGCCAGGTGCATATTCCTCAAGTTACCTCTCTCTTGGAACCCTTCTGGATTGAGTCACAGTTCATATAACAATTCTTCCAGAAAGTTCTATGTGTTGAGGTCTAGCTTTGTTTTAATAGAACCCCACCTTAAAAGCACAAGGATGAGATGTACAGACTGTGTATGTGCATGTGTGTGTGTGTGTGTGTGTGTGTGTGTGCTTGTGTGTGTGTGTGTGTGTGCGTATGTGTGTGTTTACATGTTTACATGGGTGTTGTATGTGAATGTGGAGGTTAGAATACCTCAGGTATTCCTCACAAGCCATCACATTGTCCACGAAACCTGTTGATGAGGCTGGACTGGCTGGCCAGAGATCCCCAGGTGTCTGCCTGTTTCTGCCATCCAGCACTGGAATCACATGCCACCATGCCCAGCTTTTTACATGATTTCTGGGGCACTGTCCTTATGCTTTTGAGACAAATACTACCAACTGGGCTATCTCCCCAGCCCCCAGATATCTGTTTTGCTTATTGGATGCTTACTTCAGGTGCTAGCCCTGAGCTGGGTATAAATGACAGGAAGGAAGATGATCCAACCCTCAAAACTTGCATGCTAGGTCTTCATTCTAATAGCCTTCGATGGAGCAGGGGCATCTTCTTACATTAGACTCTCACCGGAGGATATGTGAAAGGTTTTTTCTTTAAGAAAGAAAGACTTTCCTAGCACGGTGGTGCGTGCCTATAATCCAGGAACTCAAGAAGCTAAGGCAGCTTGAAGATCATGAGTTCCAGGCCAGCCTGGGCTACACAGTGAGACCCTACTAAACAGGTTCCCCAACACACATCTGGCTGCTCCTTGCTGAGCCAAACATGAGTCCTTGAGCAAAGAGCCTCTTACGGCTTGATTGACCTACGAGTTCCTGGAGCACAAACTCACACAATACACAGAACATTTTCCCCCAAGAAACACATTTAAATAAGCTTTTCTCAAATTGGATTTCAGGGGGTTTCACTTCCCTCGGCTCTGCTTTGAATCCAAACTTACCTTTCCTGTGGCCTACTTCCGCACAGCCTTCCAGATGATTTTAAGCTAATCTGTTAAACCACTTTGCATTTAGAAGGATTTAACCAATATTAGAATACTATTTTGCTCCTCCCCAAGAAAGATAGGGCTCTAAACCCATCGCTGCACTAATCCAGAGTTCCACAACTCACGTGTGTGCAGCACTCTACGGTCAGACAGGCTTTGGGCCGGAGCACAGAGCCCACTGGAATTTCTCTGGGTCCCAAGGACAAGGGCTCTGCCTAACATATCTTTGGGAAAGGTCAGTGTTTCCCAGCAGCCCTTCCAGCCCACGTCAAGGATTTCAGGTGAGGGCTGAGGCAGGCCTTCCTCTGTCCTCCAAGTCCAGCCCCCCTGTCCCCTGAGTGTTCCTGGGCCTCCCCACAGGGCCTACGGCAAAAGCAATAGAAGGCTGCTTAGTAGTTCTGCCTGTCCTGGTTGTGTGACTGTGGCAAGGCCATTCTCAGAAACTTGCCGGTGATCTTGAGCTGGAAGGCAATCCCTGTTGAATCTCTCAGAGCAGAGAAAGGACTACAGAGTTGAGTGTTTCCAGAGAACCTGGATATACATCCACCTGGGTCCACAGGGGCCCAGGACCAGCCGGTTTCATAGCCACCAGGCAGTAGGAACTATTTTTGGATTTTCTAAAAAATGGCCGCTTCAGAAGCTCAAGAGGACACTTAGGTCCCCTGTCTGTCCCACCAGAGCCCAGCCTTGGAGATATAGCACTATCCAACACTGTAGAGATGTAGGAAGCAAACATTGTAGAGAATCGTGTCCTCATTTTGTTGGAACTCAGGATAGAAGGGTGTGGACAAGGCTGGAGGAGAGAAAAATGGAGGATCCCTCTCTGCTAGCTCTTCGTTCTTATTCTCTGCTCTCTCATCTCCTGAACCTCACCTGTTGGCAGTCTGCACTGTGGTGTGGTCCACATGCATGTGACGTCCTGGCTGTGGAAACCCCAGGGGACATAGTCTTTGCTGCAGCTACACATACCATGGATGTGTAAATGGGGGTGGTGTTGGTGCCTCCGGTTCCTTTCAGAGTGGAGCTCGAAATGTGTCTGTCTGGAACAGCTGCTCCTGGGCACTGTGTGTTTAACTCCCCCGCAGAAAATTTAAACATGAACTGGGCTTCTCTGAGATTGGAGGGAGGAAAATTTGGCCATTGGCATTACAGTTATTTTTCCAAACCAAATGCCCCAATTCAGGCATTAAAATGTAACACCTCCACCCCCACGGGGAAAAAAAGGAAAAAACAAAAACAAAAACAAAAAAAACACATACACATCTTTACAACCTGATTTCTCTGGGGAAAGTAAGGGCTGTTGGTGTGGTGTGACTTTCTACTTTGTGTTTTGGCTCTCTGGCATATTTTGTTTATTTTTTCTCCACTCAAACACAGAACATCTGAGTGAATCCACAGCAACAGCTCGGAGCAGATTCTCTTGTCTTGCTGAGAGCTCCCTTGTTAGGACTCCGTGCCAGACTCCGGGGCCAGCTCTCCAGACAGGAAGGCTGACACCCTGAGGTCTTATTCACTGGAGAGAGAAGGACCAAGACAGGTGATTGAGAACACCATAGCTCTAATGGTTAAGGTGAAGGCCACTGGGACCCAGAACCACCTTGAGCATGCCACAAAGGAAAGCAATGTGCTGACCAAGGAAATGTGCTCCCTAGGGGATCTACCTCCTGCACATACAGCTTCAGGTGCCTTGGGCCTGAGTGCCCAAGCAGACCTCATGTCCCAAGACCAGGGCCCTGAGTCCCAATGGCAGCCTCCTGGATTTGTTCTTGTTACCCTCTGCCACCATTTTGGATTATTCTACCTTTCTCTCACACCTATGTGCATCACTATCAGATCCCAAGTGGAAAAAAGTAGGAAAATAGAGGGGGAAAAGGAGAAAAAACAGGCGAAAAATAGAATAAAATTAATAGATTTTCCTTAAAACTGTCATCATGGGTCCAGTGAGGTGGCTCAGCAGTTAAAGGTGCTGGGGGCCAAACCTGTTGACCTGCATTTAACCTCTTGAACCCACATGGTGGACAGAGGGAACTGACTTCCACACGTGGCCCTCTGCCCTCCACATACATGCTGTGGCATCTGAGCCCTCTCCTGACAAAGTAAGAAAAAACCAATCCTGCCTGTGAGCTGACTGCCCACCGACAGGATCGAGACCCTCTTTCTTAGGAGAGTCTCTGAGTGGGTCTGTCAGGGCGTTTCTAGATTGGGTTAACTGGCATAGAAGAAGCCACCCTATCCCATGGACTGGGGCCCCAGCCTGAATCCAAAGGAGAAGACACAAGAACTCACCTGTCTCCACTTCCTGACCAGCTGCCTCACACACCGGCTACCATGATTGTCCCACCGGGGTGGACTGTGTGCTCCAACCGTGAGCCAAAAGCAAGTCCCCAGTTCCTTAAGCTGCCTTTGTCACAGCCATAATAAAGTATCTGACGTGGAACGCACACCTCCCTGTCCAAGAACATGGTACACCTCTCTCCGTGTTGTCTTCTAGGAACGTTTAAACCTTCTCCATCTAGTTCTCACACCCTCAGGGGATTTAGGTATATCCCTCATGTTAATTAACGACGCTGAAAAACTGAATCCATTTTTTTTTTTAAATTGAAAAACAAATTTTTTTGGTTTCCTGTGGGAAAAAAAAACTTGCAAGATCTGGCAACACAGAGCCCATGTTGTGCCAGGCAACAAGTGACTGCCTGATTAGCAGAGGCTCACCGCTACGGCGTGGTCTCCTCCCAATCACTAACATGTCTGGGTGTGTGGCAGGGCACAACTGCTGGAGGAGAGGTCCCGGGGGCATCACGGGAAGCTGCTTCGTAGAACGTCAAAGCAGGAATTGGATTTTCAGGCTGGAAAAACAAGAGCCCGTGGGATGCTGGGTGGAGTTGGGGTAGAGGTCAGATAGGGAAGGCCCCTTAGAGGCCACGTTCCTCCTGAGACAGGACCTAGATCCTCTCAGGCAGTAAGGGGGGGACCCGTGGCCTGTCACGAGATACCCATGTAGCCAATTTGGCCTCTCCCCGAATGAAGGAGTGACTCTCAGGCATAGGGCATATGGACTCCTTACTGGCTCAAAAGTGACAATCCCAGTAAATACAACTTCATCCTGCACTCAGTTCCTGCCCTTGGATCCATTGGAAGGCCGCCAGGCAGGGCTACATGGTGGTGGTCCTCCCTCAGAGCCCCTCCCGCACTCGCTCGGGAGTAGCCTCACTTTTCCTTAGTAAGTCCCGCCCACTCTGGTCTGTCCATGTTTCCTTAGGTGTGAGGCAATGAAATCAGAAGCCACTGGCCACTGGGGTGGTCCCGACCATCCAGCGTCCTAGCTGCCCCCAGCTACATTTACTCACAGTTGAGAAAGGCTGCATCGTCCTCAGAGCTCCACATTGCTCACTCTAGGTTTGCTGGGTGCATAGGCTCAAGCTGCTGAGTCTGAAAAACAATGGCCAATGACACCCACTGCCTACAGACCAAGCCCCTGCCCACTGTGTCCTCCTTACCCCAAGTACTCCTCCTTCTGTCTGCAGACAGAAGAGACTCGCTGCAGCCGGGCAAACGAGGCTTAAGTTAAGGGCTGTCAAGGATCCCTCCCACCCGAGGCTGTCATGGCCACCACGGATGTAGGGTAGGTTGAGGAAGAAGTCAGGAATCTGTCCCCAATCCTGGGGATTGTGACTTGGTGCGGTTGTTTCACATTCTGACCTGTGTTTCTCTCCTCATTGGATAATTTTTAAAAATGGATACAAGGCAAACAAGAAAAGGCAGATTGAAAGTTTCAGTACAGGAATACAAGGTTGGGCACACCTGCAAGGTGCCAGTCGGCCAAGTCCCTTCAGAATAAACATCAACCACACCCCTGACACACCCACCTCTACCCCTATCTTGCATTCATATATGATTGTCCCGGCAACCGGAAGCTTGTGTTTAAGATTTGAATTCGCCTGTGTGTCATAGACTCTGCCTGGGTACCAAGGGCCTGGGGAACAGGCAGGTGTGTGCTCAGAACCAGGTTGAACTCAACTTGGGGCGTGTCCCGGTTAGCTTTAACTGTTCATTTGACTCAGCCTAGAGTAACCCGAGAAGGAAGTATCAGTTGAGGGATTGCCCCATCAGGGTGTCCTATGTGCATGCATGTCTGCGAGGGGTTGTCTTTATTTTAATTAATGTAGGAAGGCCTGCCCACTGGGGGTGGCACCATTCCCTGGGCAGGTGCTCCTAGTCTGTCTATGAAGGCTAGCCCAGAATGAGAAAGCAGTGCTCCTCCATGGTTTCTGCCACGCTTCCTTGGCTGTAAGCTCTCGGTCTTGCCTTCAGTTTCCTACTTTGAGTTTCCTCCACGATGAACTGTAACCTGTGAGCTGAAATAAACCTTTTCCTCCTCTAGATGCTCGTAGTCCAAGTGTTGAATCATACGGACAGAAAGGAAACTCAGCAGGAGAAATGGGTGTGGGATGCTTCGAATGTCTGACCCAGGTTATACATTGGGACGGATTCCTTTCCTGCCCCATTCGGTGCTGATGACTTGTTCCTCCCAGGCTCAGAGGAAAGGGACCCTGCAAAGACCTTAAGGGAAAGTGGGAGTCTCTGGTGGATGGGCGAAGACCCTGCCCTTCCCTGACCTCTCCCATGTCAGCAGCATGGTGACCCAAAAGTTCTTGCTAGGAACCAGAATGCTGAACCCAGAAGGGCTCTGTGGAAGTCTCTGGGCCCAGGAGACAATGTCTTTCAGTGGTTGCCTTAAGTAGGAAATGCAAACCAGCCCCACGAGAGGAAGCTCTGAGGGTGCTAGGGGACAAAAGGGGGGGGGGTCATACCCCAGATCCTGAATGGAAGGCTTAGACTCAGGGGTCCTCCTTCACACTTGGCCTTGGGCTCTCCACGCCTGCCTCTTACCATGCCATCCTTCCAAGCCCTCCCTCTCTCTAGCCTCCTTCATTTCTCAGCTCCTACCACATTCTTCAACACCCCTTTAAAAATTAAGGGTGCAGCCGGGGTGGGGGCAGCTTCGGAAACAGATAAGAGGTAATTGCCTGCCTTTGACTCCTCTTGATGTGAAAATGGGATTGGAATGACTCACTCTGGTTGAAAGGTTAGTTGAAGGTTATTACAGGAAAATTGTTATTCATACATTTTTCCCCCTGTGCGGTGGATAGCCTAAAAGATTAAATTCACAGAGTGCGTAATGACCCATCAGGGCGGACAATGGTAGGGGCGTCCCGGGGGAGGGGAGATAACGTAGCACAGAGACTCTCTGAATAATTCATGCTCCAGTGCCCGGCACCAGCAGATTACAGGAGGGTTTTCATTAGAAAGAAGGGGAGAGAACAGAATGTGCTTTCAGAACAGCGCCTGTTTCTCTGCACCGTGGGCAGCTCTGGCCTGGTTTGCTGCGGCTTCAATCAACGCCTGTCCCTCATCTTGGCAGCCCTTGGAGGGTGGTAAAAGGGATAAGAGGACATCATTGTTCCTTATAAGGCAGGCGAGTGATGGCCTGGGCTATCGGGACTCCTCCTGAGCCTTGATGCTCAGAAGGGTGCACCGGCCTGGAGAAGATGCTGAGAACAGATTTACCCATGGGGCATTGGGTGCATTAAAGATGTGTTAAAACATGAGCACATGGGTATGGGAAAGTGGTGATTGTCAGGGTATTCAATGGATGTCCTCCTCCTGTCCCTGGTGCCTTTCCCTCCCTTTCCTGAGGCTGCTAGGGTGTCCCATCCATTATTTGTGCTCCTGGTTGTCAGTACGAGAGGAGACCTGTCTCCACAGGACTCCCAGTGCCAAGCCAAGGCAGACACTGACTTGTGACCCATCAGCTTGGACTTGGGCCTCTTCTCCTTCTAGAGTGCAGAGTGGTAGAAGAGAGGCCAGAGGGGATAGAGGGAGACCATGAAGGTGGCTGCATGTGGTTTGGGGAAGGCCCAGGCAGCTTACATCAAAGTCAGCCAGGGTCCTTTATAAGCCTTGAGATGAGTACCGGGCGCTCGGCCTGTACTCATGTCTGGGCAATGATTCAACAGGACAAGACCTGAATTGCTGTTTCTCAGGTGGGGCCTTGCAGACCTGTGGATGTGGGACTTATCCAAGGTCACAGAGTTGGCAAGCCACTGAGACTCATCCCCAGGTCTCCTGCCTCCCCACCTCCGAGGTTTTCATATCTGCTATGTCCTCCAGCCTCAAGCTTGCTGAAAGGTCTGAGATTTTGGTCCTGCTTCTCTAAATGGTCTTGACTAAATGGTCTCTTTCAGTTAAGCAGGAGTTTGTTTTTCGTTTATTGGAGCTTATTCCAGGTGGGAGTAGTCTCTGTTTATGTCTGTAGATCACATGATGTTATCCCATATGACACTCAAGGTAAAACAGCTATAGTCCTGGGCCCTGGTTAAATCCAAAGTCAA
Organism: Peromyscus maniculatus bairdii; assembly: GCF_049852395.1. Lineage (NCBI taxonomy): Eukaryota > Metazoa > Chordata > Mammalia > Rodentia > Cricetidae > Peromyscus > Peromyscus maniculatus. The sequence goes on along the minus strand of NC_134858.1, from coordinate 58,889,567 downwards.
GAAAGCCATTTAACCCCTTAAGACCTGAGGCTCTGCACCCAGGCCAGCTCTCTCTCACTCTCCCCTCCCTTCCTCCACAGCTGCTGTGCCAGCCCCTAGACCGTCACATCAAGAGACCCAGAATGCAGCCACAGTTACTGTCAGGAGCTCATTCACTGGGATAGGCAGATAAGAAGGCCCAGGCCTTTGTTACCAAAGCTGGCTGAGGACCGATAGACCTGGTGATGCTCACCACCACCCTTTGTCAGCCAGAATGTCTTAGTTGGGGTTTCCACTGCTGTGAAGAGACACCGTGACCACGGCAACTCTTATAAAGGAAAAACATTTGATTGGGGCTGGCTTACAGTTTCAGAGGCCTAGTCAATTATCATCATGATGGGAAGCAAGGCAGCATGCAGGCAGATATGGTGCTGGAGAGGTAGCTAGGAGTTCTATATTTTGACTCACAGGAACAGAGTGCCACACTGGACATGGCTTGAGCATATGAGATCTCAAAGCCTGCCTCCACAGTGATACACTTCCTCCAACAAGGCCACACCTACTCCAACAAGGCCACACCTCCCAATTGTGCTATTCCCTAAAGGCCAAGCATTCATACATGAGTCTATGGGGCCATACCTATCCAAATCACCACACGGATGTTCCAAGCCATGTGGCAGCTCCTTCCAAAAGGCTGCCATTGGGATACAGTGAGTGACTGTCACAGGTGCCTGAATTTAAAACAACAAAACAAAACTGTGATGTAACTTGTCATGTGGTTGGGGGTGGGTACTGGCAGAGGACACTGAGTGGGTGAAGCTCAAAAGGCTTCCTGGGGCTGGGGGATTGAAGCTGTGTTTGGAATTGGGTTGGGACCTGGGTCAGACAGAGCCTAGGATGCAGAATCCTTGGGGTCAGGGGTCTAGCCCATTTGCAGGTAGACGGGAGTGGGGGGATACTGGTAAAGACAGTGGGCACCAGTCTCCCTGTGAGCTGAGACTGTAGGGGCTTCCCCACGAGAAGGCTTGCCAGCTCACCTCCTCCGAGGGTTTTCTCTTCTCAGATCAGCCAGGCCTCATGTACAAGGTGTGCCGAGGGACACGGCAGGCCCTGTTCGCTCTGTGAAGACTCCTTTTCTATAAGAAGGCGCTGATGTAGCAACAGCCTTAGATGAGGTAGAGAACGTGGGTTCCACATTATCTGGGGTGCTAAGATTTTGATGGCTCACAGTGACAGGAAACGCAGTATGGCAACTTTGACTAGAGGTGAGGGAGGTCAAGAGAGTCTGACAGTGAGGGTCTTATGTGGGGTCCTCACAGGAGCAAAATGGAGACACTAGTGAGTTCTGGATGCCCAGTATCCTCTACCTCTCCTGGTAAAAGCACCCAGTTGGTTGGGGGAACAGCATGGACTCCATGGGACAGCTGTGAGGGTGATGGCCACAGTGATGGATGGACACACGACCTGAGGCAGGTCAATCAGCTTTCAGTAGGAAATTAATTCTAGCACCTGGCCAGAGGGGCGCTTTCCTTGACCTAACTGTCATTGTGTCTGTACCAGAGGCACGGAGGCCATTCTCTACCATCTGAAGAAAGCCTCGGAGGCAGAAAGGTGAGGTCAACGAATAGACTGACTGAGAAAAAAGGAGAGACGGATGCTGTGGGATGGTCTGTATGTCAAATGCTCTGATTGGTCAATAAATAAAACATTGATTGGCCACTGGCCAGGCAGGAAGTATAGGCGGGACTAACAGAGAGGAGAATTGAGAGAACAGGAAGGTGGGAGGAGAAACTGGCAGCCGACGCCATGACAAACAGCATGTGAAGATGCCGGTAAGCCGTGAGCCACGTGGCAAGGTATAGATTTATGGAAATGGATTAATTTAAGCTGTAAGAACAGTTAGCAAGAAGCCTGCCACGGCCATACAGTTTGTAAGCAATATAAGTCTCTGTGTTTACGTGGTTGGATCTGAACGGCTGTGGGACTGGCGGGTGACAGAGATTTGTCCTGACTGTGGACAAGGCAGGAAAACTCTAGCTACAGACGGAAGGGAGGGGAGGAGAGAGAAAGGAAGGGAAAGGGAGGAGGAAATGGTAGAGGAAAGGAAGAAAGGAGAGAGGAGGGAAGAGGGAGGAGCAGAGGGGGAAGAGAAGGGAGGGAACGGGAAGACAGCAGAGATGAAGGACAGAGGATGAAGGGGATGAAGGGGAGGCTGTCTCTTCTCGGAATGCTGTTGAGTCCTTCCATGCCCCTTGCCATTCCTAGTTACAGACGAGTCTCATTTCCAGGAAGGCGAGCGCCTTTCTTCTCACACATGTCCACCTAGCCTGGACTAGTGACGGTGACCTGCCTACCTTGCGATGACCTCTGGCCTTCAGGTCCGCAGGCTGCCACTGCTGGGGTCCCGGTCGGGATCAGCCCCAGTCTCACTGCCTACAGCATGTCTGAGACACCTCTGTCCTCCCTGTGTGCCTGGGATGTCACTCAGGACCCAGTTCAGCGTTGCAGGGTCACTCTACTCCAGCCGATGCTGGAATGGAGGAACACACCTCCGCCTCCTGGGGGCCTCTCCAGCACACCGAGGGTTTATCTGGGACTCAGTTGATCTTTTAACCCCCCAACACAGAAGCCTTGCTGTAGCTGTTTCCAGGAGCCTCATTCCTCCATACAAATGCTCTACAACAATCCTCCATCTCCACCTGTCTGACACCTAGCACATCTGTCCGACACCTAGCACATCTGGACCCCAGAATGAAGGAGCCAGGCTCAAGCAGAAGCCCCTCCTATCCTGCACCTCAACAGCTGGAAAGGGGCTTGGAGAGCTTCATGATGCATTGCCTCACTTCATGAAGAAGGCCCTGGCCAATCTCGCCTAGCAGATGAAGAGAGATAAAAATCTAGAAGCATTTGTAAAATGAATATGAGATGAGATGGTCTGAATGAGATTGTCCTTCAGAGGCTCATGTATTTTAACTCCTGGTCCCCAGTTGGTGGTGCTGTTTGGGAAATTTAGGAGGTGTGGCCTTGCTGCAGGAAGTATGTCACTGGAGATGGGAGCTGAGTTTCAAAGACCTTCACCATTTCCAGATGTTCTCTCTGCTTCATGTTTGTGGTTGAGGATGTGAGCTCTCAGCTTCCTGCTTCTGCCACCACGGCTACACCCTGCCACCATGCCGTCCCAACCATGATGGACTCTAGCCATCATATCTGGAACCCTAAGTCCAAACAAAGCCTCCATTCTGCAAGTTGCCTTGTTCATGGTGTATTGTCACGTCAGCAGAGAGGTAACTAAGACACAAGAACACTCGGGCAGGTTGGCTTCCAGCCCACCCCTTCTTCTGCAAAATGTTTTCAAGCCCCGAGGTAAGAGCCTCCCACACACAAAAGAACAATTCCACTGGATATTGACCAGGTCCTCAAAATGAAGGAGCTGAAAACAAGGCTCACTCACACAACCTCGTAGGATCTCAGTTGGCTCTTGAAATAAATGACACTAAAGTGTGTGTGCTACGTGGATGCACGTGCAGGCATGCTAGCTCCTACATACTTGAGCATGCACACACGCTCATGAGCACACACATGAACAGGCAAGCCCCACACATCCTTCATCTCTTCTGTGGCTCCGCTCCTCTCTCTTGGTTTTCCAGCTCAGCTTTAGCTCTTTGATCTCTCCCTTGGGGATCCTGGCTTTATTTCCCTTCCTTCCAAAACATCCCTATACTTAGCCACAAAGTATGTCTTCCCCAAGTCTTGTCCTTGGGTCTCTAGTGCCCTTTGCATGAATCTAACATCCTCAACTGGGAACCCAGAACGGTTTGCAATCTATATCCTCAGCCAGAGATTCTCTGTCCATTTCCAGAAACCCCTGTGTCTCTTGTGGTGGCCTCCTCACTACAATGTACTGCTTTGTAAGTATTTTTGAAGAATTATTCTTCAGAAATTTATGTGCCTGGGTGTTTTGCCTGCATGTGTGTCTATGCGTCATGTATATGCCAGGTGTTTGCAGAGGCCAGAAGGATGCAATGGGACCCCTGAAACTCAAGTTACAGATGGTTGTGAGCCACCATGTAGTGCTGGGAGTTGAATGTGGGTCCTTTGGAAGAGCAGCAAATGCTCTTAACCACTGAACCATCTCTCCCGCCCCCATAAGGACTTTTACACGAGTGGATACCCTGCGTGTTTCAGTCCTATAGACCCTTCTTACTCTTCCTTTAGGTGAGAGCCGGTACGCTCGGGACAGTAAGATTCTGGATGACTCCCCCTTCAAGTGCTTCAGAAAAGCAGGACCCATCTGCATACAGAACCCACGGGAATGCTATTGTTCTCCCAGTGAACACAGCATCAACACTTGCTCAAAGATGTAGCTTTCTAGAAAAAAATCTATGCACATTAAAACCTAGTCTTCAAATGGGTGCTCGTAGAACTGGTGAAGTCTGAGCAAGATTCGTGGGTTTCATGTTGATTATGAAGACCTTCTGCCTCTATCATAGAAGATGTTACTATTATTGATTGGAGAACCTTTTGCGGGGGAGGAAAGGAAGATCTATTTGTATTATTTCTTCCAACCACATGGAGATTGACAATCATCTCACAATAGTTAAGAAAACATAAGCTAATGAAAAGTCTTAGGCAGTGAAACATTTTCTTCCCAGATCTCCTCTATGTTTTGTTCACTGCCACAAAAACCAGATCCCATAATAGAAGGTGAGGATGTCTTCAGGATCCGAGGAAAGCATTACCATCAGCTCTAACCTTGGGTGTTTACTCTTAGAAGGACCGTTGGGTAATCCCATGCTTCTGAGCTCTTAGCATGATGGAAGGTTGCCAAGAATCTATGATCCATAAATGTGCTGCCAGATGGATCTATCGGCTCCTGGCACCACGATACCAAAGCTACTCATCGTTCTTACATGTTCCCTCAATGTCCAACTGGCAAACACAAGATGAACACCCTTGAGGCCAAATTCTCTCTCTCTGTCTCTGATTCTCTGTCTCTGTCTGTCTGTCTGTCTCTCTCTCTCTCTCTCTCTCTCTCTCTCTCTCTCTCTCTCTGTGTGTGTGTGTGTGTGTGTGTGTGTGTGTGTGTGTGTGTGTGTGTGTAGCTCTTCCATTTTCTGTGGCCTGTGGAGGCTCTACAGTATGGCACATGAACAATCCCACTCCATAGGGGGCAGGGATAGCCTGGTCTATCCCTGGCTGCAGTGATTGGCTGAGGAGGGAGTGTGTGACTAAAGCTAGATCAGTCAGTCTTAAAGAACGTGTTATTGGATCTGCCTTTCACCTGAGACTTGGTGGCTTGCAGAGGTCATGTTGGGGCTACCAAGGGTCAGTCTTCCCTGACACAGAAGAAAGATGAGCGTTACTCGAAGTGAAGGGTACCAACAAGAGGAGGAATCGGCATCAAGGGGAGAGAATGAACCTTTACCAAAAACCTTGATTCTGTGTTAGGAAGATGGCTCAGTCATTGAAGTGTTGGCCTTGCAAGCTGGGGAACCTATGCTTGGTCCCCAGAACCCATGTACAAAACAGTGGTGGCATGCACTTGTAGGCCTATGGTGGGTAAGCTGGGACAGGCAGGTCCCCGAGGCTCCCTGGCTAGGCAGCCTGGCTACTTGGCAAGTCCCAGACCAGCGACAGACCTCGTCTCAAAAACAGAATGGATAGTGTCTGAGGAAGGATACCCAAGGTTGTCCTCTGGCCTCCACACATACTCATACACATGTGCACCTACACGCACACATACACATACTCAATTTCTTCTCCATGGATCCGTCCCTGTTGGCTCTAACCTTTGGTATAGCTTCAATATCGTTTGTCCCCTCAGGATCATGTATTGGAAGCTTGGTCCTTAATGGCAATGTTAATGGATGGTGGAGCCCTTAGTCAGTGGGGACCTAATAATTATGTTGCCGAGAACAGCACCCTCAGAAAGGATTACGACTGGCTCAGGAGGCAAGTTATCTCTCAATAGAGTGGTGTTTTATCAAAGGGCAAGATTAGCCTGCTCCCTGCTTTCTGAATTGTCATGGGGTCCCTCCCACTCACGATGCTTCTGCCCTCTTGTTGTCTGTCACAGGTCCTCACCACAGCCAAGAAGCAGCTAGCACCATGCTCTCAGACCTGCAGAAATGTGAACTCTTTTTTTTTTTAACACATTATTCAGCCTCAAGCATTTTGTTATAATAAGAGGAAAATGCAGTAATGCACCCTCCTGGGGGACTTCCGAGATATGGTTGTCATGGCCTGTTCCCTTTGACTTTTTAAAGGCAGTGTGACTCGTGTGCCTAGCACATGAAACTCAGAGTTAAGACTCAGGCAGATGCCACAACTAGATAATTACTTCACAGCAATCAAAGAGACGTAGTTCAGCTAGCCTGAACCTCGTGGCTGAGAGCTAACTGACTCTCCACAGGAAAGGAGTTCAGGCCAGTGAGCAACCGTGAGCACACCTCCCCTGGAGTGTGGAGGGCAGGCTGTAAATCCTGGGCCCTGACTCCTGCTCATGAGCTTTCTTCCAATCACTCACCACGTTAGGATTCCACATCCGCACTAAATATCCCTCATACTTTCAACAGTTTAAAAATGATCTATAAAAGTCAAGAGTAAAGGCCTGGGGTGATCGCTCAGTTTCTGAAGTGCTTGTAGCACGAGCTTGAAGACCTAAGCTGGATCCCCACAAACCATACAATAAATCAGGGCCCAGCAATGCACAGTTGCAGTCTCAGTGTTGGGGAAACAGAGGCAAGCACGTTCCTGGGGTTCACTGGACTGCCAGCCGAGACTACTCTGTGAGTCCCAGGTCCCAGTGGGAGAAGGTGGCTGGGTATGGTGGCACATGTCTTTAATCCCGGCACTTGGGAGGCAGAGAGAGGGGAATTTCTGTAGGTTTGAGGCCAGTCTGGTCTACATAGTGAGTTCCAAGCCAGCCAGATCTACAAAGAGAAACCCTGTCTCAACTTCCCCCTTCAAAACAAACAACCACCAAACAAAACAAACAAACAAACCAAGGTGGATGGCTCCCCAGGAAGGACACATCTGAGTTGACTTCTGGCCTCCACACATGTGTGCATACACGTGGACATGCACCCTATGCACCTGCACACGCATGAACACATGCACACATGCATGTTTCATGTATTTAAAAACACATACAGGAGAAAGAAATTAAAGAAATTTAAAGCAGAATAGTAGTGCCAGGAGCCCGCGGACGGGGTGGGGGGCAGGAGGGGTAGAGAGAGGCCGAGCAACAGGGCCCGAGCCACAGTGCAGCTAAAGCAAACGCCCTGGGTGCTGCCTCACAGTGGGCAGCCTTGGAGAGCAGGCGCAGAACAACGTCTCCTTGCAAAAGCTGGGAGCTAGACCAGCTTACCTCAATTAAAAATCACGCAGCGTATACACGGATGGGCGCAGCATGTGGTGCCCCATTAACATGTATAAATTTATGTTCCCATATAAAAATAAATTTAATTTTATAGGGAAGACAGGGATCGTTTTCTAGCTCTGTCCCTCACCCTGTCTTTACACACACACACACACACACACACACACACACACACACACAGAGAGAGAGAGAGAGAGAGAGAGAGAGAGAGAGAGAGAGAGAGAGAGAGAGAGAGAACATGAGCAGACTGTAAGAAGGCAGCTAGCTGTCCATCTGAAAGCCAGGAATGGACAGGGCCTTCACAAGGATCCACCCTGGGCAGCACTTGGACCTGGGACTTCCAGCCTCCAGCATCATAAGAAATAAAAGCCTCTTGTTATGGCAATGGAGTTACTCTCTTATATCTTCTCTTAGTACACACAACTGGTTTGCTTATTTGTTTGTTTGTTTTGTTTTGTTTTGTTTTGTTTTGTTTTTTGAGACAAGGTTTCTCTGTGTAGTTTTGGTGCCTGTCCTGGATCTCACTCTGTAGACCAGGCTGGCCTCGAACTCACAGAGATCCGCCTGGCTCTGCCTCCTAAGTGCTGGGATTAAAGGCGTGCACCACCACTGCCCGGCTATGATTTTTACATTTATTTATTTGGGGGTGGTGCACACATGCCATGATGCATGTGTGGAGGTTCCAGAGATCGAACTCGGGTCCTGAGCTTTGGCAGCAAGCTTCCTTATCCCCTGAACCATCTCAACAGCTCCCTACACCTCCGTTCTGCTCAAAGTAAGTGACTCACTTTCTAGAACAAACCAAAAGCTTCTCTTATTTAATTCAGTTTGTGTTTCAGAGGGAATTTCGACCCCAATCCCCCCTACGCATAAACTAGGGGAGCCCTGTACCCTGACCTGTGAGTCCCCAAGCCTTCCTGCTGCTGTAGTGACTTTTGGTGTCAAGACTGTTGGAACAGGCATGGGCACCTGACTGAACTAGAGCCATCATGGCCGTGTCCAGGATCTGAAACATCAGGGATCTGACATGCTCACCCGGTGTACTTACCCTCCACATGGGGGCTTGGTAGCGGGAAGATGGATGATTCACCATCACCCAGACTAGCAAGGCCAAGGGCCTTTTGAGTGGCCAAGGCAAAGGCGATGGGAACTCAAAGTGATCTCTTCCTGAGGCCGGGCTGCAGGCGCTCTTAGGATTGTGTTAGCCGTCTCTATGTAGGAAATAAATCTCCCCTTTCTCCTTTTGAGCTCAGTCTAGCTGGCTTCTGCCTCTTGAAATCAAAGAACGCTTTACAGACATATTCAAGATTTTGCTGACCAGCAAAACGCTTCCCGAATCCCTCTCCTCCTTGTCCCTTTTCTCAATCAAACCTACGATGGCTGACACATGTATATTATGTAGAATATCAAATATAGGTCAATGGATGTCACCTCAGGAAAACAAGCTAGAGAAAAGGCCCTGCTTGGCGCTTGGCGAGGCCTGTTAGTGAAAGGAGACCACAATGCTTTCCTCCCCCCTGCTGGGGAGGGGGGTCGTCAGGGTCAGCCCATGCTTTGGCGTGTGAACTTCTTGTTCCCACCGAATCAGCCAGCTGAAGTGGGAATGTTTTATTTCAGCAGACATGTGTCAGCCTGGGTTTGAAACAAAGACATGCGGCCACCGCGGGCTGGGCGCGAGCAGGCCCGTCACAAAGGCTGGCTGTGTGAGGCATCTCTGCTGAAGCCTTGTGCTTCTTTAGTGCCAGGCACCATTTTGGAAAGTTGCTAGGGAGGTTGGCTTGCCCTTTAATGACGTCTGAGACACATTCAAGGCCGATGCTTTTGAAAAACAAGGCACTGGGAAGGTTTGGGGAGGGGAGGGCGGGAGGTGATGGAAATCAAATGACCCATTGAAGCTAAATTACCCAGCCTCGTAGGGTATTTTTAGAAATAACGGTCTGCCACGGCCTAAGGCCACCGTTCATTGTCTCACTTGCTCTTCCAATTAATTACTGTGTTTTAACACTATCTCGGAAGATAATTGCCTGTCAGTGTATCAGTATGTAACACCCCAGGGCGAATGCTTTGCTCTGTCTGTCAGCACTAATAAACACAGAACTGGGGGGAGAGGCGAGAGGGGACCCACCTGGTGGGATGGGGAACCCACCTGCTTTCTTTTGATGGCCCAGGATCTAGATCTTTCTCAAATTCACCCCGGTAAGCATGAGGTGGTGGTCCCGGGTATGCGGCAAGCCAAACCCAGCCCACTTGGTAGGTGAGCTGCTCTGCCCACCCTGGCTCTACTTTCAACAGTTTGGTTTGCTCGTTTCCTATCAAAGACTGCAGGATAGTGAGCTAATGAGGATGGCCCTCCCATCTATCCCAATCCCCTATCCAAAGAAAAGGTGTGTGGATCGGTAGGCTATATAATTGCAGAGTGGGTGAAAGTCGAATATTTTCTAAATAAACCATGGATGGAAGGGTTCTTTTGTATTTTTTTTAGAATGGGATGGAAGAGTGATGGAATGTAAAAATGGAAAGCTTAAGTAGCTAAAGCCTGCTGAACTAAATATTTCAATAAGGGAAAAGAAAAGTTCCCCATTTCAAATTAAATTGAACCCATTCGGTGAATATATGAGCATCACAGGGCGTAAGTGTCAATTAAAGTGATAAGTCGTGGGTCTGGCACCGAGTTCTGGATTGTTCTGAGGCCTGTTTCCCAACGTGGCCATTGGTGCTTTGGGGAAAATTGAAACTGATCCGCCTAGTGAGACCTGGGAGTCTTCTGAGAAACAGAGACTAGTTCAATACCTCTGAGTTAATTGGCATTTTATTCTCATTTAAATCTCTGTCACAACCTTTTATTTTATTTTATTTTGTATTTCAGAGGAGACGACAATTCTGAGATCTTCCCTGCGGCTCTCGGGAAGCTCAGAACAAATTAGATGATGCCATATAATCTCAGCCGTGGATCTCACAGCCCTCCAGCTTCTGTCGGGATCTGGGGGCTGCCGCTGATGCCAGGCACTTGCTAAATAGCACAACGGAGAGAGAATGGGATCATTAGTGACTCCGAGCACTTTTTCCAGGGCTCAGATTGCATTGTCTGTAGATCCAGTGGCTAATTTGACAAGCGTCATCCTCAAAGGACATGGGGGAGGCGATCACCTGAGCTGTGGTGCAATAAATGATAAGGTTACACGTGCCCACAAATTATGGGGCCTGGATCACTCCCAGGGTGTGTGTCATATCCCCCCCAACATGGCTCCTGGGGTGTCTGTTAGGAACTCGTGTTGTGAGTGAGGTACCTGCTGGTAGCATATAGGAATCTATCTTCTGGGGACCCTCCTCAGGGAAATCCCTCTTTTTCTGGCCTCGATTTCCCTTTAATTTCCAAAATGGTGTCAATCAGTGGTCACCTTCCCAGGAGGGCCTATCTTTGACAGGTACCTTGGGCAAGCAATATGGTGACAGCCTGTGGGTTCCACATTCTCTGCCTCTCTTAGGTGCTTCTCAGCTGCTCTCACAGAAGCAACTTAAGAAGGGAAGAGTTTATTTTGGCTCACAGTCCAAAGGTAGAGTGCATTATGGCAGGAGCTTGGGCAGCTGGTCACATGGCATCCACAGTCAGGAAGCAGAGAGAGACAAAAGCTGCCGCTCAGCGCGCTCTCCTTTTCATTCAGACACCCAGCCCATGGGACAGTGCCGCTCACAGTTATGTTGTATCTTCCTATCTCAGTTAACCTAATCAAGAAACTTCCTCACGGACTTAGGCAGAAATCTGTCTCATAAGTGACTTTAGATGCTGCCAAGTTGGCCATCAGTGGGAGCCATCACAAGCCCCTACATCACACAGGCCTTCAGATCTTCGGGCAGCTGAAGGATGCCTCTCCTCCCGGGAGGCACTGGGCTTAGAGCACCACCTCTATCTACAAAGCACTCCCAACCCCACCTCCCATTCCCCACAGTCTGATCTTTTTGACACTGAATGTCCCTGGGCTCCATCAGTTTGTTAGTTCACGAAGGTGTTTGTCACCAATAGTACTGGCTAGGCTGTTCTGGCTGTCTCTGTTCACCTGCCGATGTGGGACCCCCCTGCAAGTCAATTTTCTCCCTGTAAGAGTATTTCTGGGGATATACAGGGGAGGTCTCAAGTGGAGTTCTCAGATGTCCTTCTTGCTGCTACCCACGAAGAGTGGCCATGAACACCAGGCATTGGCTTCCGTATGCTAAATTTTTGTTAGGAATTGTACCCTAGTCTGGCATCAATTTCTCCTTGTTGTGTGTGTTGTATTTGGTATGCCATAACAACCTAGTTATCCATTAGCAGATGAGTGGATAATGAAAATTGGTACATATGTGTGTGTTTCTTAAGTACTAAAGAAAATGAAGTTCAAGAGTTTACAGGGAATGATTGGACTTAGAGTGTGTAAGATTAAGTGAAGTCACACATAGGTCAGAAATAAAAAAAACTGCAAGTCTTCTCTCATATGCAGAATCTAACCAGTAGCATATGTGTGTATGTAAACAAATGTACATGTGAGCACACATAACGTGTAGAAAAGAGAACAAGCAAGGCTAAATATTAAGAGATGGCGGGAGACTGATTGCAGTTGATGGACACAAGTTGAGAAAGAGGATATAAAGCTTATTGTTTTCGCAGCTCTCTGTCATGAGTTTTTCTGGTTTTGGTGGATAAGTATATAAAATATATTCAATAGTGAAAGTGTAAAACATAATGCGTAGCTCCATAACTTCCGTTCCAAATGCCCATTCTGACTGTGGAAGTTCACTGGGTTGTATAGACTTCTTGGTCTGGTTAATTTTTAGTGATATTTTTATTTGCAAATTTACTTTGTAATAAAGTTTATAAAATAAAACTTAAAACATTAAAAAGAGAACAACTACCTGAGAGAAATGGCCAGAAGGAAGAGGAGTTCACATTGGCTCACAGTGTGGGGCTTTTGGCTCTGTTGTTTCTGAGGTAAGGAGGAGCATCATGGGGGGAGCGTGTGGAGGAAGCTGTCCATATCATGGCTGACAGGAGACAGAGAACAGGACAAAGAGGATCTTGGACAGGATGAGGCCGCTAAGGACATGCCCTCATGGACCTACTTCCTCCAGCTAGGCCCTATCGCCTAAAATTTCAAGAACTATGTCTGCTGGGAAAACCCTTCAATATTTTCATTTTGAAAAGTGTATGAGAGTGTGTGTGTGTGTGTGTGTGTATGTATGTGTGTGTGTGTGTGTATGTGTGTGTGAGTGTGTGTATGTGTGTGTGTGTGTGTGTGTGTGTGGTGCCATGTCTGTCAGTATAGGCACATTCACGCCACAGTGTACATACGGAGATCAGAAGACAAACTGGGGAGCTGGTCCTTGCCCCCCACCTTGTTGGACGCTGTCTCTTCACTCTTCACCACCACACGCACGAGGCCAGCTGATTCGTGAGCTTCAAGGATTCTCCCATCTCTTTTTCCCATCTCCTGTAAGTGCTGTATTAACTGAGCCGTCTCCACAGCCCTGATGGAGATCGTTTCATGTTCAAACGTGTCCACTCTTCTGTGGATAACTATGACAATGCCACAGTTCTCCCATGATGCAAAGCAGGGGAGAAACGTGCTTTTTTTCTATGAACAAGAGACTCACAGAAAGCTCTGCTCTGCTTATAGCAGGAAGCAGCAGTCTTAGGATCATTCTGAAGTCTGTGTCACAGCATTCAGACTGGAGCCAGGGCTGGATCGAGGGGAAGACCCCTGCTTTTCCCTCCATGCCCCTCACATCTGCTCCCAACATCAAGGTACAAGCTGGTCCTAACCCCTTCTCCCCCAGGCAGCCATTCTCCCTGGGGGTATTGCCAGTCCACCAGGCCAGCAGACACAATGAGACCCAGACTCCCCTTTGGGCCAGCTGGAATTCTGGCTCAGTGTCCATGCCACAGTTTGTGAGTCTCTTGGCCAGCTAATGAGAGAGACTGGCTCAAGCCGTCCTATGATCTCATAGCCTTTGAGTGGGTCACATTCCCTAGTTCCCAGTAGCATTGCCTGGAGAAACATAATTCCATTGCCTTGAACTCATTCCCGAAATTGTCATTTGTCTTTCTTTTCATGTCTCTGAACTATCTGAGGGCATGGTTCATATCTTGCATAGCTTTCCACTTTCCATGGATGCAGTCCATTCCCTAGTTCAGTAGATGGGCGATGGACAGCAAGAACTGGACCACACCCCATCTGAGACATTTGTGGAGACATGGAACTTAACCCAGGAGACCTAAGGCCCTTCCAAAACATTTCTTAGGTTATGACTCAGGTCTAAAAGAGGAGACCGGAGACCAGTACATTTAATAAGCTTCAAAGTTCTGGTGAACTTGACTATTCCATCATTTGGTGTACCACTGGCTTAGAACTTGGTGCTGAGTTTGGCACTGGACATGGGTCACTGGGTCTAGGGTGTGGGCTGCCTGATGTAGAGGATGGACATGGGCTCTTTTACTGACTGTTTTCCCTGGAATTCCTGCATCTTTCCATGCATCATACATGCCACAGGTTACATCTGACACTCAGACCTCCACTTCATTTCCTCAAATATGAGCTGTCTTTGATTAGGTCAATGAGCCTCCTGCCTTCTAGACCTTGAAAATTATCAGCTTTGCCATCTAAGGAAACATCATCCTGGAGTCTCCAACTGGTGCTGACTTCAGATCTGGGTGATCCTGGGAACCCTCATTTATGAGGACTTTGGAAGAAAAAGACACTACTCCCTCACTATGCAGAATTTTGTTTACTTGTTTGTTTGTTTTTTTTGTTTGTTTGTTTTTCTCTAACAGAATGCACTCGTCACTTTCCTGTTTCCTTTGGGTTCTATTCCAGGAGCTGCTAAGTGAGCTCCACCCAACTAAGAAAATTAACTAATAGCTGCCCCCATCCTCCTTCCTCCCGCTCTCTTTACAACCACTGATAGTATCTAGGACTTCAAATTGTGTAGTTCATCATCCTTGGGAGGATGACGGGAGGTCCTTGGGATATCTCCGCAAGAGTTACAATTGAAGGCTATATGGGTGTATCTGGAGTTGGTGTCAGCTTCTAATCTAATTGGGTGCTCTACTTTCTAAAAGAATTGTTCTCATTGTTAGAAGATTTTTTTTAAAAACTGGTAAAGAACACTGACACAGGAACTAGATGTACCAGGTTGATCTGGTTGTACTGTGCCCTCCCTAACAAACTTCTCGTGGCATCAGATAGCTCCCAGAGAAGGTCAGGTTCATGGAGTCGAGGGAATGCACACACCACACAGAGCTTGGACCTAAACTTACAGAGCTTTGGAAGTCTCCTACACACAAGTTTGAAAGAGCCAAGAAGACATGTGTCCCTGTGCCCACCTGGACTCTAGACCTTGAGGGCTGTGGTGTACGGATGGTGGTATTCCTCATAGCACAGATGAGGAGCATCAGTAGAGACTATGAGGACCGAGCTTCTGGACCAGTGAGTGAGGTCACGACAGGACCCACGGCCTGGCCAAGGCTCCCAGGAGGATTCCCTGGGGAGTGCCAGATGAGGACAAGGAATCTGTGAGAGCTGGGTGTTACTACCAATGGGATCTCACTTGCCTTCTGGAAAGCTTTGGTTATAGACCGATCAGAAGCCTTGTGGGAAGAAAGGCTCATGGCAACCTCGTCTCGTGGCTTTAAATACCAGCTATATGCTAATGCCGCCCACATTTATATTTCCAGCTCAGACCTCTTTCCTG
The DNA here is from genome assembly GCF_049852395.1 of Peromyscus maniculatus bairdii. Lineage (NCBI taxonomy): Eukaryota > Metazoa > Chordata > Mammalia > Rodentia > Cricetidae > Peromyscus > Peromyscus maniculatus. The sequence goes on along the minus strand of NC_134858.1, from coordinate 58,874,485 downwards.
GACGTCAGTCTGATATATCCGAACACCCACTCAACATCTTGACTTAGATGTCTAACAGGCATCACAAACTCCACATATCTAAAGTTCCTAAGCCACCCCCACCCCAAACCATCCCCACCCACAGCCTCCCCGCTGCACTGGTAACACCTCCATCCCACCATTCAGCTGAAATATTTGGTGCTGCCTTTGATCCACCACCCCCCAGCCAATAGAGCAACAAACACAGAGATTCCAACTGCAGCTGGATCCACGTTCTGACCACTGTCCCACTTCCCTGCTAAGGCACCCACCACCGCCATGCAAGCCACTATCGCCATATGAGGTACCTGGGTCTCCCAATTCCCATTTCTGTCACCCTACCAGCTCTCTCTCTCTCTCTCTCTCTCTCTCTCTCTCTCTCTCTCTCTCTCTCTCTCTCTCTCTCTGTGTGTGTGTGTGTGTGTGTGTGTGTGTGTGTGTGTGTGTGTGTGTGTGTAGGCCAGGCTGGCCAGCCAGTGAGCCCCTAAGAATCTGCTGTTTCTGCATCCTCGATGCTCGGAGTCCAAGAGCACACTCTCCTGCCTCACTTTTCATGTTGGCCTTGGAGATGGAATTCGGGCTCTGGTACTTGATCGACAAGAACTTCTCACTGAGTGGACTATCTCTTCAGCCCCAGCTCTTCTTACTAGGGAACCATGTGATCCCCTGCAAGAATAGGTCAGGTCTCTGCTGCTCAGAACCCTGCAGTGGTCTTCCACACTATGCAGAGCGAGCTCCCTCATGATGGCCAAGAAAGCGCTGTGTGGTCTGCACATCCCCTCAACACTATGCACTTGACCTTTGCCCTGGCCCCTCCCCTGCTCTTACCTGCCCTTGAACCTGTGTGACCCATCTTCAGAGCTCCGCTCAGCAAATCTCTTTCTGAAAAGTTCCTCCACCATTCATCTTCTGGACTACCAACTTCACCTTCACCACAGCTGCTCGAATTTTCTTTTGTCTGTGAAGCCGCCCCCCACACCCATTTTCTACTGCTCTGCACACTTCCTCTACCCTCAGGCCACCCTTCCCTTTCAGTTCTACCTTTCAGTTCATTCCTTCACCACGTCTCAACACACTGCGTAGTAGACTTAGCTGTTACAGTTAGCAGCCCTCTACCCACTTGAGATCAAATGACTCTGTTCTGCCCACCGATGTGCTCTGCATACCTCACAGAAGTCTGCCTTAGTTTGCTTCTCTGTTGCTGTGATAAAACATTAACTGAAACAGACTAGGGGACAAATGGATTTACTTCATCTTAAAAGTTATACTCCATCATCCAGGGAAACTAGGGTAGGAACTCCAGGCAGGACCTGGAAGCAGATATCACACACAGAGAACCCCTGGCCCTGGCTTGCTCTCAGGCTCACACTCAGCACCTTTCACGGGTAGCTCAGGCTTATCTGCCTAAGGATGGTACCACCCACGGTGGCCTGGGCTCTCTTATATCTAGAAAATGCCCCACAGACATGCTCACAGGCCAAGCTGATGGAGGTGGTTCTTCAGTTGAGGCTCCCTCTTCCCAGGTGTGTCAATCTGACAGCCAAGGTCATAGTGTCTAAGCAGACACTCAATGAATATGGAATGTCAAACATCTGTCAGAGTTTGCCAGTGCACTCAAGGCAATGCAATAAGATATACGGCCTGGAAACAATGACACAAAACTAGGGGTTCTTGGAGTTACACACAAGAAGTTTTCTTTTGTTTTTAAAGATTTCCTATGATAGTGGAAAGAGAGCTCTTTGAAAAAACTTAAGATGCAGCTGGCAAGATGCTCAGCTGACAAAGGTGCTTTCTACCAAGCCTGACCACACACACACACACACACACACACACACACACACACACACACACACACACTGTGATATACATTCTCCCATCCCCACACACAATTAAATAAATGGTATAATTTTAAAGGGCTTAAGAAAAAGTTCAAGATGGGTGGGGTTTACCAGGGTTCCCACAGCGTTAATTCTGAGTAGAGATGTTCAATAATAATAACAGAAATGCCCCTTAGCATGTGACTCTTCTGCAGATGTACCCGCTGCCCTCCAATGATGTGCATGATGGATGCTAGGGTTTCCAGTTTCTGGTTAAGAAAAGGAGGCTCAGGGAGACAGGCAGGCCTGCCCAGTGGTCCATAGCTAGGAGGTGAGTGGGCTGCCACATTCGGCCAAGGCTTGAGTTCCCTCCCCGTTCCCATGGACTCCAGTGTGACGCAGCAGATGGCGGAGGGAAGGACGATCACCAATAGCCTCTAGCAGTCAGAGCAGCTGCGGTTGTCACTTTTCAGAAATATCCAGTCTGGAAGGTCCTCCAGAGGCTGAGGTCATTCCAAGAGATGCCAACTCACATTCCTTCCTACAGTCCGGCCCCTGTTCAGGCACCCAGAACATTCCTGGAACATTTGCAGAATTGAGTCTTCCAGTGACCTCACTGGAGGCCACCCTTCCCTTCCACCCCCCATCCTTAAATGCTGTCCCATCTCCACACAGTGTGCCGGCCACCTTGACCTCTTTATTCCCTTCTTTGTGTTTGTTCATGTGTGTGCAAGTGTGTAAGCATGCAAGCGTGTTTGTGTGCACATGGATGCAGGGACCAGAGACAGCTTCAGCTGTGGTTCCTCAAATGCTGTCCACCTTGTAGACTTTGGTTGGCCTGGGACTCACCCAATAGACTAAACTGGCTGGCTTAGTGAGCATCAGGGGTCCACCTGCCTCCACCTCCCCCATGTTGGGATTACAATCATGCACCTCTCTGCCCAGCATTTTAGGGCGGGACCAAACTCAAGCTTGTATGGCAAACACTTTACTGGTAGAACTATTTTTGCAGCTACATTTTTACTCTTCTCTTAGGAGGTTAGAAAATGAACAAGGGTCTGCCTCAGTGGACAAAGATACTCGCCGCCGAGCCTGTTGACCCAGATTCGGTCCCTGGAACCCACACGGTGGAAGGAAAGAGAATCAACTCCCACAAGTTGTCCTCTGACCTCCGTGTGTACACACACTATGGCATGTGAGTCCACCACCCCCCAACATGCACAAATAAATTAGTGTGATAAAAATTAAAAATCAATAATAACCAGAAGAGCAATTCTGACATTTTAACTAAAACAATAGAATTGGAGGTCAAAGGGCTTCTTGTTGACGAGACAGAGTCCACACTGAGGGCTTCAGATTGTCAACAGGACGGAGCTGTAACCGTGCCCGGCTATGGACAGCTGCAAACAAAAGAGGTCATTCACCCTAACGAGTTGTTAAAATTCTATAGTGTGTAGCTTGGACCTCTTTCGGGTTGTTTTGTCTATTTCCATGGACGCTGGCCCACCCCTTTCCTTGGCAGGGGCCATGGTGCCTCCTGAGTTCACTAGCAGAAGTCCCATGGAGCTGACCATTTGGGGTGGAATGCTCTTTAGCAGACACTACTGGAAATTCTTGCTCTATTGCAAAATGGATCATTTGGAACTGAATCCTGGGCTTTGCACGTGTTCACTTGTGGAGCACTGGGGCCCGCTTGGCTTCAGTGTGGGTGTTGGTGTGTACATGCGCACGTGAATGTGTGTGTGTGTGTGTGTGTGTGTGTGTGTGTGTGTGTGTGTGTGTGTGTAAGTGCTGAAAAAGACCCAGCCAGACAGGTGGCTCTCAGAGCACTGTGTCTGGAGGGGCTCAGCCATGTTGAGTCTGTTCCCATGTGAGAATTCAGGGCTCAAATACGGGATCTCGAAACGGGCAGGACAAACCTACATGGACACAATCCCAAGTCCATGGAAGCCTCTTCATGACTCCTGTAGATTCTGTGAGTCTCAATTTCTAGTTGGCAAAGGCCTTTGTGGGCCTGATGTTCAGCTTTCAAATGGTTCTACTTGTTATTTTGCTTGTCTGAGACAGGGTCCCGTGTAGCCCAGGCTGCCTCAAACCTTCTATGTAGTTCAGGATGCCCTTGACTTCTCATTCTCTTGTCTCAACCTCCCGGGTTCCAGGCTTCCAGGCATGTGCTGCTGTGCCTGGTCTATGTGGTGCTGGGGATTGAACCCAGGACTTCCTGCTGCTGGACTCAGCTGCTTTACTCATTTGGGCACACCCTTCACTACATTTGCTGGTGGGTTGACCCTGAACATTTACTCCACCATGGGCAAGGCAATCAGTACCTCCTCTGTAAAGGCCGATCAACCCTCCGACCACAAGCCAGGTCTGGAGGCTCACACTTGCAATCTTGGCAGCTTTGAAGAGGCTGAGGGTTGCCAAGAGTTTGAGGCCAACCTGGGCTACACACTAAGTTTGAGACCAGCCTGGGCTACGAGCAAGACTCTAAATCAAATAACAACAATAAACTATCAACTCATATCACAGCCCCAGAGTAGAGAAGCTGATGATGATGGGAAGAAATGACATCTCAGAGCCAAAAAAGTCACAAGTTAAGTCATCCTATTTCTCAGGAGCTGCCCCTTGTCCCCCAATATCCATTCAAAGTTAACCAAGAGGCCCGGTGTGGTGGTGCATGCCTTTAACAACAGAGGCAGATGCAGGTGGATCTCTGTGAGTTCCAGAGTGGCCAGAGCTACATAGTGAGACCCCATCTACAACAACAATAATTATAATTAATAATAATACGATAATGATAGTTAACTGTGAAATTGCCATTGATAGAGCTGAGGAGATGCCTCAGTTGGTCAAGTACTTGTCAGACAAGCATGAGAAGCTACATTCAGATCCACAGCACTCATGTAAAAAGTGAGGCCAGGCAGCACACGCTTACAGTCCCAGTGTTGGGCAGGCAGAGACGAGCTGATCCTTGCAACTAGCTAGGAAGCCATCAGGGAGACATGGTTTCAAAAAATGAGGCAGACAGGTCCTTGTGAACAACACCCACAGTGGCCCTCTAGCCCCCGCGTGCATGTATTCACATGAACACACATGCAAAAGAAAAAAGAAAGAAAGAAAAGAATATCTGTCAGTAAACAACTTGAAAATCCCCAGCCTATTTGGACTGCAAGCCTTAAAGCTACTGCCGCCCATCTGCAGGAACCCAAAAGCCATCAAGGGGGGAAATGCTCTCTTGCCCACAAGACTACAGGGCATCAGAAAGATGAGTTTGTACCATTGAGTAGTTCTGTCCTTCTGGTTACAAAGTCACCTCAAAGGACTGCCAGACCAGTCCAGCCGACCCTCTAGTTTCAGCAGATTGAGACCATCTCCTTTACACTCTGTTGGCACTTGTCAGTGCTAACTCTGAATGAATGAATGAATGAATGAATGAATGAATGAATGCACTTATTTCAGGGGCCACGAGAGCCTCAGCCATTAGGAAGTCCCTTGTGTACTCTGAGACCCCAGCCCTCTACTGCCTTCCCACCATCTCATGCTGCAGTCTGATATGGCAGCTGCCAGCCACAGTTGCCATTTAAATTTAAATCAACGTTAGCTGAGACAAATAGAATTAGAATTTCAGCCCCATTTGCACTAGTTATATTTTGGGTGACCAGAGACTATCAATAAAGCCCATGTATAAAGAACACTTCCTTCAGCTTCCCCGGAAGGGACATTCCTCAAATCTGATTGGTCACCAGGTCAATAGTGAGTCCCGTAAAATGATCAGGACTTTTCTAGTCTGAAAACAGAACTGTGCAAGCATGACGGTGCCTTCTCTCAGACTTTCCGTGGGCCCAGATTCAGAACACCTGCCTTAAGCTTTCATCAAGCATAGGCATTGGGTATGTGTGTGTGTGTGTGTGTGTGTGTGTGTGTAGGTGTGTTGTTGTTGTTGTCACACAAATAAATGTGCTCATGTATGTGGAGACCAGAGGACAATCTTAGATATCATTCCTCAGGAGCCATCCACCTTACTTTTTGAGACGTGGTTTTTCACCGGCCTGGGGCTCATCAAGTAAGGTAGACTGGCTGGCCCCTGGGGTCTGCCCGTCTGCCTCCCACTGCTGGAGTTACAAGTGTGAGTTACCAACACTATGCTGAGTTTATTTGGCAGGTGGTTTCGTTGTTGCTTATTTATTTGGTCGGCTTGTTGGCTTTTTCTTTTTAGATCTATTTGTTTTATTTTATCTAAATGAATGCTTTGCCTGCATGTATGTCTGTGTACCCCATGTGTGCCTGATGCCTGCAGAGGTCAGAAGAGGATGTTGGATCCCCTGGAACTGGAGTTACAGGTGGTTGTGAGCCACCATGTGGTTGCTGGGAACAGAACCCGGGTCCTCTGCAAGAGCAACAAGTGCTCTTAACTGCTGAGCCGTCTCTCCAGCCCCTGCATCTTTGACGTGGGTTTGGGAATGAAATTCAGGCTGTCATGTACTTGCAAGGCAAGCTCCTTATTGACTGGGCCATATCCCTAGCTCAAGTTTCCATCTTTCTTAGTAATAAAATAACCTCTTGGAGAAAGACTACACTGAGTGGCTCTCAGCCATCTGTCCCTGAGTGTGAGTGAATTCATCGCGTGCTCTTGGGAGTCTCGTCATCTTGTCCCGAGCAAGAGGAGTAAGTGACAGCCCTAGGGCTTTGGTGCCTGGGAGAGAAGAGAGCAGAGCAGGGGTGGAGCACATCAGTCCTACAGTCTGCTGTGTGCCGTGCAGTGGTCCTGGGAGCCAGTGCTTCCCACGTCACACTCATCCCAGACAAGTTCCCGATGGAAGCTGAGCCTGCTGTGAGCACACGGAAGATGTGTGAGGCATCAAACCACTGGGTGTCTGTGCTAGGTGCTGCACACCACATCCTGAGGGAGAAAGGCGAGTGACATCCAGTCACTCAGTCTTTTCAGCAACAGCAGCAAATATTGATGGCTGACATTGGCTGACACATACAAGGAGCCTTTGTTGTATGTGGCGTATTGGTGATGCATTTTTCCATGTTTACTATCCCAACAGCTGCATGGAGTAGAGGCTATGCCCATTTCACAGAGGACAACTGAGGCTTGGAGAAGGGAGGAATTTCCCTGGTGATGGAGCTGATGACCCAACCTTTCCGTGATGATGATTTCCTTGACTGTATAAAACCTTCACTCCATATTCTCCATGATTGCAAAACCTCGGATGCTCAAGCCCCTCCTCTGAGGCGGTGCTGGATTTGCGTATGTCCTACACATCTTCTTGTACCCTTAGGGTCGTCTCCAGACGATTTAAGCTACCTAAGACAATGAGAATTGCATGTAAATAGTCTTGATCCTGTGCTAAAGAGTGTGTGGTGGGGACAAGGGGCAAAGCCAGTACTTTATTCAGTACAGACGCAACATGTTTTTTCCCAAATATTTCCAAAACGCAGTTGATGGAATTCCTGCACTCAGGGCTGTGGACAGGGAATGCTGGACCATGCCAGGCTGTTGTGGGAACTGAATGGGGCAATGGATTGGCCAGAGTGACAATGGCCCAGTGTGTTTAGTCTTTTCTTTGGAAAGAAGGGAACACAGACACTACTGTGTGCAGTCCTTGCGCCTAAAGCAGGGTAAACAAGATGCTTGGCCCGGAGGGAGGAGGGGCTAAGTGCTTTAAGTACTCAGTATTTATCTCATTTCACTTCACAATAATCCCTTGAGGTTGCCGTAATTATTCTTAGGACTGAGAGGGGAATGAAGGCTCAGAGAGGGTAATTAATTTACCCCGGGTCACCCAGCCAGTGAGCAGCAGCAGGTCGAAAACACAAAGACATCCTTGTTGTCCACGTTTTGTTTCCCAGAAGTGCTCCCATGTCCTCCGTGTCTCCTGGCAGGATGGTGGCCTATGGAACAGGACCAAGTGTCAGAGACTTGCCCTCTCACTAGACAGGGTTCTGGGCCCCATCCTGGTGCAGGGTCGGGGGTGTGTCATGATGGCCAACCCAACAGAGCAGGGAGGGATGGAGAAGACCTGAGCCTTTACGAGAGATGGTGTCCTTATCATCTGGAGCAGGGCTGCTGGAGCTGGTCTGGGCCCAGGTCCCTGTGGACAGTGAAGAGGCAGCCAGCCCAGGGCCCTGTGCACTGTCTCATGGCATGGGTTTCGGACCCCTATGGACAGCACCCTCACCCCACCTGCCTGTCGCCATCAACTGGTTCCAGACAGAACTGCTCCAGCAAGAGGGAAAACTTTGCTAATTAATAGAGGACCACCTGGACTCAGGCTTCTTGCTAATCAAGAAAAGAGGGTTTGGACATGGGGGGTGGGCTAGCCCCTTGCTCATTCCTTGTTACGGCAGCAGGTGTGGGGCAGAAACAAGGCCTTGGGCCTCAGGTAGACTGGACTTGCCTACCCTGGCTCTGATGCTTCGGGAGGTGTGACTAGGACCAGTCATACCTGTTGCTTGCCTGGTACTTTGCAGGCAGACTTTGCTGGTCAGGCTCAGCTCTGCACAGGAAAGTGGATGCCAAGGCAGGGCAGCCTGTGGATGGAAGGGCAGCCATGACTGGCAGGTCTGCTCCCAAGGGTATTGGGATGGCCTTCTCAACACTTACACTCTGTGACTCTCAACCTGACCTCTGCTCCCAGTGAGCCCCACCCCGTCAAACCCTGAACCCTCCACAAGGGTCAACCCCTTGTAATGTTCAGAGCTGACATATGTGGATGTCATCTCAGACAAGGATATGAGCCTCCACATATTTTCCCATCCCTTTTTAAAATGTTTAAATTTCCTTTAGCCTGGTTTCCCATGCTAAAAATGCCTACTCGTGAGGAGGAAAAAAAAAAGCATGTGTGCTATTTTCTCTGTCATTAAAAAAAAATGTTATTATTGTATATGTGTGTGCATGACATGTGTACACATGGTAGGCGGTGGCATGCATGGAGATCGGAGGACAACTTGCAGGAATCAATTTTCTCCTCTGCCATGCGGTCCTGGGGATCAAACGCAGGTCATCGGACTTGGTGGCCAGCTCCTTTACCTGCTGAGCTGGCTGGCTGCTCTTTTCAACCTTGCAGGATACACCGGGGGCAAGGGACGGGGCAGCCACAACTTCTCTGATTGAGGGGATTAAATTGATCGTTCCTCCCAGGATGATCATGCTGGAGCTGCGGAGAGGCTGCAGGAAGGCGCTGGCCAGTACCTTTTCTTATTCTGAACACAAGTCAACTTTATTGCATGTGAAATCTTGCTGAGGTTTCATAAATCTCCACCCCTGGTGCCGGCCTTTCGCTTCCAGGTTGCTGCGGGCTCCAGATGGGAAAGCAGGGAGCTCAGAGCTCCTGCTGTCTATGGGAGGCAGTGAAGCCAATGGCGCGATTCCCTTGCTGTGGCTATCTTCCTGGGTCAGCCTGACTGGCTAGGACAGACGCCAGGACAGTGGACGGCACAATTGCTCTCTCTTCCCTGCAGCAGGGGATGGATTTAGGGTTTTCTACCTTGCTATGGATTTGGATAAAATCTGTGAAAATCATTATGAGTTCTTAGGAGAAGGGTGTGTGCATGTACATATATATGAACTCTGGGACGACAAACAGGCAGGGTGGCCTTGAACAAAGGTTGCTTTCAAGTCCCAGGGGTCCTTGGAGCCTCCCTGCTATCCCAGTCCATCACTTAAATTCAGGGTTATGTTGTTTCAAACTAGCTGCAGGCCTGGGCCTTTGGAGAAATGACTGCTAGGGCGTAGTTCCCATCTGATGCTCTAGTCCAGCCCTTTGGGCACGAGACAGCATGTCCTTGGGATCCCGGGAAGCTACCAGAAAAAAGGGGGCACTGGCAGAGGTGAGCAAAGATGCTGGAGCTCGGGAGAGCAGAGGGAGATGAGGATCCAGGCAGCTGAGGCACCCGTCAGCTGTCAGTTGCCATTCTGTTGCTGAGTTATTCTCTCCTGTTGGAAAGAGCCACAGTTAACGTAGTATCTCCTTTCTGATTTTTAAAGTTATCTTTAATTGTCCCTTTTTTCTATTGTTTTCCTCATGGTTACAATCTGTTTTAGATTGTCTACCACCCTTCTTCCTGCCTTGGCAGAACTCAAAGGCAAAGGAATGGCTTCTTCTTTGCCCTTCCATCAACGTGACCCTTGGTGGGAGTTGCAGGCCACATGGGAAAGGACAGGGTCAGCAGGGACTCTGAGACATAGAGGAGCCAAGTCCCTTGCAGACACCTCAGAAGGACTCTTAAGGGTGAAGGCCACCCCAGACACACCACAGAGGGCATGACACTCCAAGGGTCAGGACACCTCTCTGTCTTGCATGCCAGGGGCTCCCCATGTCCAGCAGTGCCAATGCCATCTTGCCTTAAGCAGAGAAAGAAGTTTAATTTTCTTTTTCAATCAACATACCTGCTTTTTCTTTTGCTAGGGACAACATAGAAATTGATCTATGGCCAGCATTCCCATCCACTTACTTACTTAACAGGGATGTATTTGGTTACCTGCTATGTGCTAGCAGCTCTCCCAGATTCCTGGGAACTACAGAGGAATCAGAAAATCTAAAGGGAAGTCCCCATTTGGGGGGACTGTCTCTAATTTTTGTTTTGTTTTGTTTTGTCTTTTTGTTTTTATTGCCATTTGTTTGCTTGTTGAGACAGGATCTCACTCTCTAGTCCAGGCTGGCCTGGAACTCACGATGTAGACCAGGCTACCCTCATACTTGTAGCAAGCATCCTGACTCGGTCTCCTGAGTGCTGGGATTAAGAGCATCAGCCGCCACACCCAGTTTCTTTCTTTACTTTTCCAGGAACCTTATTGTTGAGCCAACTATTCTCCAGCCTCTGCTGGGGTGGCCTCTGCTTCTGTCCCCGTCCCCCAGCTAACCCAGTCTAACTCAGGAAATGCGTGATGAACTTGGCATAAATTCTATGTGTGTGTGTGCACACAGAGGCCAAAAGAGGATGTCAGGTGACCTGTGCTCGATCACGCTCCGCCTCACTCCCCAGAGTTAGGGTCTCTCACTGAACCTGGAGCTGGGCTGGAAGGCAGCAGGCCCCAGCAATCCTCTCCCCCTCACAGCACTGGAGTTCCAGGCACAAATGCACATGTCTGCTTTTTACATGGTGCGAGGAATTTGAAGTCAGATCCCATGCTTATACAGTCAGCCCATGTGATGGCTATTCTTGGTTGTCGATTTGACTATATCTGGAATGAACTATAATCCAGAAATGAAGGGGGCACCTGTGATCCGGATCTTGAGGCTAGAAGACACAGGCTTTTGATCTAGTTCTTGAGGTGGGAAGACACACACCTTTAATCCAGATCTTAGGTCGGGAAGGCACACCTTTAACCTGGGCTGGAAGGATGTGGAGGAAGGATGTGGAGGAAGGATGGGTTTGTTCCTTCTTCACCTCCTTGCCCTCACCTGGTCAGCACATCCATTCCTTCCCTGGCATTGGAGCCTGCCTCTTTGGGATTCCAGCGTGTACAGAAGACCAGCTGAGATACCAAGCCCAGTGGGACTGAATGACTACTAGATTCTTGGACTTCCCATTCACAGCTAACCATTGTTGGATTAGTTGGACTGCAGCTTGTAAATCACTGCAATACACTCTTCCCCCATATATACAGCAGGTAGACAACTACATCCCTGTTAAGTAAGTGGATGGGAATGCTGGCCACAGGCCAGTTTCTAAGTTGTCCCTAGCAAAAGAAAAAGCAGGTATGTTGATTGAAAAAGAAAATTAAACTTCTCTCTGCTTAAGGCAAGATGGCATTGGCACTGCTGGGCATGGGGAGCCCCTGGCAGGCAGGACAGAGAGGTGTCCTGACCCTTGGAGTGTCATGCCCTCTGTGGTGTGTCTGGGGTGGCCTTTACCCTTAAGAGTTCTTCTGAGGTATCTGCAAGGGACTTGTCTCCTCTATGTCTCAGAGTCCCTGCTGACCCTGTCCTTTCCCATGTGGCCTGCAACTCCCACCAAGGAGGGGTAAAGAAGAAGCCATTCCTTTGCCTTTGAGTTCTGCCAAGGCAGGAAGGAGGGTGGTGGTGTTCAGAGTGGAGGCGGCATGTTCCAATGTGACCCAAGTCAGTGTGACCTGGCTGAGTCAGTGTGAGCCTTGCTGACACGGAGAGAAGACTAGACGGGTTTGGAGGAGAGGCGAGGCATGGGAACCTGGAAGAGCACCTAGGAAGACACATGCAAGGATGGAGACTCTTGGGATGGGCCTGGAGCGGTGGGAGGTGGGTCCAGTGGTTCCAGCTCATGCCGTTGTGGAAAGCTTCGTGGCGGGCAGTACTGGTCAGGAGTCCGAGTCCTCCCTGAGTGTGGGTGTGGGCCAGGATCAGATGCCAGTTTTTAGAACGTTCATTTTTGCTGCAATCAGGGTAATAGAGGTGGTGGCAGGGAGGAGGCTGAGGGTCCTGCAGCTGGTGGATGAAGACGTGCTTGGGTGGGGACGGGCCAGAGGGGGGGCAGGAATCCAGGTGAGTTTAGCTGAAGAGCTGAGCGGGGAGTAGGGCCACACTGCCAGCAATCACTTCTCCCCAGCCCTTTCCTTGGGCCTCCAAGCATTGTATGCTGTGAAGGAAGGGCCCAGGAGAGCAGGGCAAGTGGGAAAGAGTTAATATGAGCAGGCCATTTGCAAAGGACCTGGATAGGCAGGCTTGGGGGAGCAGAGAGTGGACCACGTCGCCACATAAATGAATGCCTGGGCTGGACAGGGCGGAGCACACGTCAAGAGCAGCTATGAGCCCCAGCCTTTGAGGCACCATGGGGCTGGTCTGGGGACAGTTCAAATTGAGCTGACAGTAATCTCTTCACGGGGATGTAGATAATCTCAGCTGCTCAGAATTCTATCTGACAGGCCCCTGTCTGGAAGAGCACACACGGCTGACCAATCTTCCACGCCTACTCAAGGGAGAGCTGAGCATAGCTCCCCTGAGCCTGAGGGAAAGTGAGCAAGCTACTGGTTACCACCCATCCCTTGTCTGCTGAACTCCACATCGATGTCACCCTGAAGCGCGTTATTGTCTAAGGATGGGGGCGTGTCATGATGACATCAATCTTAATAATGCTACGCCTGCCACTCAATGACGGCTTATCCTTCCCGAGCACAGCTCTGAGTATTTGATGGACACGATCTTTTTGTAGAAGTGCTACCAGACAGGTACCACTACCTTCCCCAGTTTCTGAGCAAGGAAACTGAGGTACAAGAAGCTTCATAAGCATTTGTCCAAGGCGATATATATAGATAAGCCATTAGCCCATGTTTGCCTCTCTTCTAGGGTACAGTGGGTTGCCCATGTCTACTAGTTGACAAATGCCTGTTATTTGCATATATACTCAACTAAGCATTCACCATATAACTACCTACCCACCAATCTCTTCATTTATCCTTGGATCTCCCTGGATCTTCCCATCCTCTATCCAAAAATCCACCCGTCCACCTTCTCATTCCCCCACCAAGACTTGGTAGGGGGGGAGATAACCAACCTATCCATTCATCCCCTCCACCCAACATCCATTCATCTATCCATTCTCCACTCACCTACCCACCCATCTTCCCATCCCCCACCTGCCCACACTGTCTGGGAGGAGAAATAACCAACCCATCCATCTTCATTACTTTTCTATTGCCAAGACAATACACCACGACCAAGGCAACTTATAAAACAAAGTTATAAGTTTATAAAGTTATAAAACCTGGCTCCAGAGGGTTAGAGTCCACAACCATCATGGCAGGGAGCATGACAGCAGGCAGGCATGGCTCTGGAGCAGTGGTGGAGAAACCTACAGGTTGGGACAACAACCAAGAGGGAGGGAGGGAGGGAGGGAGGAGAGAGAGAGAGAGAGAGAGAGAGAGAGAGAGAGAGAGAGAGAGAGAGAGAGAGAGAGAAAGGCATGGGCTTTGAAACCTCTTCCAACAAGGCCACACTCCCTAACGCTTCCCAAACAGTTCTACCAAGTGAGGACCAAGCTTTAGACTACATGGGTCCATGGGGTCATTATCACTCAAACCAGCCAACACCAACCCAAACCCTACATTCACCCACCCATGCCTGAATCAATCTTCCCGGTCTCCCACGAGCGCATCCTAGGCAGAGCCCTGGTCCAGCCCAGAGCACATCTGTTCAACTCCTAATTTCTTCAGCCCCATTTAAACTGGTGGTTCACTCACTTCTCCCCGGCCCCATTACCTTCAGAGACATTCGATTTAATGTTGAATGCCTTCACTTCCCACTCAGAGCACTGAGTCCTGTGTGTCCTCCCTTCAAGCTCCATGCAGACTCCACCCCGTCGGATTCCTCCGTCCCGCATGGTCTTCCATCCAGGTGCAATACTCTTCATTCCTCATCTTCACCCTCAGGGCTCACAGATGTGCGCCGCTGCCTCTCTGTCTAGTTCTGATTCCCCGGCTCACCAGGTAACAGCCATGGCAGGGCCTTTACCCTCGCTGACGCCTCTGACCTCATGGAAGATTCCTTCCTGTCCCTCAGAAAGGCTTTCTTCAACACAGCACAAAGGCTGCCCCCCTCTCTACTTTATGCTCCCCCCAAACTGTGTAGACCAGGCTGGCCTCGAACTCGCAAAGATCTGCCTGCCTCTGTCTCCTGAGTGTGGAATCAACAGTGTGGACCACTACGCCCAGCACATATTTCTCATTTACCCCAAAACCTGTCCTTTTGGAACAGTGGAGTGGCTGTTTATGTTCTTTTATGCCATGTGTGTGTGTGTGTGTGTGTGTGTGTGTAAGGTGTGTGTGTGGTGTGTGTATTGGGGCTCTGTCTTCACCACCACCAGGATGAGCTGTGCCCTGTGTCCTGGAAGGGCTGCCTAGCCCACCTACCCTGGCCTCTCTCATCAGGGCCTCACAGGGTATGTGCACATACAGAATCTTCAAATAACCTGGATGATTTTTTTTTTTTTCAAAACAAAACTGTTTTTTTATTGCCATTCCCAGCCCACCTGGCACCAGCTGTGATGAGAATCACTTCAGTGGTAAAAGTGCTATTGACGAAATTGCTCCCAGCGGAACCCGGTGCCGCACTCAGCGCCATCGGCCCTTCGCTGTGCTCCACCGCCCCTCACGCCTCCCCCTGGCTTCCGGCAGCCTTCCTCTCCCCTCGGGGCTGTTCCCTCTTTTCTTTCCATGCCTCTTGCTCTGCCCCCTTTCTTTTTGGCTTCTCCTTCCCCAACATCCACAAGGTCCCCATCTCTTTCCCCCACCTCTTATCCTAGGCCTGTCTGTCTCCAAGTCTTTCTCTCCGACTCCTGTCTCTCCTCAGTATCCCTCACTGTCTCCCATTCAAGCCAGACCTGCCCAGTGGGGCCAGTGTGAGTGCCCAGACAGACCAGGCCTAATAAGCAGGCCCTGCCTGGGCATCTGTGCACTGTGAGGATTCCTGCCAATTTTGACACACATTGGCCCAGGTTCCTTTCTACTTCAGAGACATCCTGGGGCCCAGGTAGGGCAAGCAAAGACAGACAGACTGGGAAAGTGGTGAGTTCAGGGAACAGTGTGTAGTCTGAAGGAACAGCATGACAAGGAGATGTGAAGTCCACTGAAACACGAGGAAGAAGGTTAAGGGCCTACCTTTAGATTGGAGAAGGCTTTAAAGCCTGGGCTTTCCACCCACAGCCCTCCTTAGTCATTAGGGCATTCGGTGATGGGAATGCAACGTGACTCTAGGTACAGGCTTTAACAATACATGGACTCTGATAACTGAGCTCTTACAACAGGGTCCATTTTCTTGGGGTTCAGTTCAGTCCTTTGGGTGGTTTCCTCATCTCTGTTTGCCAAAGTCCAAGTCTGCTTGCTTCTCATGAGAGCTGCAGATGGCCCTCCGGCCAGGAGGCTTCCTTCCTGGTTTCTGGCAGGCCAGAGGGGAAGGAACACCACTTCACCTCCCTCCCAGGCCCTCCTCTGCGGATCCTCCATCTTTCTATCCAGAGCTGGAGCACGTGTCCCCTGTCAAGCCTGATGGGTGCATCATGAACATCCTCTGGGAGGATAAGCCCAGGAGTCATGATGCTCCCTAGGAAGGGTGGAGGGGAAGCGTGGTGGAGAATGGATACCTTCTGTGGGCAGAGGTCAGGTGCCAGGGCTGCAGGTACATGCCTGGCCACGGGGCGCCCTCCCGAGCAGAGTTTCGGCAAAATGTTTTATATATAAAATGATCACAGGTGTGTTACTCGCTAGAAAGCAACAGGCACGTGCAATTTTAATTAAAATACGAGACTTTCAAGAAACGTTTTACTTGATTGAGTTGCTGGATGGCTGGCTTGCATCTATTTGAGTTATTACTGCATTGATAACTGGATGGAAGGAAAATGCTCAGGAAATGTTTACTAGCTGAATGAATGGATGGATTGTAGCAGCAATGTCAGGCTAATTCTGGGTACCAAGGAGTATATTTCCTCTGTGTGTGTGTGTTCCTGTGTGTGTGAGCGCAAGCATGCCCATGCCATGGCCTGCACATGGAAGTCAGAGGACAACCTCAAGCCTTAGTCCTCCCCTCCTCTTGGTTGAGGCAGAGTCTCTGTTTGCCGCCCTGAATGCTGAGTTGCTGGCCCACACACTTCTGGGAACTCTCCTGCCTCTGCCTCCCCTCGCCCTGAAGGAGTGCTGGAACCGCAGGTGCTTGTTACTACATTTGGTCTTAGGTAAGTTCTGAAGGTCACAACTTCAGGCCTCAGGCCACTTCATCCACTGAGCCATTTCCTAGACCTTTCTTTTGTTTTTTTAATGGTAGCTTTAGTGAGATATACTCCAGATGCTACAAAACTCACCCTTTAGGGGTACCATTAATTTTTTTTTTTTTTTTTTTTTTTTTAGTATTTTGGTAGTCAAGTGACAGTCACCATTTCTGGTGAGCTTTGGGACCAGATGTGGGAGAAGCACCGCCCCCCACCCCCACCCCAGGGTAACACCCATGATGTGAGTAGCTAGGGGCCCCAGGGGTTGTGGTTGGGTGAGCAGATCTGATGGAAACAGAAGGAACTTTCTGAAAACCATGGCCATATGAACAGAAGATGGAGGCAGCACTGGCCGCAGGGTGCCTGCCACAAATTGGGAAAGCGATCTGGGGGAGGGAACGGGGATGGAGTTCAATCACCTAGCATGCACAGCCCTGGTTCAGTCCTCAGCACCGTATAAGCATCACGGGGGCCCAGCTGTGAACCCAGCATCCAAGAGCTAGCTGCAGGAGGTTCAGTTCAGGTCATTCTCAGTTTTATAAGGACTGCAAGGCCAGTCAGGGATACCTGAGGCCCTGTCTAAAAACAAACATATAAGCAACAAGCAAGCAGCCTAGGAGTTGGAATTCAGGCCTGGGCCCTGCTTGTGGCAAGCAGGGGCTACAGAGCAAAGGTATCTCCTTGTTTTCCATCCTCATCACCCCAGAGAGCGCTGTCTATGTCCATCTTCCCTGCCTGGGGCTGAGACGTGGGCACATGTGTCCCCAAGTGCAGTCTGTGAGATGTAGAGCAGGCTAGACCTGCCCAAGCTGCATGATGTTCTTGGCTGCCAGCTCCAGGCCTCAGCTACTTACAAGCAGCAGGTCGAGGGTGGTGTGCTGGATAGTTGTGTATCCACCTGACACAAGCCAACGTCATCTGAGATGAAGGAACCTCAATTAAGAAACATACCTCCACAGAGGCAGGTGAATCTCTGAGTTTGAAGCCATCCTGGTCTACAGAGTGAGTTCCAGGACAGCCAGAGCTACACAGAGAAACCCTGTCTTGAAAAAACAAAAACAACAACAAAAAAAAAGAAGAAAAGAAAAAGAAAAAAGACAAAAAAAAGAAAGAAAGAAAAGAAAAAAGAAAAAGAAAACGCCCCCATAAATGGGGCTGTGTAGGCAAGTCTGTGAGGCATTTTCTTAATTAGTGATTGATGGGGGAGGGGCCAGCCCATTGTGGGTGGTGCTATTCCAGGGCTGGGTTCTATAAGAAAGCAGGATGAGTGTTTTAGTTAGGGTTTCTACTCTTTTTTTTTTTTTTTTTTTTTTTGGTTTTTTGAGACAAGGTTTCACTGTGTAGCTTTGGAGGCTGTCCTAGATCTCACTCTGTAGACCAGGCTGGCCTCGAACTCACAGAGATCCGCCTGGCTCTGCCCCCTGAGTGCTGGGATTAAAGGCTTGCGCCACCACCCGGCAACACGGTAACTCTTATAAAGAAAAACATTTAATTGGGTAGCTTACAGTTTCAGAGGTTTAGTCCATTATCATCTTGGAGAGACATGGCAGGGTGCAGGCAGACATGGTGCTGGAGAGGGAGCTGAGAGTTCTACACATCTTGCAGGCAACAGGAAGTGAACTGAAATATTGGGCATGGCTTGAGCATATATGGGACCTCAAAGCCTCCTCCAAAGTGACATACTTCCTCCAACAAGGCCACACCTCCTAATAGTGCCACTCCCTTTGGGGGTCATTTTCCTTCAAACCACCACACTGAGCAAGCCATGAGGAGGAAGCCAGGAAGCAACACTCCTCCACGGCTTCTGCATCAGCTCCTGCCTCCAGGTTCCTGCCCTGCTTGAGTTCCAGTTCTGGCTTCCTTCGATGATAAACAGTGATCTAGAAGTGTCAGCCTTTATAAACCCTTTCCTTTGCAACTTGCTTTTTAGTCATGGTGTTTCATCGCAGCAATAGAAACCCCAACACAGACAGATGGGGTTCAGCCAGCCGGCAGAGAAACAAAAACCGAGCTGTGTTCCCCTCGGTGGGTCCCCTTGGGGCTCATGGGACCTCAGCAGCTGTGCTGAAAGGAGGCAGGGATGGGATGCCCAGCTCCAACGAGTCAAGTGTGCCTGGAGGTGCTGAGCGGAGGACCTATGCTGAGTGGACTAGACTCAACAGTGACGTCAGTCCCAGGAAGGAAGGAGGTGTGGACACCGCTACCTGAAAACCAAGATGGGAAACCAGGACCCCCCCTCCCCCGCCCTCTCCCCAGCGAACTTGGTGTGTGGGCCTCGCTGTCAATGTGCAGGTCTGCAGCAAGCAGGGACAGCAGCTCTGACTTAGCCATCGGTCTTGTCTGGATGCTAGCCCGCTGCTAGCCGGATGCTCGAAGGACAGGTGGCTTCTTAGAGGGGACATCCTCTTTGCCAGCAGCTTTCTTCCCAGCCTTCGCTTCTCCTCCTGCCTCGGCTCTGGCCTGCACTTGCAGGTGAGCTTAAGTGGCTGGGTGCTGTTGGCAGGTCCAGGCCGGAGTGAACTGGTTGATCACAGGAGGTGCTTTGAGCCACATACAGAGGAAGGCCTTTGCCACTGTAGCCTGATGTCGGGGGTCATTTGACGAAGCAGGTGGAGCCCCTTTGGGCTGGATGTCCTAGCCAATGCTGAAGTTCTCAGCCTTTTCGTCAGAGGACCCACTACTCTTTTGACCTCCTCCTTCTTCAGGGAGGTGGTGAAGGTGACATGGTGTATCAGCTTCTTGTCTTGCTTTCCTTTCATTGACTTGCTCGGCTGCCAGAAGACTTTTTCTTAAATCACTATTCCCTAAACTCTACTATCTATTTACACAGCTCTAGCATCGCATGTGTGCTATCAGGAACCTGCACAGGAGCATGCACGTGGTAATCTACAGATGCTGAGCCATTTTATACAAGGGCTGGAGGATCTGTAGATTTGGGTTCTTGGAACCCATCTTCAGTGGATTCCAAGGAGTAGCTAGCTGTCCTAACAGAGTGACATTCACCATTGTTAGTGGCTACTTCAGCTGACGTTTGGCTGACAATTGGCTGAGCACAACCAGACCTGGGGTGAAGGCCGGGACAGGATACTGGGAGAAGAATGAGGGGGAAGAAGCCAGTGAGATGGCTCAGTGCAGAACCTGATTTCTGTGCAAGCATAAGGACCTGAATTTGAATCCTCAGCACCTATATGAAAGATCGAGAGCTAGGTATGATGGCATATGTCCACACCCCCAGTGCTGGCACCGGGGAGGGGCCAGGAGGAAACAGGTGGATCCTACAGGCTCGATGGCCAGCCAGTCTAACTTAAACAATGGGTTCCATGTTCAGTGAGAGGGTGTCTCAAAAGATAATGAGGCGGGTGATGAAGACAGACACCTGCTATGGACCTCTGCCTCCATACCCATATGTATGGGTAAACACAAGCATGTACACACGCACACACACACACACACACACACACACACACACACACACATACACATACACACACACACACACACACACACACCCCAAGGGGCTAGCAACACCCTCTGTCTGTCCTCTGAGAGTCAGCAGCTTTCAAGAAGGCATTTCCATGGAATCCTCTGAGCTCTGGTGGTGAGTGTCATCTTCTATATTCAGGTGTCGACCTTGACCTTTTCAGATGATGGAAATTCCCAGGCCAAAGAGAAGACCTGACCTGCTCAGGACCCACAAGGAGTCAGCAGAGGAGTATAGACCGAAGATTCGTGTCTCTCAGACTGGTGCCCTCTCTGCCAGGCTAACTGGTAGTGCAGGGGCATTGTGAGACCCTCCAGCCCTGGTGTTGGCTCTGTTCCCCATAATGATTTCTCTCGATAGAAAATGGAGGTATCCTGGCAGGGGGGTATTTCCAAACGAGCTATCTGACAGCTGCAAGTTTCATTTTGTGTTGTGTATTGACCACTAATTGTTTCCCAACTACTCTGGGACCAGGAGATCAATATGGCCCACGGATAGTTAATATCCCCTCTGGCGTCCCCCGATTTAGTTGGAAGCAGTCAGAGTCACGGCACTCTGCAAATCTGAGCTGATATTTGTCATTTTCTGCAGAGCTGGATGAACTAGAATTCGGCCTAGAATATGCCTGGGAGTCTGAGAAGCTTCAGGGCATCAGGCACAGCAGGGCAGGCCCAGAGGTGACAAGGTAAGCCCCAGCCTACCACGGTCCCTGAAGGAGCGGAGCCTCCAAGCTCCTTTTCATCTTTCTGCTCCCCAAGCTGCCTCCGCTTGCTTGTTAATGTAAGTGGTGTGGCCATTTGACGAACCTGTCCCCGGAGAGCTTACTTAGGAAAGACTGGGACTTGGGGAAGGAAAGACAGACTTGGGATTACAAAACCCTCCTTCCTCTGCCCCCTGACGGCTGCTTGGTCATGGCCATGCCGCTCTGTGTGCTGGCAGAAGAACCTCGGTGCTCTCGGGCACACAGTGGGGACCACCGGTCTCCGTCTTAAAGGGTTCTCATGAAGTGAGTCGTTAAGTGCCTGTCCTGAGTGGGAACAGCACAGACCTGAAGCCAGCTGCGGGACTCACTGGAGACCAGCGGAGCTCTGGCTCTGCCTGTCACCCTCAGGTCTCGGGAAGGAACTAGTCGCCCTGGGCTGAACCTGAATAAGTCAGGACCCAGAAGGGCTGGCCTGCTGCTGAGGACTTATGGGTACCCAGGGGTGGGTCAGATGTGCCGATGGCCCCTCTGCCTCTCTAGATTCCTGTGGCCTGTGGCAAGCCAGGAACCCTACACTCCTGAAGGGCCCAGCAATCACTTCATCAATACACAGCTGTGCAGCCAAGTCTGGTTGACATGGTGAAGGTGACATTTGAGACACAGGAGGCTGTTAAGGGGAAGAATAATTGGGAAGGGGAATCACACACTCCCCGAGGAGACAACAAATGTCTCTTTGCTCCAGACAGGGCACCGATAGACCTAAGAGATGATTCCACCCACACGCAGCTCACTGAACCAGTGAGTGTACTGGTTATTTATGAGAGTGTTGGTAAGGGGTCACTTACGGGAGCATGGATGACTCAAAGGCAGCCACATTGCAGAAAAGCCCACCCCAGTGTGAGGGACAGCTCCTAAAGCTGCCTCCCCAGAGCCCCTGTGCAACTGAGCTCTCTGTGAGAAAGAGTGCATCAGCTTATCTGATCCAACGACTTTCACTTATTATTTTAACCAATTAACCTGCATGTGTGTGCATGCACTCACACACATGCAGGGGTACAAATGTGTGTGTGTGCATGTGTGCATTTGAGTGCATGCGTGTGTGTGTGCGCGCGCGTGTGTGTGTGTGTGTGTGTGTGTGTGTGTGTGTGTGTGTGTGCACGTGCACGTGGTTATAGGACAGAGGTCTGGTGTCTTCCTCAGTCACTCTCCACTTTCTTCTCTTGAGTCAGGGTCTCTCACTTAACCTGGGGCTCACCAATTGGCTACCCTGGCTGGCCAGCGAGCTCCAGGAACCCACCTATCTCTGTCTCTCCAGTTCCAGGGTGACTGTGCTTGGCTTCTTATGTGGGTCCCGGGATTCGAACCCAGATCCTTAGGCTGTACAGCAATCTTCCCAGCCCCATGATGAGTCTTTTAATTGCTTTTATTCCGAATAATTCAGAAAGCGCTGAGCTGCTGAGGCTGAGTCAGAGACGGGAGCTGGCCTGGGCCTCCTGGTCAATGATACCCAGTATAAAGATGAAGATTTGGGAGTGAGAAAAGTGAGGATTCAGACTCAAGAGGACACCTGCTCAAAGTCACTTGCTTCCTATATTCTTGGGCAGCACTAAGACCCCTAGTCTTGAAGATGGAGGAGGCCCTCATGCTTCTGGGCAACTCCAGGGGCCCCTCCACCACCTGAGACCCCTGAGCAGCCTACAGTTACCAGGCAACCAGCCCCGTTGCCCGGCATTCCCATTAGCACCTCGCAGCTGCCCAGGCAGCCAAAACTGGTTTAGAAAAGGCTGCCTGGCTGGCAGGTAGGAACAAAGGGATTAGGCCCCAGTTGACAGACAGTGTCCCTCCATTTGCATGTCTTTAAAGGGGACACATAGCTTCAGAGTCCCTGCCAAGCTGGGACACAGAGACGCTGGGGCTTCATCTGCATTTTGGACACCTGCCCTGGGCCACCAGAGCCAAGCAGAGGAAGGTTTTCTTGGAGGCCTGGCACTCTGAGGTGGCCTGAGGAGGTGCCCCCAGTCCCACGGTGGCCTCAACTCTTCCTTGCCTTCCCCTCAATCTCCGACACAAGCTGAAGCAGCCAGTTTGGAGGCAGAACAAGGAAGCACTTCAGTAGCCCAGGGGCCAGAGTGGCTGCCAAGCGATACCTAGGAAGACAATTTGTTTTACTTTTGGAAAATATTTCTTTCGTGCATACGGGCGTGTGTGTGTGTGTGTGTGTGTGTGTGTGTGTGTGTGTGTGCATGCGTGTGCGTGTGTGTGTGTGTGTGTGTGTGTGTGTGTGCATGCGTGTGCGTGTGTGTGTGTGTGTGTGTGTGTGTGTGTGTGTGTGTGAGTGCGTGCGCGCATGTGCACCAGTGTTCACCTGGGTGTACCTCGGGAAGTCAGAGGTCAACTTGAGTGTCTTCTCTATCATTCTCCACCATAGCTTTTGACTCAGCCTCTTGGCCAATCTTGTGGCTCACTGGGCTTGATTGACTGCCCAGCAAACCCCAGGACCCGCCAGTCTCTGTAGTCCCCAAATTCCTGCTCCGGTGTCCACCCAACCCCGGCCCTCATGCTTACATAGCAAGCATTTACCCACTAACCACAACCCCAGACTCGTGCCGCTTTCCCGGACTGGCACTGCCACACCACACACCCCCACATGGTGATATCATATCACCACACGAACACACACACACACATACACACACACACACAGGCAGTTGTGCATACACAAACATACATGCATGCTTACATACAAACATACATGCATACAAACACACATGCACACATATGTGTGCACATATAACGTACATACAGACAGGAATGCACACATACATGTGTATGCCCACTCACACACACAGGCACACACATATGCACCTTCATGCACACAGAGGTGTGCACACACTCACACAGGTGCATACACATGCACACAAGCCCACCCACATGCACGCACACACATATACACACAGGCATGCACACACACATACCCAAATACACAACATTCACACATACACCTACATACACAAATGCATGCACATGCACACACAAGGCACACACAACATACACATCCATACATGCACATGTGCACTTGCACATACATGCACACATACAACATACAAACACATATACATGCACACACGGACACACCTATGGCATACACACATACACATGGGCACTCACACACATACATATATGCACACAAGTGAGCACACAAGCAGGCACACACACAGCGTGTGCACACAACATAAACACACACAGGCATACACACACACACAAACATACACGTGTGTGTGTGCAAGTGGCCTAGTCAAAAGAAAGGCGGGAGGAACAAGCCAGGCAGTATTTTTTCCTTCACTTCCTTTCTGAGGCCTCCTGGGGGTGAGCTGCTGATTGACAGGCCGCTAAATGCAGGAGGTTTCCCTGTAATAGAGAAAGATTTTTCTTGAAGCATTCAACTCCTGACCTTTAAAAGCTTGGGGAGCAAAATGATTTTCAGTCACTTGGGCCCGAGTGAAAGGAGCGCGCATTGATCGGCTGTGGGTCTCGGGCCTCCGAGGTCTCAATGCTGTGTCATTAAAATCTTACAATCGAGTTACCCTGATGTATTCCAGCAGCTGCCCCCTCGGAGGTGACTGGTAAACAGCCCCTGTCTCCAAAGGCCAGGGGCGTGCAGGGAGTGAGAGGCCGGGTGTGTGTGCGGTGGGCGAGGGGCCTGGGGCCGGGTGTGCCCTCGGCCCGTGTGCGCGGTGGGCGAGGGTCCGGGTGTGCCCTAGGCCTGTGTGCGCGGTGGGCGAGGGGCCGGGCCTGCCCTCGGCCTGCCTGTGTGCAAAGTGGGCGAGGGGCCGGGTGTGCCCTGGGCCTGTGTGCGCAGTGGGAGAGGGGCCGGGCCTGCCCTCGGCCTGTGTACGCGGTGGGCGAGGAACCGGGCCTGCCCTCGGCCTGTGTGCTGTGTCGCTGGCACGCTGGCATTGCTCCCCATCACCATCTCTGGCCCTTTTCCTCCAGTGCCGGTGTTGTAGTGTCTGCTGCTCTAGTCACGGGTGCCTGTAACACGGGGCAGCCACCCGAGCTGCCTTGGTTCCCCGTGGAAACAGAGATGTGCCTAGGGGTACACCTGACCCGGGCTGAGCCAGAAGAGTGTCCCCGGGGTGACTCTGTCTTCCTGGATGATCTTAGGGTAGGAGCGGGTAAACAAGAGTTGATGGCAGCCGCGTTCCCTGTGATGCGTGTTCTGTGTGCAGCAGGCAGATGACACAGAGAGCAAAGTTCCCAACGTCCCCAGTCTCTGAGGATGCCTGCCTCCCCTCTGCCTCTTTTGCTTATGTCGGCCGTGTTTCTTTGGCTTATATTCTAAATCCTGCCCTGGAGTAGGAACTGATGGTCCCAAGATGCAATAGTGTGGGGCTTGGGGAAAGGGGAAGAGATGAAGAGCGGCGGGAAGGGGAGCCTGCAGATCAGCCTACAAGACACGCTTCTCCGTGAAGACAGAGGCGGACCTCTCCTTTCCCGCTTCTACAACAGCAGCTGGGCAAAGCCCTGTTCCATCTCCCTCCGGGATGCTCTGCAAGGTTACCACAGCCCGCTCTCCTCCACTACTTCCGCTGTTTCCGGTTTTAATCTCTCCCGACTTCCGGGTACTATGTTCAGAAAGAAACAAGAGTCTGGTTGGCGTAGCTCATCATCTTTACGCCAGACCCCTCCATAGGCCCGCCTGGTGTCTCTGAGTCAGGTGCTGACATTGAGCCAGTCACGTGAGGCAATGGGGCAGAGACTCCTGCAGTCCAAAGCATGACCACCTTAGGCAACAGGGGTCCCAGGACAGCCGAGTCTTGTTCCAAAGAGCCACAGAGTCCCTAGCACCATCACGCGTTCAACCTAGCCTAGGGGAGCCCAAGGACGACCCAGACTTGCCCTTTCTTATTCCTCAAACTTCATCTGAGGCATGGGGGCTTTTATTTGGCAGCGGGAGCCCTTCCCCCAGCTCCAGGGAGCTCGCTCACAGGTGCCTCTCTGGTGTGTTTCTTGCTTGAATTGCAAATTGAATCGCTGCATAAACCCTACATAACTCAGAGCCCCATGTTGGCAGTATCTTATTTTTCAATTTCTTTTTTTTTAATTGAATGAACATATTTTATGCAAGCCGTTCTACCTTGGTGAAGGCTGTTCCCCTGTGATTCATCAGAGTAATAACTAGAAACACCATTATTTGGCTCCATCCTCCTGCTGAGAACATCACATAACTGAGAAATGTTCATGCGTCTCACAGAGTTTCAGGGGAGAGAAGAGGGGAGGCAGCGGAGGAGGAGGAGAGGGAGGAAGGAATGAACAGTCACGTATATGCAAAGGATGACATCCAGGGACGTGGCTGGGCACAGGGTATATTCAGAACCACAAATTGGTTGGCAATCACACACACACACACACACACACACACACACACACACACACACACACACACACAAAACAACAACAAAAAACCTAATAATAATTTTGGGATTTCAAAATGAGAAGGTATGGCAAACTATCCACTGGTCTCATTTAACTCAGGATGGTAGGAGATGCCCATGTGTCTCATTGAGCCCACACACGGTCCTGGGTTTCTGCCTAGAAACATATAAATCAACTCATCATGGGTAGAAGTCGTCTCTTTATGCCTCTTGACTGAGCTCTTGCTGCTTCCTTAGAATTTCAGGCACCCCACCTCCTCCACCTATTCCTGCTGTCATTTTGTTTGTAAATGTTTTCAGTGTTTGGTTGGGTTGTCTGAGCCCTTTGAAGTCTTTTCAGAAGTATCCCTCTGGGCAGAGAAGTAAGTCCCTTTGCAAATGTCTCACATGTGAGTGTGTGTGTGTGTGTGTGTGTGTGTGTGTGTGTGTGTGTGTGTGTAAGCATGTGTGTGCAGGTACCCCCAGAGGCCAGAAGAGGGCATCAGATCCCTTGGAGCTGGAATTACAGCTGCGTGTGAGCCGCCCAGTGGAGGTGTTTGGAATCAAGAGCTCAGCAAGATCAGCAAGTGCTCTTACCCACGGAGCCATCTCGTCAACCCCCAAATGAGCACTTTTAAAGTTAGATAAAACTTGTAATTCTGAGACTTCCTCTTTCTAGTTCTCCAGATTTATTTGATACCTCCTAAATATGCTGCTCTTCCTTACCTCTTTCCTGGACCACCATCACGTCCACTACCCAAGTCCACTATCCCCTGACCACTGAGGCCTCTACCAACAGAACAATCTCCCCAGCACGTGACTCTCCCTCTCTTCTTAGAGTGAGCTGGATCCTGCGCCACACACGCACCCTCCTGCAAATGAAAATACTGAACAACAAGCTTATGAGGGAAAGGGAGGAGTGCCATGTGGACAGACCTACATAACCCCTACATAACTGGGGTTTCAGGGATGCAGGATACAGAGAAGCATCCCCAGGTCAGTTGAAACTGTCTCCTTCCTCCTCTCAACAACTCCATCCCACATCCTGACGTCTTGTGTTCTTCAACTTTCCAGTGTTCAGTGTCTTTATCTTTGATGTACGTCTTACCAAGGATTCAAAGACGGAAATGTAAAACTCCACTCCGACAGTCTCTGTATTCTAACCAGAGATTCACATCCATGGTGACATATTGTGCTTACTAATCCACGGAGATTCATTTCTGCCTTTTTGGTGCACTCTGCATCTGTTTTTTTCCATGTTGCTTTTACTTCCATTTGATTGTCCTTTTTTTTTTTCAATGTCTTTTTCCTTTGATGATTTTGGTTCCTATATTTACTGGTTTTTATACATTCTTTAATTGGCTGCTCTTGATTGTGAGAAACATTTTTAATTATTTTATTGTATATGTGTTTGTGTACCCAAGCATGTGTGCACATGGTGTGTACATGCCATGGTGTGTGTGTGTGTGTGTGTGTGTGTGTGTGTGCACAAACGTGTTTGCATGTATGTGTGTGTGTGCACATGCCATGACATGTTTATAAAGACTTATTTTTCCTTTCTTCTGATTTTTTTTAAATAAGATTTCGCTATGTAATCCAGACTGCTCCTGAACTCTAAACAATCCTTCTGCCTCAGCCCAGAGTGCTGAGGTCATGGGCCCCTTTCCTATCTCTTAACTGAAATTCTGGCTTAAGAGTTTCCTTGGCTACTTGAAGACATTCTTCCGTGATCACTGCTGTTTCCATAGCTGCTGACCGGCATTCTTTTGAGGTCGGCCATCTCTGTCATCTAAATATTCTCTATCTGCCAAGATGTCCTTTAACACAAGTGTGTATGGCAACACTCCACCTCTTCACTTCCAACAGCTCCAAATGAAGTTTTGTACTAAGTTGTTCCGAGTGTTTGCCAACAAAGGTGGATACACACACACACACACACACACACACACACACACACGCATGCATGCATGTATATGTGTATGTATGGCGGATGGAGGGTATGGATGGAAACATACCCTCTATGTTTCTATAAACATCTATAAGGTAAACCAGTTGATAACCAGATACATCTGCCCCGTATCATAGAATATGCAAGTTGCTTGCTACAACTTTTTAAATTTATTTTAAATAGAGTAGGATTACCTCTGTGATATTGAATTGTGATTATGATACCAGTCTAAAGAAGTGGATATAAGGAGACAGAATATGTATGTATGTGTGTATGTATGTGTGTGTGTATATGTGTGTGTATGTATGGGTGTGTATGTGTGTATGTATGTGTGTGTATGTATGTGTATGTATGTGTGTGTATATGTATGTGTGTGTTTGTATGTATGTGTGTGTATGTATGTGTGTATGTATGTGTGTATGTATGTATGTGTATGTATGTGTGCATGCATGTATGTATGTGTGTATATGTATGTGTGTATATGTGTGTGTATGTGTGTATGTATGTGTGTGTATGTATGTGTATGTATATGTATGTGTGTATGTATGTGTGTATATGTGTGTGTATGTGTGTATATGTATGTGTATGTATATGTGTGTATGTATGTGTGTGTATGTATGTATGTATGTATGTATGTATGTATGTATTCTCAAGGCTGGTGAGATGGCTCACAGGGTAAAAGGTGCTTGCTGCCAAACCTGACAACCTGAGTCTGAGCCTCAGGACCCAAATGGTGGGAGGAGAGAACCGACCTTACAAGTTGCCCTTTAACCCCACACTCATGCTATGACTCACACATGCCTATACACATACATACAAATGCAAAATAAATAACCTGTAGTAGGAGTTTTGGAGAAATACAAGATATTCTTGTCTCTGGTGCTCTGTAGTTTTAATACAGTGTGTGATGTACAATGTTTAATTTAGTTTTATCTATCTAGACTGGGACTGTCTATGTTCCTGAGCCCCTGAGGATTACAGTTCATCGATAATTGTGAAGCACACTTGGCTTCCACGTTCTTTGTCCCTTTCCCCCTGAAGCCCTTCTGTGAGCCCCATTAGATGTCGGGCTGGGGGCAGTTCTTATCCTGCCTTCCATATCTCTTAACCATGCTTTCATATCCCTGCCTCCTTGACCCTCTACACACTATTTCCCGCAGATATGTTCCCATGTCTATTAAGTCTCTCTCAAACTGTGTTGAATCTATTCTTTAATTCATCTACTTTTGTGTGTCAATCATCATATTTCATTTCTAGTAAATTCCATTTTTTCCAAAAATATATTTATTTTTAAAAACAAAAGTCAGGTAAGCTTCCTGAAGTCCCGTTTTCCAGGAACAAGCGGAGTTTGGCTTCTAGCTCATCAGAAAGGTTGAACAGCAGTAATTCCACACAGAAGTTATTTTTTGTTTTGATTTTTTTTCCCTGTAAGAAACAGAAAACATTCTGCTTGGTTGTACACACTTAATTCTCTAAATATGGTCTGTATTTCTGCCATTATTTTATTCCATTCCAGGGGTCTGGCATGCAGGAGAATCCAGCTCTAAAACTCTTAAGCTTCCAAGCTGAGATGTGGGGGTGTCGGGCTTGGGTTGGGGTTGATAACCAGTTCGATCATTAGTCATTTTTCCCCGGCTCTTGGGTCACCCCTGAGCGCAGTAGCTCTTCCAACACTGGTTCCTACACTTCCACATCCTCTTTCTGTTTCTTACAGGTCTCCAGGTCTTTTCGAATGCTCTCAAACTCTGCAATGTCATCAAGCTTGAGCTCCAGGCCGGTTGGTTTTCATCACAGTATATTGAAATGAACACCAGGAGCCAGACCCAGTGAGCTATGGGCAATTCACAGGGTTATCCACAGGGTTTAACCGGCTCCAAGTTTAAGTCGTTCGTCAATCAAATGCTCCCTGTGCTGAGATACAGACGTTTAAAGTCAATGTCGCAATCTCTTTACAGCCTCTACAGCTTCCCAGAACCTCAACTTCTACCATGACACCATTGCTACATGGCCTGAGTTCCATTTTTTTCCACTATAAAGCCTGCTTTCTTATACTGCATTCTTTAAAAAACAAAATTGGAGTTCTCTCTCTCTCTCTCTCTCTCTCTCTCTCTCTCTCTCTCTCTCTCTCTCTCTCTGTGTGTGTGTGTGTGTGTATGTACATATGTATGTACATGTGTAAAGTATTCACAGGGGTCAGAAGAGGGCCAACTGATGTGGGTGCTGGGAACTGAACCCAGATCCTCTGAGAACAGCAAGCGCTCTTGGCCCTGAGTCTTTCTTGCAGAAATGCAACTCTAAGTTCAGAGACCAGGCTGCCTGCCATTATCCTAGGGTAGCTCTAACCCCAAACTCCCCACTGAACGCTCTGTATACTGTTCTCTTTACTATGCACCTCTTATGATACAAGTCATGTGTGTTCATGTGTGGAGAAAGAGAGTGAAGTCCTGAATGTCTGTTGATGACGTGAGCATAGTCTCCTCAAGGACCACAATGCCTCAGACCTGGAGAAGTGGCAAAGCCTTTCTCGGGTAAGGCTCAGAGGGACAGCAAAATCTTCAGCTTGTGCACAGAATGCCTAGTGCTCCCCCACCCCGATGTTCACTGCCTGAAGACTGCCCCCCCCCACCCCGATGTTCACTGCCTGAAGACTGCTCCTACGGAAATTAACTAAACCTGTCTCTTTGAGCTGCTGTATATTGTAACCCTGCCTCCTTGTTTATCTGGACGTCATAACCCTTGCCTCCGTATTCAGCTGTGTGCAATACCCTGCCTTCCTGTTCAGCTCTGCGAAGTAAACACACTGAGTTTCCCGGCTGCCACAGCCACTCCATCCGAGGGCCCAGACCACCCGATCCCAGCTTTTCTGTGCCTGTGTGTTTGTCCTTCCTTCAGTCCCTCTACGGCCCTAGTCGGGTTTCCAGGATCCAAGCCACATGAGGACTTGATGTGTGTGGAGATTGGAGGACTCGTATGCGGTGTGTATACCACCTCAGGGGTCGTTCCTCAGGACACCATCCACCTAGCTTCTTAAGTCAGGTCTTTCACTGACTTGGAACTCACCAAATAGGATAGGCCGGATGGTCAGCAAGCACCATGGGTCTGCCTGTCTCTGCCTTCCCAGTGTTGGGATTACGAGAACACACAGCTTTGCCTGACTTTTTAAAGCAGATTCCTGGAGTCAAGCTCAGGTCCTTGTGCCTGTCTTTACCCACTGAGCCATCCCCTCCGCCCCCATTTCTATGTATCTGTACGTTGTTTTCTAAGAGAATGCATTTGGGGCCATGTGGCCAGGCTCGGAAGTCTCAGGTTCCCTCTGTCTTGGCCTCATCCCTTGGGCAGCTTTCTCCATGTGGTGACATACATCCCCCCAAGCAATCCCAGGCTTTCACAGATGGGAATGCAGACCGGAAGGAAGAAAGCAGAAAAATTCCAAAACAAGAGAGCTACCATAGGCCTGATTTGGGCCACACATCCTTCCATGGCTCCCCTTCAGGGGACGCATCCGCATAAGGTCCATCCCAACCGTGGGGCTATCTAGCCCATCAGAGCAGGAGGAAGTCGATGCTTGGCGAGCCGAAACAACAGGTGTTAAGTCACAGCTGCTGCATGGCGTGTGAAAGGTGAACATTTGTTCCCTGCCCTGTAGGGTAGGACTTGCCAGCTCACCTGTTCCCACAGCTGCTGCACAGGCTGTCTTAGCGTTGGGAGACTGGGTCCTTACTCAAGACTTGGGCATTCTCCAGCAAGGCTGAACATCTTGGTCTTGCCCTTTGGTCCATTTTCTTCTCAGTCCTTCTGTCCAGGCTCCTCTCTGTTTGCTTGTCCCTTGGTCCTTCATTCTAGGCCCTTCTTGCTACAACCCTCCACCAAGACAAAATGAGGGTCAGACCTTGAGTGACCAGTAGGCTTGCCTTCTCGGCTCCATGATAAGTCTCTACTTAAGCCACTGGGCTGCGATTAATTCGGGGTCAGAGTTCTTAGAAATGCTTGACTGAGGGCTGCTCACAGTGAAAATGGTAAGAAAGTGAGGGGTTGTGGGAGGCGAGACTGAACAAAAACAGTGGCAGTGGCACCTAGCATCATCCTGACTCCGGGCTGAGTTCTAAACCCAAACAGCGCCACAGAGACATCCCACCATGAAGCAAAGCTTTTGGATCCCATTAGTTACTGGCTAATGGCTGATCCTGAGGAATGGTGGGATAGGTGAAACACATTTCAGGCATTTCCTGGAAAGCAACCTCTGTCTGCTACAGGGAATATTCCTGAGGATAGCTGTCCTGGTTATTCTTAATTGTCAACTCGACACAATCTAGAGTTCTCTGAGAGGAGAAATGGCAGTTGAAAAATTGCCTGGATCAAGTTGGTCTATGGATGTCTGAGAGGAAGTGTCTTGATGATTAATCAATGTAGGAGGGTCCAGCCCACTGTGGGCATTATCATTCCTTTGGGCAGGTAATCATGGGCTGTATAAAAAAGCTAGGTAAGCAGGAGTCAGTGACTAAGCCAGGGTATAAGCCAACAAGCAGTCTTCCTCCATGGATCCTGTTTCCATGGATCCTGTTTCCTTGACTTCCCTTGATGATGGATTGTGATCTGGGAGAGTGAGCCAATTGAACCCTTTCCTTCCCAGGTTGCCTTTGGTCGGGGGTGTTTTATCACAGCCACAGAAAGGAATTAGAGCAGCAGCTGTGCACCATTAGCATCCCTCAGTCACAGCAGCTGGGGATCAGGAGAATTGGCAAAGGGGCTGTCAACAGGGCATCGGTGACATCCACGACAAGAGAAAGAAATGTGGTCATGATTCTAACTACATACTTACAAGACAGTAGCTTGTGGTTGTTCACACATGCCTTTTCATTTAATTCTGATAATGATCGTATAGCTAAGTGTTGTTATTTACCATATTACAGATAAAGAAACCGGTTTCTCTCAAGGCTACGTGATAGGAAGGATTCACATTACATCGAAGAACCCAGATGTTCTCACCCATCCATGATGCCTGGTGTGTGATAGGCAGCTGTGACCACACCAGCCACAAGATCCTCTTGGGAAGGCCAGGCTTGTCCCAGAGTCAGTGTCATCCACCTGCTTTTGGTCCCTATGTAAGGCTCTGTGAACTACCAGCGCCTACTGTCCGGGCCACCTTTGGTGTTGGCGTCCTCTCTGAGAAACAGAGACTTCCGTTTGAAAGGAACACCAACCTACCTCATGGAGCACATTTGGGCTTCAGCAGCCACCAGGGTAATAAATGACTTGGAGATTGTAACCTACGGCATTGAAGAGCATTCGGAGATGAAGCCCGCGTATCCTGTCTCAAAGCAGAAAAGGCCTGTTTTCATTAATTCAAATCATAGCGAGGAGGGATGGACCAGGTCTTGGTCTGGTCACTCAAGTGATGTGCCACCAGCTAACTCAACATCAGCTTAATGCTTTAGCAATAGTCCGGGAGCACAAAGCTCTGATGGATCTGCTTGATTGTCAGCTTGACTGGACTGAGAAGTGCCTCGGGGATTCAGATAAAACACACCTGGGTGTCTTCAAGGACATGTCCAGAAAGGATTCATGAAGGGAGGAAGACCTACCCTGAGTGGGGTAGAAACATCCCACAGGCCGGGGGCCTGGAAAGAACAAAAAGGGTCAAAAGAGAAAGTTCTAACACAAGCAAACTCCTCTCTGCTTCCTGGCCACCACGATGTGAGCTGTTGTGTCCGATCCACACCCCCAACTCCCCTACCCCCAGCCCCGCCATGAGGGACCCAATTAATCTTTCTTCCGTGTTGTTTTTCCTGGTTGGTTTGTCACAGAGATAGAAAAAGTGACTAACAGTCCGTTTCTGTAGTGTGAGCTCTCACAGTGCAGTCAGTTTCAAGGAATCCATGTGATGTTCTTGGATACAGAGCTGAAGGGAACATGTCCATTGGCTGCTGTGAATCCATGGATGCTGGCCTCTGAATACCAGACAGGCCCACTCCGGAGCTAGCTGTAGAGGTGGGCTCTACCAATGTCAATACCACGAGACATTGATAGAAGCAAGCACTAGACTCCATTCTGAGAGTGGGGTCTGGTGCATTACCTTGTCATAGGCCTTAAACCATCTGCAGCCAAGACATCTGTGTAACTTCAGTCAGCTCAGACGTCCCCAGACCTGTTTGACCACTTAACCATTTCATCACACTCTCAGGAGCACCGTGGAATGAGCACTTGGTAGGACACACAGAGAAGTAAACAATACCTTCATGTCACATAGGGCTACCCCTGGGAGAGAGATTCCACTTATATTTTCTCTGGTTTTAAAGGGAGGAAAGAGGACCAGTGAGTGAAATGGGGGAAGACGAGATTCAAACAAGCTAGAGGAAGATTTTTCTAACAAGAATCACTCATGGACCAGTCCTGGGGGCTCCTATGGAACAGGGCTCTTCTGGAGCCAAAGAGAGTGGGTGTCCACATGCAAGGGAAGGGGTCTCTTGGACCAGGACAGTCTGTATAGATTCCATGCAAGGACTCTGCAGAGACCTAGGGCTCCTGACCATGGGCGCTATCTGGGGCCTCAGAACAAGGCCTGTCAGATGGCTGCCTCTGGGTGGAAATAGACGTTCCAACTGTATTCATGTGCGTGATACAATTTTAGAAGAGTTTGGATGTCATCACATCCCAAAATATCCTTCCTTAATGTCTAGTTGCTACATCAGTTCACCACTAGAATTTATCTTCTTTAACTTAATACTTGATTGTACTTTCAGAAGTGCATCTTCCTAGGAAATGGGCAGTTGGAAAGAGGCCACTTCTGGCCAATGATGTGTCCTTGGGGTGTGGTGAGGCTTTAAGCCCCTCCTCAAGGGCGAGCCGTGGAGGGCTGGGATGAGGGTACTGGGTGCCTGGGATGGGGGCTGGAGAGCAGCAGAGCAGCAGGCCCAGAGGGTGTGGGAGTGCTGGATTCAGTCTTGGCTGCCTTCATGAATGTGTTTGGGGCTGGGCCTGTCCTAGAGATATCCCAGAACTATTTTGGGAGGCAGCAAATTTAGCTGGTAGCTCGTTTAGCAGATCATCCAGATATGTTGGTATTTCTGATGAGACAATCTGTCTCAGAAGTAGACGTGCAAAGCCTTCACAAGCCAGAGGGATGTGCCATTTTGAGCACAGCTGTGGAAAGAGCATAACACAGTCGCTTTCAGCTGGCCAAGCCCAGCAAGGGGCAGGCCACTCCCGGCTGCCGGCTCTTTGTGGGTCCAGGCTTTCCTTCCAGGTGGAAGCCAGCCTTGCTCATAATGATCTGAAAAACCTGACAAAGCAGCTGATAGATGGGGAAACTGAGGCACCTCCCTAAGGTGACTCTGGAACTAGATGAAGGAGTTAAGCCTTTAGCCCAGAGTTTTCAGATTTCAAATCCCATTGTAATTAATTTTTAAATTTTAATTTGCATCTTAAATGAGCTCATTGAGTGTTATAATTTCAGCTGTCAAATTATTCCACAAGATTTTTTAAGTTTTTTTTTTTTTTTTTTTTTTTAGTACCTTTGCTGCCCCTCTGCCCTTCTCAGTCCTGAATTTTCAAAATTTAGAGCCATCCATGTCTGGATTTTAGTTATTTCTTCTTATATTTAATATCATATTTTTAAGTGAAATGGTTATGCTTTTGTATCTTAATCTAGAACCCTTTTTCTTGTTTCTTTTTGTGTGTGTATGTATGTGTGTGCATCTCCACTTTGTATGTCTGATACAGGGTCCCTTGATGGCCCATGACATGGCCAGTTCAGCTGTCTAGCCAGCTGGCTTACTGCAGGGGTCTCAGATTTTGGTTTTCTGAGTGCTGGGGTTACAGGAAGGCTGCCATGCCCACCTGACATGTGCAAAGGGGTTCCAACCCAGATACTCACACTTGTCCTGTATGCAGTCTATCCCCTGAACCATCTCCCCAGCTCCTCCATAAAAATAGCTTTGGGGTATAATCTAGAATCTTCCCTCTATGGAAAGGAAATATTTGAACTCTTTATACTCATAATCAATCAATCGATGGATCGATCAATCAATCTCATTTTCTTCCTCTCTTTCCCTCCCTCCATGCTTATACTTATGCCCCCACACACACCCTTTCCCCCTCCTCTGCACATCACAATTCCATTTGATGGCAATTTTTATTTCTGAGATGCAATTGGAGATAATTAAGCAAATTAAGCCAGATTCGAAAGAAAAATTTTGCATGTTTTCTCTCATTTGTCCTGGAGTTTAAACAGATACACAACATTATGTCTGTATATGGGGGCTGGAGAGATGGCTCAGCAGTTAAGAGCACTGGCTGCTTTTTCAGAGGACCCGGGTTCAATTCCCAGCACCCACATGGCTGCCCACAACTGTTTGCAACTCAAAATCTGACACCCTCACATAGACATACATGCAGGCAAAACACAATGTAAATAAAATAAAAATAGATTAATTTTAAAAAAAAATTATGTGTGTACAGATGGCATACAAGTAGGACCAAAATCGTCCAGGGGTCTAGGGGAGCAAAAGGAACTAATGGAAGATGGAAGGGCACAGCAGAGGGTGTAGCAGGGTGTGGGGGATATTTCAGGGTACATTATTCACACGCTTGAAAAGCCACGAGCCCAGTATAATAATTTTATTTCGGAGCGTTTGCCTCGGGCAGAGTGACGCTGACAAGTTCACCCTTAGCTTGGAGCGACACTGAGTGAGACACAAGCCAAGAGTCACCAATCCCCCAGTAAGCTGGAGGAACCAGAACCCCACTCCTGCAAGGAAAACGTGGGTGACACTCCATCGCCATCCCCCCAGCATGCCCCACTCTGGCTCTGGTAAACATCCTTTTATGGAGTCCTTTGGGGTTGCGGATGGTCTCTTCTGCCGAGCACACGCTGGGGAAAGTTAGCCAAAGGAGACTCCTCAGCACTGAAGCCAAAGGCAGACTGAGCCCAAGTGACAGCTCCTGGCCGCGCTTTCCACTCCCCGTTCTAGAGGAGAGCTTTCGCAAGGCCTTGTAGGTAAACATGGTAGAGTGTCTCAGCCCCAAGGGTGTGAGTCCATGTCATCATGCCTTCCTTGAGCTATGGACACTGCAACTCATCAGTTACTTGTTAAAACTCAAAGACACATACGTGTGTCAGCCGGCAGCAGCTACCCCCTCCCCCAATTCCAGTTCATAAGAATAGCCTACCACATCCTGATGGACAGCAGTAAGCCCTCCTGCCAGGAGGGTGACTTCCAACTGATGTCATGTGCTGGGCTCTCGACTCAAGGATCCCAGAGTGACCAGGTCACAGTCTTAGAACTAATGGAATTCTCATGGTTTTCTTGGTGGAAGCATGTTTCCCTGTGCCAGGCCTGGGCCTAACCAGGAACCTCCTTACATGGATCACTAGGAGGGGTGACAGACAGATGGGGCCTCGCTGTCCCTGCCCCAAGTGGATCTCAGGACCATCAATTCCGCCTCCTGGGAATAGGGCCACTGCCCTTGAGTGAGTCTGTATGTAATTTTGTCATGGGTCAATTCTCTCTCTACACAAAATGATGACCAGCTTCAGAGCCTACAGCTCTGTCCGCGGGGGGATCTCCCACAGCTAGATTTCAGTTTGGCTGTTGTACAAGAGCGAACTATGGCCAGCCATGTCTGTATCCCAAGATGACCCACCTGTGGACCAAAACGGACTTTCTTCTTCTCCCTCAGCTGATTTGAAGTACTGGTTATAGAGGCGAGGACGGGTGTGGGACCCATGACATGCCAATGCAAACCAGGGAAAGAAATGAGTCTGAGCCTCCTGCTTGTGAAGATTTTTCATCCTCTCACCTGCTGAACATCATGCCCCTCTTGTGATGGACTGGAGCTGGGGTTAGAGGAGTGTGCTACCATGTCCAGTTAAAACTCAGTACCTAAGAGGCAGCTCTGGTCAGAAATGGTCACTTGATCTTCTGTCTCTGTGAGGGCCCAAAATTTTCTTGCCCACTTCCTTTTTTTGTTTGTTTGTTGGTTGGTTTTTTTGTTTGTTTGTTTGTTTTTTGTTTTTGTTTTTGTTTTTTTTTTTGAGACAGGATTTCTCTGTGTAACAGCCCTGGCTGTCCTTATAACTCATACTATAAGCCAGGCTGGCCTCGAACTCACGGAGATCCACCTGGCTCTGCCTCCCTAGTGCTGGGATTAAAGGCATGTGCCACCATTGCCTAGCACTTGCCCACTTCTTATGACTATACAGGTCTGATGAAACTTGGCTCTTTAAATGTATTTAACCTTTAAAAATCTTTAAAAATTTTGAGCCGGGCGTGGTGGCGCACGCCTTTAATCCCAGCACTCGGGAGGCAGAGCCAGGCGGATCTCTGTGAGTTCGAGGCCAGCCTGGTCTACCAAGTGAGCTCCAGGAAAGGCGCAAAGCTATACAGAGAAACCCTGTCTCGAAAAAACCAAAAAAAAAAAAAAAAAAAAAAAAAAAAAAATCTTTAAAAATTTTTATGTGAATTTTTTGCTGTTTTTATTTTTCTTCTGAAAAGATTTTAATTTAATTTATGTTATGTATGTAAGTATTTTACTTGCATAAATACACATGCATGCCTGGTGCCCACAGAGGTCAGATGAGGGTGTTGTTGGATGTACCATCAGATACCCTGGAACTGGAATTATCGATGGTTGTGAACCATTATGGGTGCTGGTAGCCAAACCCAGGTTCTCTGCAAGAGCAAGTGCTCTTAACTGCTGAGTTCTCTCGCAAGCCCTGGTTTTTGTTTTTAGTAAAGGTCACTACATATACCCGATGCTCGGTCTTGAACTATATAGGCCAGAAAGACCTTGAACTCAAAATCTTCTTGCCTCAGCCCCCCGAGTGCTGAAATGACAGGTGTGTGCCACCGTTTCGAGTTAAAAGTCAGTTCCTAAGTGGCAGCTCTGGTCACAAGTGGTCACTTGATCTTCTGTCTCTACAAGGGCCAATGATTTTGCAAGTTTTGTTACTCTTAAATCCTACGTATTCACTTTTTGAACTTATCTTAATACTTCTAATACCTTAGGGTCTGACAGAGACATGGTTTAAATAGCAGGATCACTCACCTGTATACTGGATATGCTGCAGACTCCTTTCCCACCCTGGAAAAGACTTCATTTAAAGGAACCAGCTGTCCGTGTTCTTTGGTGGATGAATCAAAGCCATTTTCCTGAGTATATAATATACTGACTCTGGGACCCACAACAAGCCTAGCAA
The DNA here is from genome assembly GCF_049852395.1 of Peromyscus maniculatus bairdii. Taxonomy (NCBI): domain Eukaryota; kingdom Metazoa; phylum Chordata; class Mammalia; order Rodentia; family Cricetidae; genus Peromyscus; species Peromyscus maniculatus. The sequence continues at coordinate 58,835,225 of NC_134858.1, read as the reverse complement.
ACATTGTGCTTCTTCCTTGGTAATGACAGATACAAGACACACTACTATACACATTTGGAGGGAATATTTCAGACCCTAAGCTTGTAGTCAGGTTTTTCTTTGGGCTGCCAGCTCACAAATAACAACATGGAGACTTATTATTATTAATGCTTGACCTTAACTTAGGCTTGTCCCACTAGCTCTTATAGCTTAAATTAACCTGCTTTTATTAATCTATGTTTTATCATGTGGCATTATCTCTTTCATCTTGCATCTCCTGTTTCCTCTCTGTGTTTCCTTCTAGCCTGAATTCCTCTTCCTACTTCCTCTCTCTGCCCAGAAGTGCTGCCTAGCTATTGGCCATTCAGCTTTTTATTAAACTAATCACAGCAATACATCTTTGCACGGTATATAACTATCCCACAACAGGGTCCTGGACATGGTTGTACCCTGTGTCATCAATACGCGTTCACTCAGGGTGTCATCTGCTGCTCACACATTTATTCAAGATTCCTTGGTTCCCCATAGCATCCCAATGTTCTTGTCATACAGTTGTGCCAGCCTCAGGCTATGAACAGGGTGCCAAGGTAATATTCTGTGGAAGGCCCAGAGGTTCAAGCCCTTTCAAACTAAATTGTAAAAGATAAAAAGGGGCCATATACAGCTCCCTGCAGACCTTTCATACAATCATTTGTTCCAATTCTAACATGACTTAATCAGTTCCTAAAGGCATCAACTTGTGATACATAGGACCTTAGGTCTCAATAAATGAATTTTTATTTTGTTGTTCTGTGTCATGGTCTCGTGAAGCTCAGGCTGGTCTTGAACTCGCTATATAGCTGAGGATGACCTTCTGATCCTCTTACCTCCATCTCCCAAGAGCTAGATTACAGGTGTGTGCCCCTGTACCTGGTATGTGCAGTGCTAGGCATCAGTGGTTGCTCTGTTGGAATATTAGAATTATTTACAAGTATATATAAGCTTTCCCCACCATGCATGTGTGTGTGTGCATGCATGTGTGTGTGCATGTGGGGTGTGTGTGCATGTGTGTGTGTGCATGTGTGTGTGTGCATGTGTGGGGGGTGTGCATGTGTGTGTATGTGTGTGTGCATGTGTGTGTATGCATGACTAGAGGAAAGAGAGTGCAGGACTTTGTGCTTGTTAGTAGCCAAGCATTCTGACAATTGAGCTACATTGCTAGACATGTGAATTTTTATGAAATACATACAAACAAACTCCCCTTTCAAAAGATGGCCACATCACCTAGAAAGAAAATCAGCGTGGACACAGTTGACTTGAACAAAGTTAGGCACCAAATGGACTAAACATAGAGGGTTTCATCCGTCAGAAGCAGAACCCACTCTCCTCTCAAGGGCACAGGCGTGACGTGTTCTCCAGGAGAAACATGTTCAGCCAGAAACCAAGCTGCAGCAGACTTAAGAAGGTCTAAATCATATTGAATATATTTTCCTGCTGCGATGAAACCATACACCCAGAAAAAGCATGAAATGGGAGATTGGCAACAGGAAGAAACCAGAAAACGTGAAAATATGTGGAAATTAAGCAACACTCTGTGACAACCAAGGAGTCCAAAAAGAAACCAAGTAGAAAAAAAATGTTGAGACAAAGGGAAATGGAAACACAGAATAACAAACTGTGTGGACGCAGCAGAAGCAGTTCTAAGAGGGAAGACTGGAGAAGGACACCCGCGCTAGGCTAAAAGGGATTTCCACTAACCCAAACTCACACCCCAGTGAGAGGAAGAAGGATAAACCCAGCCAAAGTCAGCAGAGGAAATACTAACTCCTGCAGCAGAGATCTGTGAAATAAAAATCAGGGAAATAACAGAAAGGATCAACAAAAGGAGAAATTGGTGGGTGGGGGCAGGGGGTGCTGGGTTTGTACATGGAGGTTAGAGGTTAAGGTCAGTTGTCTCTCCCAATCTCTCTCCACTTGGTTTTCCGAGACAAGAAATCCCACTGAGTGGCCTGCTGATTCATTCAGGCTGTGCCCACCGCCAGCCCCTGGTTTTCACACTGGTGCTGGGGATTGAACCCAGGTCCTTAGGCTGAGCAACAAGCACTTTACAGACAAAATGGACAAGCTGTTAGCCAGATTTAGAAAAAAAAAGCATTAGATGCCATTTCATTATAAAAGAGGACATTAGGACTAGAGGGAGGGAGGGAGGGAGGGAGGGAGGGAGGGAGGGAGGGAGGGAGGGAGGGAGAGAAAGAGAGAGAGAGAGAGAGAGAGAGAGAGAGAGAGAGAGAGAGAGAGAATAAATAGACATCAGTAAACTAGATAACTTCAAAGAGATGGGTAAACCCCTAAAAATATGAAACTACCCAATTCAACTATGAAGAAGTTAAAAAAGATGAAGGGACTGACTAATCTAATGAGGAATGAGATTGAGTCAATAAAAAGTCTTATGAAAAATCTAGGACCCCTGGTGGCTTCGCTTCTAAATCCTCCCAAAGGCACCAGGTTAATATAGCATGTGATCGTGGGCGTCAGTGGTTGCTCTACTGGAGTATTAGAATTATTTGCAAGTATATATAGGCTTTCCCCACAATACATGTATGTGTGTGCATGTGTGGGTGTGTGAGTGCATGTGTGTGTACATGTATGTATGAGTGCATGTGTGTGTGTGTGTGTGTGTGTGTGTGTGTGTGTGTGTGTGTGTGTGTGTTTTCCTGAGTCTGAGAGCTATAGCAGTGGAGATTCTTAGAGATGAAATCCTGCTGTGGTCTGAGTGCCAGTCCCCGAAAGTTTCATATCTTTTGGTTTTCAGTGCAGTAGTTTTAGAGGCAGAGACTGATGGGAGATGATGATGTCATTGGAGGCATTGCCTTCCATGTGGATTAATGTGATTCCCACAGACTGCAGCAAATCTGAAAGAGCTAGAGCGAGACAGAGAGCAAGCAGGAAGAGCCCTTCCCTGCCCTAGCTTCTTGTCCTGCCCTGCAACCTCTCCCTGTCACAGGCATTCTCTCGGGGGTGATGTCATTTGCCATGATGTGACACAGCTGTAGGGCTCTCTCCAGAACCAAAGCCATGCTCTCAGACCTGTGAGCCAAATTCATCTCTTTTCTTTATCTATTACCTGATGTCAAGTATCTAGTTACAGAAATAGGCAAGTTTCTATAATCCCCGAACATGTTTTCCTGTGGAGAAATGATTGTACATACTGTGTCTGATTTAATCATTCATTAATTCAACAAAGAATCCTTCCGGGCACTGTGTGTGCCAGGCACCGTGATATACCTTGGAAGACAGCACCAAGGGAGTCGCTGCCTTCACAGAAGGACTATCCTTGCTGATGCAGGCAGTGACCGCATTAGGGAAAGAAATATCTACATGGTGGTACAAATACTTGTTTAAAAGGAATAAAAATTTTCAAGCAATAATTTTTTTAACGGGGCTCCTTTTTCATAGTCGCCCCTCTTGTTAAGGCAGAGAAAGCTGGGGCAGAAAATTCCGAGAAGCCACAAAGAGGCCAAAATCAAGATGTGTGACCCTGCAGACTATAAATGCAAAGTGGATTTAAGAAGCACGAGACCAGGGCTCTCCAGGGAGGCTGCTAAGTCGGGGGCAAAGGCATTAGCCGTGAACTGGGAGGTGTCTGAGCTAATGAGAGGGGAGTAAATGTGGAGGAGGCCGGAGAGGGGTGAGGACCGGTCAAGTGCTGGCCTGAGCACAGGGCAGGAGGCAGAACTTGCAGACTAGCCTGTGGGGCACAGGGCTTCTTCTTCCTTCCTTGGGATTAGAACAGCAGCAGGAGGAGCCAGTACAAGTTCCAAGATGTAGAGAGACCTGGGATGACACTCAGGACTTCCGACTGTGACGGAGATGGCGTCAGTGTGTGCGGCCAGGGTTCTTGTTCTTGAGGGGTGCCGAGTGGTAGAGCAGGGCAGCTGAGCCCTTCACTCTCCACTCACATCCTTGGCCCCTCCCCTCCGTCCACCTGGCTCACCCCGGCTAGCTCTAGCACCACCACCTTGGTTCATATGGGAGCTGTGTTTCTTATTAGGGGAGTGGGGGGAAAGCTGAAGCTAAGGGCTGAGAGCTGGGAACGGAGAACAAGCTTCCTTCCCTGGTCGTGGCACCAGCTTGCAGAAACAGTGAAGTCACTGGGTCTTGGAAAAAAGCAAGGGGTCACACAGATGCATGAGTTGGTGCTACTCAGAGCACAGCAGGCCCTAATTTTACCGCTCGGGGGTCTAGGCTACACCTCAGCTTTACTGAGCAAGGTTTAAGGCGCCTTTCAGCCCTTCCTACAGTCTTTACCTGTGTGTCTGCTCTGCAGGCCCAGACCAGCTAGGAAAGCACACAGGGAGTCTCAGGCACTCACATTACCTAGCTCACATAGCTCACAGTCACCCTGCTGTGTGACAGCTGACTCCCTGGACACACACACACACACACACACACACAGAGAGAGAGAGAGAGAGAGAGAGAGAGAGAGAGAGAGAGAGAGAGAGAGAGAGAGAGAGAGAGAGAGAGAGAGAGAGAGAACAGCTTGGAGTCCCTCCAGCCACTCCACTGAGACCCTGGAGGCTTTAAGCCAACCGCCTCCCTACCCCACCTCCCCAGCCCTCACCCAAAACAGGTGCTCCCTCAAACGACAAGGCTGCCTCGGGGTGCAGCAGGCACGCATGAGTTATGGGGTGAGGGTGCCTCACAAACAAGTCTGGTGCCCGCCTGTCTTCATGAATCACCACAGAGCCTAATCCTTCATTAGAACATTCGGCAGTAATTGCTGGCGAAATGCCACTTGCCTTTTTTCTCATTTTAACAAAACATTTATGCATGAAAGATTTAATGCCAGGTATCAAGCATATCATTGTAAATTTACCACTAATTAAGCCTAATTAAAATAATTAAATGGCTGCGGAGTCACCATGTGAATTAAAATCTCTTCTGCTCCATGCTAAGCTGTTTCTCACTTAGCAAGCCCCCCCCCTCCCAAGCCCTGTTTTAGAGACGAATATATATAACTCTCTCCCAGTTTTTGTCCGCACCCTGCTCCAGCTTCACATGGGGGTATTTGCACGGCCAAGGAGATTTGATAATTAAGATAATGCTGAGATTTGACGGTGCGGTTTTTCAATTTCGGGACCCCGGGAGGTTTCCCTTTATCTCGGTGAAGTACAGACAATTTGACAAATCTGTTGCTCGGAGCAGTCGCTGGCGTTTGCATATTCATTACTCTTTGGACTTTTAATCAAAGTAGCTGATGGACCCCTTGCACCACAAATAACTCGTTCATGAATAATTTATCCGAGCTCACTGCCTGGGCCCTGCTGCCTCCCGGCACCCCGGGGCCCCTGGATTGGCTCGCCAGGGCTGGCCTGCCCCAAGCAGCACATGGCCGCTCCAGATGTTCGGGTATCCATATGTGCTCAGCTCATCAAAAACCGCAACGGCCCACACCCAGGGGCCTCAGCCGTCCCCAGATAGGCCATCTGGAGTTGGAGGGGAAAACAAACCTCAGTGAATTGTGGGATGCACAGTTTTCTTCAGTGGCATCCAGAGGTGGCCAGGAGGGGTACCCAGGGGGCATCGGAATGTAGAGGATGCTGAGATCCTCCTGTGAGTTCTGCAACTATAGCAAGGCTCAGCACAGGGCTGGCACAGGCTGGGCCTGTCCAGAGCATCCCATGCCTCTAATGCAGCTGGGTGTCCTGCCACTTGGGCCCTCCACTCCCCCATCCCCCCAAGCATGCATTCCTTTCCTGCCAGGCCCTGCAAAACCAGGACAGGGTTGGGGGGGGGGCGCTGTGGCCCACCCATCTAACTCTGCACCTGCTACACCTTTATCTGGGTCCTCCTCCTCCCAGCAAGGCTGGTGCTGAGATAGTCCTGGGCCTCCAGCACCCTTCTCCTGGTGACCTCAGCCCTGAGAGCATCAAACCTTTTCAGTTTACCCACATGCCACATTAAGTATATTTTCTATGAAAGTGTGGAAGAGTCGAGCGGAGATGCAGTTGACTGCTTCACATAATAGCACGTTTTGGAGGCACTTAATGGGCCGTTGGCACAATTGGATTTGCAGTTGTCTTTTGCTAGGGAGCTGATGGGTTTGGCTCCCCAGGTATTAGGTATCTCTGCCAGTTCCAGACTAGCGAGCTGGCACCAGACCTGCAGTGCCAAGTGGTTCCACTGGCCGAGGAGACTTCTGTGACCTCCCATAACCCAAGGCTGAGGTGATGCCCCTTCTCAATGTTCCCAGAGCGAGCACATCTCCGCTTAAGGCTCACCACCCGCTGGAGGTGATGGACAGTCGGCCTGGTTTCCTTTTCCACTAGACAGTGAGCCGAGGAAGGCAGGGTGGTGGTACCTTGCCCATCTGTCACCTCAGTCGTTCAGTGACTAGAATTGATCAGGTATATTGACCCGTTAATTTGGGCAAATAAATAAACTGTGGATTTCTTACTTAAAAACAAACAAACAACAACGACAACAAAAATCAGGAGCAGGAACTGGAGAAGTCACCTAGTGGTTAAGAGTGCAATATTGCTCTTACAGAGGACCCAGATTTAGTATCCACACCAGATGGCTCACAACTGCCTGTAACTCCAGTTCCGGGGAATCCAACACCTACTTCTAGCCTGTATGTGTAGAGACCTGAACCTACATATAAGCTCATGCAGACATGTAAACATATATATATATATATATATACATATATATATACATATTCATAATAAATTAATTAAAAACAGGAATACGGGGGGGCGGGGGGGTGAGGACCTGGAGAGATGGCTCAGTGGTTAAGAGCACTGGCTGCTCTTCCAGAGGACTCAAGTTCAATTCCCAGCACCCACATGGCAGCTCATAATGGTCTGTAACTCCAGTTCCAGGGGATCCAACACCCCAACACAGACATGCATGCAAGCAAAACACCAATGCACATAAAATAATAAATAAATAAATAAATAAATAAATAAATAAATAAATAAATAAATAAATAAATCTAAAAATAAAAAATAAAAAGGGCCCCTGACCTTGATGAGGAAATCAGGGCAGAAACAGTGTCTACAAGTGTGAATCTGAGGTAACCAGGTCCACACACACTTCCATGCACAGTGCCAAGGACACATTTCCTGTAGCTTATCTCCAGGGTCCTTGCTCAGCTGAGAGGTACAGGTCCAAGGGTTATGAGTGAAGCCCCTGGGCCACATCACACCGTATCAATACAGGAACCACTTCTACCCGAAGACTCTGAGGTCAAAGACAAAGAACCGGTCCTTGCCCTGGAGACTGTTCTGACCAAAGCGGACTTCAGTCACGTGACCCTCTTAAAACTGGGCTCTGGGTAAACCTCTTGGACTGTAGTGGGTGGGGCCTGCTAGCTGGGCTTGCTTCCCCATCCCCCTTCCAGCTCAGACCTCCAACCTGCTACAGAGGAATGGAAAAATGACTAATTGGAGTAGCTGTGGGCCGTGCATGCCCTCTGACAATTAAAGCGGAAATAATTCCGGATTACCACTTTCTTGTTTTTATTTAAGGTAGGAGAGAAGATGGGATGGTACAGTGTGTGTGTGTGTGTGTGTGTGTGTGTGTGTGTGTGTGTGTGTGTAGAGCGAAAGAATAAAATAACAAATGCTTCCTGGAGCCCACCCAATGTGGTGCTGACCTCTCTTGTTTACCCTAGTGGCCTCTGCATATACCCATAGTTCAGGAAGTGCCCTGCCCTATTGACCTCAAGCTTATGGGTTGTCACTGAAGTCTGTGCATGTCACTGGAGAGAGATGAGGACACACAAACCTTCACCAGCTGCAGATAGAGCAAGACCCATGTTGGGCAGAGCTGAAGGTCCCAGGGACCGACCCTGCAGTCTCATAGCCAGAGACACTAGCAGAGGCAGGAAGCGATGAGAGAGAATAGCATTTCAAACTGGGAGGGCCAGGAGACCCCAGGGGTCTGGCAGAGGATGCAGGACCTCAGACGTGGCCTCCCCACAGGACCACTGTCCCCTCAGACAAGGCTCCCAGAGCCTGCAGTCAGCCAGTGCGGGGGATGTGCCTCACCCCCTCAGGACTCCAACACCCCAGCGGAGACCAGGCTGTGGCTGGAACAAGGGATGTTTCCTCGTGGGTGTTGAGGGGCCTAGGGGAGGAGCCTGAGGTCTCCTGCCCCTGAGCTGCCAGTGTATAGACTGAGGTGAGGTAGGGATTTGGAATCCCCTCTGGAATTTACAGGGAGCACTTCGGAGAATCTGCTAGGTGACACCAGAAAAGGGCCATGAAGACCCAGAGAAGGTCAATGGCTCAGCAGGTCAAAGGTCTTGGAAGCCTAACCACCTGAGCTTGACCCCCAGGGACCCACATAAAAGGTCAGAACTGCCTCCTGCAAGTTGTTTTTTTACCTCTATACACAAACTGTGGTAGATGCATACACTCTAATGCTAGCACACGCACGCATGCACACACGCACACACACACAAGCATGCACACACGCACAGTTTTAAGACCAAGAGAAAGAAGTATCCTATTGTGGAGGAACTGGAAGGAAAATGCCCCAATCCTCCTTGCTGAGGGAAGAGGCCACATAAACTGGTCCCTGGTGTCAATTAAGTTGTATCAGGGTGTTGAATCCAGAGATGCTAATTTCTCTCCCATTGTGGTTCACACCTGCCTCCTGAAGAGAGCTCATCATCTGGGTCTTTCTTCCACCATGGAAGCCCTGAGCCCTCATAGCTAACCAATACACCTCAGGAGGCCTCCTCTGGGCTCCTGCCCTCACCAATCGCCTCACCTCCTGGCTGCCAGAAGCAGGCACTAGGTGGGGAGTAGGGCACAGCAGTCATCCAAGTACACAACCCAGCACCTCAATTACACTCGGAGAGTCCCCAGGCAGCCATCTGCAGCTATAACCATTCTTGGGATACATTTCAGATCCCGAATTACCAGTCTCGTTTGTTTGTGTGATCGTCGAAACAATAACACGTATTCCCAATTCCTTGCCAACTCATTTGATTGGGCTTCAGTCTGTATTCTGTGGTGGAGTTTACAAAAATCTTTGTTTATGATCATAACAGCTTCAACTCCAAAGACAAGAAACATTTTTACTGATGTTTCCATAAAGACCTATTGGGTAAAAGTTGTGGTGCTTTACAGGTCCTGGGAACGGAGATGACGATGATCAGAACAGTGACTCTTACTGAGTCGTTTATTGACTGTGATGGCTGATTTGGGTTGTTAATATGGCACACCTAGGAAGAGGGAACCTCAGCTCCATCAGACTGGCTTGTGAGTGTGTGGGGCATTTTCTTGATTGCTAATTGATGTTGGTGGGCCTGGCCCACTGTGGGTGGTACCATCCCTAGGCTGTAAAAGAAAAATAGTTGAACCAAGGTGAGCCTGGGAGTGAGCCAGCAGACAGTGCTGCTCTGCAGTGTCTGCCATGAGTTCCTGTCCTGACTTCCTAGATGATGGACTGTAATCTGTGAGATGAAATAAACCCTTTCCTCCCCAAGTTAGTTTTGGTCATGGTATTTAACACAGCAACAGAAACCAAACTCAGACATTGAACATCTGCTCATCTAATTGTCCTGACAGCCTTGTAGACTGATATTTTTGTGTCAAAATTTACCCACTTACCAAGAAAGGGATGGAAGTCACAGAGCCAGGAAGTGATAGATCTGGGCCTTGAACCTTAGAACTACAGTTCATCACTGGTGGGGTCAGGGTAGGGGGGCTTACTAATAAAGAGTTTATCATTTAACTCCACATAGCAAGCACTAACTTTGTGTAGCAAGCATTAAAACTTCAAGTCCCATGAGGGCAAGACTTGTGATTTTTCCCCTGGTGGCCAGGAGAGATAGAGAGGGTCCCCAATCCTAAAAGGGGGACACATGGGCAAAAAGACAGTTGGTGACAGACATGGCGAAGCCTGTTTCAGAGATATGAGAATGTGCCAGCCCAAGGGGTAGCGGAGGGTGAGACCAATTCTGCCCAGGAGGTGACTAACCAGTTCCTACAGAGCTGTCTGTTAACACAAAGATAAACAGAAGAGAAGTGGGGAAAGGTCATCCAGTCACCAAGTGGCAGCACCGTCTACCATACTCGGCTGTTAGCAGTACTGTCCTCACAATTAGAGTTTGTGGGAGGGTATTTTATTGGTTTTTTGTGGGATGTGTGTGTGTGTGTGTGTGTGTGTGTGTGTGTGTGTGTGTGTGGTATGTTCCAGTACAGGTCTTCAAATGTGTGTGAGTCCACACCTATACACAGATGCATTGCACATATATGCAGGTGGAGCTCAAAGCCAGTGTTGAGTGTCTTTCTGACGGCTCCCTGCTTTCTTTATCGAGGCGGTCTTTCAGCTGAACTCATAAGCTAGTCTAGCTAGCCAGCTTGCCCCTGGGAGCCCCTGTCTCTGCCTCTTGAGTGTTGGGATTATAATCCAGCACAGCTGCCCATCTTTTACATGGTATCTAGGGGTTCAAACTCTGGTCCTCACTCTTGTGCCGCAAGTATTTTATCTACTGAGCAGTCCATCCAGCTCCACAGTTAGGGTTTTGAACAGAGATTCATGACACTCGGGTTTGTTGCTTTTTTTCTCTCTAACCCATCCTCCCCTTTTCTCTGCCCTGTATTCCTGCTCCTTCTTGGTGATCTTTCCTCCCCTCCCACTGCGTTCCCATTTCGTCTGATCATCTTTCCTCTAGTGGTCCACTTTGTGGTCATTTTTCCCTTTCCATAACTGGACATGATGATTATAAAAGTAAAGAGGTTAACAAACAAAAAGCACTTCAGCTTCTTCAAAGCATCAAGAATTGGCCAGGACTCGGTCCCAGCACAGGCCTGGCTCTGGGGCAGTTGTGTCCTTCTCTCCCAGGTCACAGCATCCTTTCTCACATGCTTCACATGTGAGTGAGCTGCCACCTTCAATACCGGCCTTACATTCCATCCACTTTCCTTGGGCAGAACTGTGCACACAGTGCTAAGTGTATCTATCCATTCATACATCCACTCACCTATCCATCATCCATCACCCCATCCCCAGGGCATCCTGCATCCGTGGGCTAATGGCTGGGAGGCTGAGATGAATGCAGCCCCTTCCTAATGCCAGGCACCTAAATGTACAAGGACAGCGTGATGGAGAGTGAATCAGAGTTGAAAGCACCTGGCGTGGGATGGGCGTGGGCGTGGGGTCAGCCTGTGATGAGAGATTCAGGGACAATCAGAGAAGTATTGATAAAGAACTGTGTCAGAGACACCAAGAGGTTTCTGAGCAGGAGAGGTGCAAGCAGAGTCTTTTGCAGCCGAGCTGTCCTGGAGAACAAAAATGGAAATACTTCCCATGGGTCTGACCTCCAGGAGCTGCTGAGGGCTGTGGTGAGGTGACCTCTGCATGTGGTCCTGGAAGCAAGGAGAAAAGGGCCAAAAGGAATCAGAGGCTAAAGAAATGGAGAATATTTTTTTTCCACACACGTGGCAATCAGATGACAACTTGTTATCATGTAGGTCCTAGGTCCTGGGGATAGAACTCAGGTCATCAGACTTAACTGATGAACCATCTTGCCAGCCGGGAAACAGAACTTTGGTATGCAGGACTGTACTGGACTGGAGTTTGACTCCAAATGGAAGAAATAGTTGTGACAGTGTTTGGAAAGATGCAGGAAAGACAGACTTTCCCGTTCTCTTTGGGGACAAAAGATATTTGATTGAGAACTCCATGGACCCCACCTGGGGCAGTAAGAGAAAGCTTGCCATTTCCCTCTGGCCTCCTCTGACAGGGAGAGCTGGTCCTTCACGACTTTATCGTAGAACACAGGCCAACCGGCTTCTGCCGTCCCCAGCTCTGTTGGGGAATTTGGGACACGTTCTTCAAGCTTCTGAACTGACTAATACACTAGAGAGGCTCCAGCTGCTGGAGCCAGTGAGTGTGTGTCATGGCTGGTTCCAAAGGGCACCAGTCCAAGACTTCTGTGAGTGAGCTCAACTCTGACACACCTCAGGGGAGCCCTTATGAATAAGCAGGCTGTGAACAGTACTTCCTCCCTGGGGCCTGAGTTTAGCTGGGGCATGGGGAGGGGGGGCTCATTCCAAGTCCAAACCTAGGGAATCACCATGTAGCAGCATCCTGCTTTTGATATAGATAGTGTCCCCCAAAGGTCCATGTCCCCAGACTGATGGCAATGGGGGGTACTGTTGTTCTTTAACTTGTCATGTGCAACTTTAGTGATGTGAGGCTGACCAGTGAACTTCCCTGCTGGAACCCTGTTTTGGTGGTTTCCTGAGCATTCTGCAAAGACTCTCCAGAGGCAGGAAATACAGTCATGACACTTGGTGCCATACATCTCATAAGGGGTTGATGCAGCCACTGAAAGCAAAGAGTATGGAGAGGTCACAGGACAGGAACCTGGGCATGGGCCAAGCATGAGTGTGTGAATGGGCTCACATGAGTGATGTGTCTAGTGTAAGTAAACCAAAATCACAGAGCAGACATCTAGAGGATCAAGTCCAAAGAGCCTCTTTAGACATACAAGGAAGCTGAGAACCAGAGAAGAAAAAGGACTCACCTGAAGTTGTAAAGATATGTGACAGAGATAGCCCAAGGCCTTGATCAGTTGGGTTCTAGCTCCTTCCACTGTTTAACACTATGAGTCCTGCTAGTCTCTGGCAGCTGCTTTACAAGTCCGGGTGTAAAAGGACATTGAGTTCAGGACCATTTTCCCCAAAGAAGAGTATGACTCAAGGTGGCATGTACAGACTTCCAGCCATCTGTGATGGATATAGGTGACACCGCTTACAATGACTGAGTCCACGCCGAAGTCCCTGCTCTATGCCCAGAGGTTCCAATACCTCTTTGTAAGTCATTACAGTCTTGCTCCACAGCTGCTATCCACGCTAGACCACAGCTCCCTGGGGACCTGGCCAGCTTGTCTTAGTCACTACATGGCCCCAATACTTGGCCCTTGGATGGCCCCTGCTGCAGCTAAATTAGTATCTGTGGAAATAATTAATTCATCAATTAATTCTACCTTGTAAAGCCAGCTCTGCAGGTGCGAGGGTTTCCGAATGCTGACCTCAAGCCTTCGGTAACCGTCTCCAAAGTAACCCTGCGGCAGAACAGGCTCCTCCCCGACCCTGCTTCCCAGGGAGGGCCAGCCAGTATCACCCACATGGCAAGCCCCTCCACTGAGCCTGGGAGTGTTGCCGAACCCCTGTGGAGTGCCCTGGTCAGTCTCCATGGCCAATACTGAGGGGCACACAAACCCGGGCCTTCACACAAAAGTTGAGATGCAGACTGGCATAGAGACAAGACAAAGAAGAATGGAGGGAAACCCCTGAGTAATCAGCCGAGGGCCCAGAGGCAGGTGGAGTGAGTGGGTGATCAGGTGGATCAGAGAGTGTGCGTGGTAGAGTCAACACTACACCTACATCCAAGCTGCTGGAATCCCCAGCCCCAATCACATCAGGGCCAGGCAGTAAGAGGGTGACTCAGGTGCACACCCAGATGCCGCAGTGATAGGGAGGCCACGTTTTCCACGATGGCAAGCCTCTGCCAAGCAGGCAATCGCTTGCTGCTTGGCACAATATGGACTCAGTGCTGCCAGAACTTTCAAATTTTCACAGGAAGAAAAAGAAATTCCAAATTTTCAGAAGAGTTCTCTCAGTTTTTCAATGTTGTTAGTTAATAGGGAAAAAAAGTGTCTAAATGCTATGAGTGTGTGAGAATTAAGTTGAAAAACTTAAAGGGTTCCCAAAAGGCGCACAGAAGACTTCAACAACAACAAAAAAAATAAAGGTATACCATGTTCTTGGATAAGAAGATGTGGCACCTGCATTCATGACTTGTCTTGTTGCTGTGAGCACACTCCTGACGAAGCAGCTGTTGGGAGGAAATGGTTGATTTTGGCTCATAGCTCGAGGGCTCAGTCTTTTACAGTGGGATCATGGGCAACAGAGAGTGGGGCAGCTGTCCCAGCACCTCTGCCATCGGGAAGCAGAGAGGTAGGTACTGGTTGTCCCCTTAGGTAAGTCTAGATCCTGCCACGTTGACGGCATGACCATCACAGTATCATGAAGGCCAATTCTCTTTTGAGCCAGTGCCGACACTTAGAGCCATGCTTTTTAGCAATTTTGGGGAAATAGATAACGTCAGTCTAAAGTGCATGTGGAGAGAAGAAACAAATAATAATATGAAAATTGCAAAAGAAAAAAGCATAAAGGGTGTAGGAGGCTACTGTTATTAGACTGTGAGGGTCGTCTAAAGCTTGAAGAGTTCAAACAGCACATGAATAAAGAGGGTGGAACAAAGAGAAGTCTAGAAATAAGCACAAACACATAAAGGATTTAAAATATGGCAAAGACAAGATGAAAGATGAGTTGTCGAGATGGGGCAGAGGTCATTTAAATGATGGGATAGCCAGGCAGATACTTAGGAAGAGTACAGAGACCCCAGCCTAGAGATCCCAGCCTAGAGACCCCGGCCTAGAGACCCCAGTCTAGAGACCCCCGCCTAGAGACCCCAGCCTCCACTGCACCTATGATCTTCATTTAAAGATTGCCATCGCTGGAGCTGCCCCTGTGTGCTGTCCAGGACCCACTTTCGGCCTCTGGGAGGAAGCTGTGGGCACTGACGGACTCTTCCATCACTGCTCTGTCCTGGAACCACTCTAGTTCATGGCTGTTGACATATTTTTGATGAATGAAACTGAATAAGAGGATCCAAGGTCTAAGTGTTAAAACCACCTTCGAAGTCTTGGGAAAAATCACTGGGGAATGGTTATTTGCTCTGACAGAGCAAATGACTTTCCAAATATTACAAAACTCAAAAGCCACAAAAGAATTTTTATCGGTTTTGATCAAAGAAAACAAATTCTTCAAGCCCAAACCCATCATAATTAAAGACAAAAATAAGCGACAATCTGTTTTTTTCTAAAAACTTATATTTTGTATAATAGTCAGAGTGCTAATAACCTACTGTAAAAAAGAGACCTTTTAGAAAAAGATAACAAGAGAGAAAAATTGGCAAAGAGTGCAAATAGAAATTCACTGGAAGTTGTTCATTCTTATTCATGATATGAAAATTGCAGATTCAAACTCCAAGGAGACACCAGTTTTCATCTACTAAATTGGCAAGATCTCACGTTTCCACAGCACATGGGAGGTGGTGAGGACGCACAGAAACAGAACCTCCCCTTCTAAACCACTAGGGACTGTAACCTGGCTTTCTGTGGCAGGCAGTCCAAGGATGCCATCAAAATGGTAAATACTTACAGCCTTTGACCCAGAAACATCATCTCTAGGAGTTTACAGATGTGCTCAGCTGGATTCCAAGCAGGCTGTGCCAGGCTGGATGGACACTGCAGTATTATTTAGTATAGAAAGAAACACTGGCAACAACCCCAGTGTCCCTTTGTAGAGGGATGATTAAACCATAGTGAACCTCCATACAACAGAGCAGTGGGTTCTGCGATGCCATGAAGCCTTGACATGGTGGGGCTGCTCTGTGTGTGTCAACTCAGAGAGGTCTCCAGAACTCTGTTGGCTGAAAATCCAGTGCCAACTGGTATCACAGTAGATTACCATTGGCATGACCAGATGAAAAAGTACAGGAACACATAACTGCTTTCTCTCCCTCCCTTCCTCCTTCTCCCTTCTGTCTGTCTGTCTGTCTGTCTCTGTCTCTGTCTCTGTCTCTGTCTCTCTCTCTCTCTCTCTCTCACACACACACACACACACACACACACACACACACACACACACACACACACATAGTCATACATGTCAATCTCTAGACTATCTCTGGACGATGGCTGTGTGCACAGGACTCTAACAGTATCAGTTGCCCTATAGAGGAAGTGTGATGGAGTGAGCTGTAAAGACCCCCTAATCTTCCGGCTCACTGGCTTTGTCAATGTTCTACTGCTGTGAAGAGACACCATGACCATGGCAACTCTCAAAAGGGAAAGAATTTGATTGGACCTTACAGTTTCAGAGGTTTAGTCCCTTCTCAGGGTGGCCGCACATAGGCAGATACAATACTGAAGGAGCCAAGAGCTCCTTATCTGGATCATCAGGCAACAGGAAGAGAGAGAGAGCTACTGAGCCTGGCTTGGGCTTTTGAAACATCAAAGCCCACTCCCACTAACACATTCCTCCAACAAGGCCACACCTCCTAATAGTGCCACTCTTGGTGACCAAAGACTTAAACCTATGAGCTTATGGGGTCCATTCTCATTCAAATCCCAACACAAATTGTTTTCTTGTTCACTTAAATAGTCCAGGGTGGGCATCTTGTTAAACAAAAGTTTTGGGATCCCAGTTGATGGTGACACCCCATCTTTTAACAGAAGACGTCAGAGTGTGTAATCACCATCCACAGAGTGGGCAGAACTGGAGCAACATACAAGAGGGTCTCCTGGGCCAGGCCTGGAAAGAAAAGTCTCGTGGTCTAGGGGTTTGGTAGAAGCACAGTACACAGTTGCAAGGGAAGCCGGGAAGTGCACTCACTGTGAGAAATGAGAGTGGATTTTGGTGGCTAGCATCAGTCTCTACTGAGTCAAGCTTCTGCATGCTTTTGTTTTTGATTTATGTGGTTTCGAGACTGAGCTCTCACTGTGTAACCCAGACTGACCTGAAACTCGTGATCCTCTGGCCTCAGCTTCCTGAATGCACAATGACACCCAACTTTCTTCTGTACTCTTTGAACTTTGAAATACATTATATATGTACATATATATGTGTGTGTGTGTGTGTGTGTGTGTGTGTGTGTGTGTGTGTGTGTGTGTATACATATAATGTTGAAAACAAAACTGAGTTAGGTCTGTTCTGAGAGCTTCCAATTAATAATTCTTAGATATTAGTATTTGATTATATAAAAGTGACAATTCTCATCACTGAGAAAAAAGAATAGACTTTTCTTGAAGAAGAAGTGCCATCAGATAAAAAGTAACCACTGGAGAAAGACATGAAAGCTAAAGCGTTATCTCAACCTGTGCCTCATGAAAATACTTAAGATGCACTAAGGAATTAAACATAGGAAAAGAAACAATAAAGTCTTAGAAGAAAATAGAGCCTGGGAGAAAATGTCTTTTGAGGACTTGAGACTCCGTGGGAACTAGTAGGTGAGTGTGTGTCCGTGACAAAGGAGAGGATACAGACAACAGACAACAGACGAGAAGAAAATGTTTGCCCAGTAAGTGAAAGACCCGGGAAAAATATCTGCTGCCGTGAGAACTCCTCTCCTGGGATGCCGTAAGCAATGTCTACCCACTCCTTATAAAATCCCAATGACAAACCAATAAGTTTATCAGGCAAACGTACAGAGCACGGGGTAGATCTGCCCATCTAGCCATATAGTCACACACCTGATGGTGGAATGTGTGTGTGGTGCATATGTATGTGTTTGCATGTATGAAGATGCCTGTGGGGAGGGGTGTGGTCATGTCCGTGTGATGACTGTGGTTGTCAGTCACGTCTGTCTTGGTTGCTCCCACCTTACACACTGAAGCAGGGTCTCTCAGTTGAATCCGGAGCTCATGGGTTCGAGCTAGCCAGCTTTCCGGGATGTATCCCATATCCACTTGTCATGTGCTGGGATTATAGGTGAAACGCCACCCCCATTCTGCTTTTATTCCAGTCCTTGTGACACAGCGCAAGTGTGGGGGTCAGAAGACAGCTTGTGGGAGTCAGTGCTTCCATGTAGGTTCTGGGGATTGAACTCTGGTCACCAGCAAGCGTCGGAGCAGTTGAGCCTCCATGTGGACCCTGCACAGCTCAAATACTCACCTGTTAACCCTGAGAGTGTCTGTGGAGGACTTCCCTCAGCCTGGGCACTGCTCTTCCCTTCCTCATCAGATCCCCACACAACACCAGGAACTAGACACTCCCATCCTCATCTAAAGGAGAGAAAGGGGATGCTAGGAGAGGTTAAAACAGTCTCCTGGGAAAAGGGGAGATGTCTAAATGGGTAACATGTTCACCCCAAACCCAAGAGGGCCTGAGTTCAATCCCCAGAACTCATCTAAAAATCTAAGCATGGTGTCTCTCACCTGTAATCCAGTGTGGAGTAGGCCACAGGCAGCTCCCTGGGGCTCCGTGGCCAGCTTGCCCAAATGATGCCTGGGGTTGACCTCATGACCACATGTACACATACCTTTGTATGTACACATTTGCACACACACACACACACACACACACACACATCTTCTGAGGTCTTCAGATAGCAAGGGCAGAGCTGGGGTTGGAGTTTAAGTATCTGATTTCAGAGGCCTTTCAGCAAGAGAAGTGAGAGGGACCAAAAGTGCAGGAAAGAGAGCCTCTGGGGCCGTCAAGGTTCCCATCAACCTCAGCATTCAGTTGACTCTGATGACCCCCAGAATCCAGCCACAGCTGGACTGCAGAACCTCAGATCAGAGCTCATGTCTCTTTCATCCATGGCCCGATCCTCTCCTGGTGCAGGTGGAGAAGCTGAGACTCAGAACAGGCATCAGAAATCAGGGCCAGAATTGAAAGGAGACCCCAGGCGGTCTTAGCTCCTCTCTGGAAGACTGCAAAGCCCAACCCTGATGGCAATGGATGTCCATGCAAGTGGAGTCTGAACCTTCCGTAGCGGGGTGGGGACAGACAGCCTGTCACAACCTCTCCTCTGTGCTCTGCACAGCAGTGTGCTTCAAGTGTCTTCACAACAGCAGGAGATGTCCAGGTGGGGCTGGTCCTCTACCATAGTCCCTAGGGAGTCTCTCTCTCTCTCTCTCTCTCTCTCTCTCTCTCTCTCTCTCTCTCTCTCTCTCTCTCTCTCCCTCCCTCCCTCCCTCCCTCCCTCCTCCCTTACTCCCTCCCCCTCTTTCTGTCTCTTTCTCTGTCTGTCTATCTGTCTCTCCTTTCTTCCCCCCACTCCCTATTCCCCTCTCTGTATCTCATTTTAAATTACCTGACTGCTCCTGGCTAGGCTGAGCAGAGCAATTACTGCCCATTGATCGGATCAATCTTTAGGGCCTGGGGACTGCCTTCTGGGTTCATTAAAATGACTGGTGTTGCTCCTGAGCATAGGATTCAATACATGTGTGGACGAAGGCCGAAGCCCAGGCTCCTTGGGTATGGACACTTGGCTCTCGGAAGTCATCAGAATACTCGCTGAGGCATCTTGCCGGTCCTCCTCTGTTATGCCCCTCTGCCTCCTTGACCCCTCTGCTGGCCAGCTGTGTTTGGGGGCTGGGCAGGCCCCTCTGGGGACCCAAGTGTGGCTTTGGACCCGGCTGTGAGGAAGTTGATCTATGAGTGCACAGTGGCAGCTCACTGTCTGTAGTCCTGGGACCCTGGTGTGGCTGTGAGTTCTGTCACTCTCCCCATGGCATCTATCAGTCACTGTCAATATGGCATTCTCATGTACATCATACATCTCTTTGGAACATACTGTCCCTCAGTGCTTGTTGTAACCACCGCGGCCCAACATCAGACCAGCAGAGAGGTTGTCAATGAAGAGATAGGTCAAGAACGGGACAGGGGGACATCAGTCACTCAGCTGGGAGGAACTTGGAACAGTCCCACAATGGGTACCAGGGGCTGGAGGGTGGCCAAGTGCTTTGGCTCTCCAGGTCATGACTGCATCATATTTTTTTGTTTGTTTCTTTGGTTTTTGAAACATGTTCTCAACCAGGTGGTGGTGGCACACGCCTTTAATCCCAGCACTCGGGAGGCAGAGCCAGGCGGGTCTCTGTGAGTTCAAGGCCAGTCTGGTCTACAGAGGGAGATCCAGGAAAGGTGCCAAAGCTACACAGAGAAACCCTGTTTCGGAAAAAAAAAAAAAGAAAGAAAGAAAAAAGAAAAGGAAGGAAGGAAGGAAGGAAGGAAGGAAGGAAGGAAGGAAGGAAGGAAGGAAGGAAGGAAGGAAGGAAGGAAGGAAGGGGAAGGAAGATGTTCTCACTATACAGCCCTGGCTAACTTGTGGTGCCCAGGCTGGCTTTGAATTTACAGTGAACCTCTTACCTCCACCTCCCGAGTGCTGGCGCGACAAATGTGTGCCACCATGCTGAACTACATCTGCATTATTTTAAATCACTAAATTTGCAACCATTTTGTTATGGTAGCAATAGGAGCCCAGAAGAGCTTAGCAATTGCTGGAGTTAATGTACCACTCTTCTAGAAACCATTTAGAAACACTGGAAGGTTGGTGCCATTAAAGATAGTTTGGAAATCGTTACTCTGGATGGATGACAGGCCTGAAAAGAAGGACCGTACCATCCAAGGAGATTGCCTCAAGAAAGAAGCAACTGCTGAATTTTTGATTCACCCGGTACCAGATCTATGCATCTGGTGAAGGGGAACTGCCTCCTGAGGGATGACATCTCTTCCCTGTGTCCCCTTCCCCCTGCTAATCTCGAGTTCGGGGAGTACCTGCTACATGCAGAAGCTACATCTCTGCCCTGTGTCACATCTCCACCATGTCCCAAAGCTTGGGTACAGACATGGCATGGGGCAGAGTGTGGTAAATACTGGGGGGGGGAGGGGCACATAAACACAGCTCATTATGCTCAGTGACAAGTCAGACACAGCGACAGCTATCAGCCTGTCCACGGACTTGAGATGTGTGAGCTAGTCCGAGGCAGCGGAGACAGACGGCAGAGAAGTACCGACCAGAGGCCCCATGGAGGGTGATGGCTAGAGTTCAGCGGATACAGAGTCCTTCGTGGGTGGGGTAGAAGCTCTGAACTTGGATGATGGCAACGGATGCATAATGGGAAAATTCTTAATGCCACCGAACAAACTGCACACTTAAAATGCCAAGTCTTATGTGCATTCTGTAACTGTATTAAAAATCAGCCAAAGATAAATAAAAGGATTAAAGGGGGGGAAGAAGGCAGAGGGCCTGTGGTGAGTGATGCTCTAAGGACAGCGGTGCCTGCTGGGAAATGTCCAAAACACTCTTCCTTCTGGCCCCCAAAGCCATCGGTGCCCAAATCTGAATGGTAACTTTCTCACAAGCCCCACGGATCTGGAAATGAGTGCTAAGCCACAGGGTTCTGAATTTCTATTACCTGAAACCGTCACCTTCCAACACCAAAACTGATACCGTGAGTCACTGCTTCATGAAAGGAAGGGGGAAGTGGGACAGGGCAGAACTGGAGGTCCCAGGACGGAGTCTTCTGGGAAGCCTGGGGTGACGGGGGAGGGGGGGCAGGTCAGCAGAACTGGGGAGTGATAGTGGTTATAACGGCCGGGAGGCCAGAGGGACCTTCCAGGAGGGTTCATAATGGGAACAGAGGTCCCCTAGCAATGGGCTATGCGTCAGATTCTTTGACAGAGAGGCAAGACTGTATTGTCATCTGCAAAGTTGATACTTGAGACCCACATGGTAGAGCTACGAAAGTATCACCAAAAAATCTCAATCTTTTTTTAAAGCCCCATTTTATTTTTAATAGTGTGCATGTGAAGTTGGGTGGGGTGGTATACGCTCATGAGCGCAGGTACCCGTGGAAGCAAAGATACCAGATCTCCTGAAACTGTAGTTACAGGAGGTTGTGAGGAGCAACTCGATTCAAGTGCTGGGACCTAAACTCAGGTCCTTTGCAAGAGCGGCCAATGCTCTTAACTGCTGAGTCTTCTCTCCAGGCCCTCATGATTTTTTTTTTAAACAGGGTCTCTACATGGCCCTGGCTGTCCTGGAACTCATTATGCATGTAGACCAGGCTGGCCTCAAACTCACGCCTGCCTCTGCCTCCTGAGTGCTGGGATTAGAGACATGTAACACACCGCCCTCTCACCATGATGTTCTAAGTAAGTTTATGATTCTGTGTTTGGTGACATCATCGCTATCCTGGGCTGCATGTGGGCTGCCAGCTGCACACACTTCTCGGACAGCATCCTACCTTCCACATACACACACTTCAGCCGAAACTGCAATATGATGCATTTGCTAAATGAACAAAGCTGTTGCAGAGTTACACAAGCACACACACACACAAGTGTGATCTTGATCTCAAAAAACCAAAATAACAATGAAAGAAGAAAAGGAACTGTCAAGATAGAAACCATTGTGATATGCTTTATCCTATTTTTTATTTACACTTTTTATTTAATGAATACTTGTCACTTTTATAAAAGCAGCCAAAACGCTGCGGCTTCGCAGAGCCCAGTTTTGACAGCAGCGACAGGCCAGACCCTGAGCAAGTGCGGCAGCAGCGATCCTGTCGTGGGCTGTGCGTCTGCACTTCCCAGATTTGCAGGTTGAGGTCTTGCCTCCCAAGTGAAGGATCAGAAAGTGGAGTCCTCATTAATGGAACTAGGGGCCTTGTCAAAGAGGCCCCAGAGGACAGCTTTGTCCTTTCTGCCACATGAGGACACTATGAAAGGGTGTCATCTAGAAGTGCCTTGATCTTGGACTGTGAGAAACAACCTCTGCTGTTTAGAAGCTCCCCCAGCTACGAAATGTTGTGAAAGCAACTCAGAGGGACTAAGACAGTAATGCAGAAGGAAGCTGAGGCGGGGTGAGGGACTCAGAGATGAGGGGCAGGGTGCTATTTAGGAATCAGAGAGGTGGCAGGTACCAGAAACCCCAAGAGGTCGAGGAGCAGCTGTGTAGGCAACTGGGAGAGAGGATTCACGTGCAAAGGCCTTCAGTGCAGCGCTCCCAGAAGCAGGGCAAAACTAGACACGACCCCGCGGACCAGAGTTAAATTAAAGGTGATGTGGCCGCATACCGTGTGATGTCATGCAGCAATTAGATAAGGCAAAATAAGCCAGGACAATGCCAAGAGCAAGATTAATTTGTCGATGACATAAGGGTCTCCCATAGTCACCTGGGAGAGGACTGCTCAAAACCACAGTTGGGTAGAGTCAGTCTTGTTCCAAAGTTACACAGCAGCAGTGTAACTATATAGGTATCAGGAATTAGGGGTCAGCAAAATGGCTCAGTGGGCAAAGAGGCTTGCTACCAAGCTTGACGACCTTGGTTCAATTCCCGGTGTTCTCATGGCGAAAGGAGAGAACCAGCTCCCGAAATATGCCCTATGACCTCTACGTGTGCACTGTGGCATTGGGACCCGCACTCAGACACAATAACAATCAGCTTTGACTTTTAGAAGAATGTTTATATTTGTTGAAGATCAAATTTCTCTTTCTAGAAACACCCTGGAAGAAAGTATCTAAAAATGGACAAAACATACCACACTGTTGCTTACAATAGTAGAGGAGGAAAGGGATCCAGCCAACGGTCCAACCCCAAAAGAAGAGCACAGTAAAATATAGTGCGGCCCTGTGATGAGCTGCAGGGGGCCATCAAAAGTATGCTTGGAGAGAAGGTACAGTGGTCCATACCTGTGACCCCAGCACTGCAGAGGCTGAGGCAAGAGGTTGAGAATTCAAAGAAAGCCTGGACTACATGAAGAAACCCCGTCTCAACAAAACAAACAAAACAAAAATGCATGCTTTGGTTTGCTTGCTCGTTTAAAATACTACAGAAAAATGCTGTGACATGATGCTAAGCAAAATACAAAATAAATGGTCAAACTGTATACATTGCAGTATCATAGAGGAGAAAGAAAATATCCTTAGGAAAAGGAGGAAATAAATGTGTTCAACATGGTTCTAACAGCTGCCTCTGGGTACCAGTGCGGCAATAGGGGAGGTGGGGGGGGGAGCACTAATGTCTTTCCTCTTTTCTGGACTGGAAATAATCTCCAGCAAAGACCAAAAAGGATTTGGGTGATTGTGAAAATAATAGGTCCAGTGAGATGGTTCAGGGATAAAAGTGCTTGCCACAAAGCCTGAGAACCCAAGTTCGATCCCTGGATCCCTGAAACCCACAGTGGAAGGAGAGAACCAACTCAGAAAGTTGTCTCTGATCTCCACATGAAAGCAATGGCACATGGGCATGCATACTCACCCATGCACATCACACACACACACACACACACACACAGAGAGAGAGGGGGGGGGAGGGAGGGAGGGAGGGAGGGAGGGAGGGAGAGAGAGAGAGAGAGAGAGAGAGAGAGAGAGAGAGAGAGAGAGAGAGAGAGAGAGAGAGATGTTGAAAATCTTCTCTGGATAGAGAACAGAATGAACATATGCAGAAAAGTAGGATGATGTGTCCAGATTGTTCTTTTAATACAACCAGCTGTCAAGAAAAAAATTCTCGAAGTTGGATGGTGTTACACTGGGTGCAGGTCCCAGAGTAAGATGAGTTTTCACCTGCTGTTTGCTTGTGTTTGTGTGTTTGGGATGAGAGAAGTGTTCACAGCCTCTGCAGCAAGCTCCAGCAGAAATGAGGCTGTGAACACAGGGCAGAGGGACTGTAGGTGAGCTTGACCCCAGGCCAGCGAGGCTCAGGAGGCTCTTCTCACCTCAAAGTGTCCAAACTGATAAATGTCACTCTGGACACTAGCAGAAGGAGGGCCTCGTGGCCAAATACGGGAGTTAGTCTTGGCTACAGAGTCAACAGGGGCAGTTGCCACTTCACCTCTGAGTCAAAATAGCTGGTGTAGGAGCTGGAGAGGTGGCTCGGATGTTCTATCAGAGGATCCAGGTTCAGTTCCCAGCACCCACGAGGTGGTTCACAACCATCTGTAACTCTAGTCCCAGGAGATCCAAAACCCTCTTCTGGCCTCTGTGAGAACCAGGCAGTGTGTGGTGCACAGATATACATGCAGACAAAACATCCATATGTATAAAAGAGAAATCTTTAGAAAAAATAACCAGTTGAGTCAGGAAAAGAGCAGAAAGTGGATGGCCACTCCAGGAGCTACATGTGCCTGAAGGCATGAGTCCACACAGCCTGGAGTCTAGGCTTCCCAGCTAATCCCATTCCTTCTTTTAGAAACACAGTCCCAAGACAGGTGGTGGACCTGTAGAGTGGGATAGACCCATTGTGTTTTTAAAAGACTCTTGATGAGTAAAAGATGACAAGCAAGAATTCCCTAGCCAACCAGTTTGGCTCCATCTGAGAGGTGAGCTAAGGACAGTCCCCAGGATTTGAGCACTTAACACACACCACCCAAGCCACACTCCTAGGAAAGAATATTTCAGAATGTGCCTTGGTCCTCTGAGAAACAGATCAAAAGTAAGGATTCAAGAAAGGATACAGAAGAAGGCAAGAGACCCAGAGACAGACACCAAAGCGGACTTAAATGCTGGACCAAGGTTACCAGATGAACGCAGGAGGGAGAAGCCCCGCAGCAGAAGAGGTTCTATGTATTTAGAGTAACTGAGCAGAAGGGCTGGGGAGCTGGCTCAGTTTAAAGTGCTCGCCACGCAGGCATGGGGATCCGAGTTCAGATCCCAGCACCCACATAGCAAAGCTAGGTGTAGTGTGCACAGTGCCATTGCTGGAGGGCAGGGAGGCAGGAGGGTCCCTGGGGCCCACAGGCCGGCCAGTCTGAACCTGTAGCTGAAATGGTGAGCTACGGGTTTAGTCAGAGACCTTGACTCAGAATAATAAGAATAATGGTGGTAATGGTATGTAAAGTGGAGAATTATTGAAGATGTATAATGTCTGCACATACATGTTTGTGCACATGCACACACACACACACACACACACAACTTAATGGTTAAGCTCTCATTTGATTAACAAGTTAAGTAGTTGGGCAGAGACATGAAAAATTCAAGGTAGAGTGTAAAGCACAGCTTCCGGAGTCTGCCAAGGATACAAACTGCCATGTTTATCAGAGTCCACCTCAGGGACACAGGGCTCATCTGCTATGCAGTGTCTGACAGAGTACGGCACGCCGGTGTCAAGCGAATCTTTTCATATTTGTTTACTTTGTGTATGTGTATGGCGGGTGAAGACACGGGCACCACAACACAAGTGTGAAGGTCAGAGGACAAGTCGTGGGGGAGTTGGTTTTGTTCTTTCAACAAGTGGTCCTCCTGGAAATCACACTCAGGCCTTTACCAAATAAACCGCCTCGCCAGCCCCAAATTTCTGAAATATTATTTGTTCATCATCACTCACTGCATTTGAACACAGTCTTGATTCTTTGCTTTGTTTTGTTTGAGACAGGGTTTCTCTGTGTAGCCCTGGATGTCCTGGAACTCACTCTGTAAACCAGGCTGGCCTCCAACTCAGAGATCCATCAGCCTCTGCCTCCCAAGTGCTGGGATTAAAGGTATGCACCACTACACACCGCCTATAGTCTTGATTTTGAAATCTCAGAAAATGAAGAATTCAAAGACCTTTTTTTTTTTTCAAACATGGAAAAGAAGCAACAGCCAAATTACAAGTTGTAAAACCCCATTGAAATCAGCTCTAAGAATAGCCCTAACAACCACCGCTTAATTAATGCCTACAAAGAGCCAGGTGTGGACAGGTTCCCAGGAGGCGTTGCCACATTCCCCAGAGATGTTACTGAGTCGATTCACTTGACAGATGAGGAAACCAAGGCTTAGGAGGATCATGTGGAGACATCCTGAATCTTTTCAACAGGGCAAACCTAAGTGGAGGGTGCACCCAGTTCATAAATGGGCTCTTAATTGTCTTCCTGTTAGTGCTAGTCACACGTGTTCCGGTAGGAGAAAGAAAGAGCGATGTAGGCGATAGGAAGAGAAGCTGGCCGGCTAAAGGGCCATCAATAGAGGGCTTTGACAGCCGGGGAAGGGGGGACCCTGGGAGGAGGGTGGGAGCTCAGGAAAGTCTCTGGGGCGGAGGGTCCAGAGACGTGTTCTTTTGTTTGGGAAAGGAGGGATGAGTGGATGGATGGATGGATGGATGGATGGGTATGTGAGAACGTGTGTACATACACATGTGAAGGTCAGAGGTGACGTTGGTGTCTTCCTGAACTGTTTCTGCACTCTAATTCTTGAGATGGGGTCTCTCGCTAAATCTGAAACTCACTTATTGGCTAGACTAACCCCAAAGGTCCTCCTGTCTCCATTTTCCCAGCTCTGGAATTTCAGGCACACATCCTTTGGGATCCAAACTCAGGTCCTCATGCTTCTGTGGCAAGTATTTTAGCCCAGACGTGTGTTCTTGAGAACTGGAGCTGAGGTATGTAGGGGGGGGGGACATGAATAACGTTGACTATGCTAAATAGACAGCCATTGTGGAGGGGAACAAGACACTCTGAGGAGCCAGGACAAAGGCATCAGCAAAAGCTGGCACAACCAGGGGAGGGCCCTGAGAGCTGGTGGGACAGAAGCTCAGCCTGAAGGGACATGCCAGCTGGGCAAGCAGAGGAGCCCCAGGAGTGGAGTCTGGCATTGTAGCCACGTTGTGCAGTGTTTTCAAACAGCAAAGGTAGAAGAAATACACAGGCCATCTGTAGAGACGGTTACCTTATGGTGCCAACCAGCTCCCTATACGGTGCTCTTTCCATACTTGGGAAGATGCAGCCACAAATGCAGAACTGGATCTGAACTAAACCATACAAGGCAGCCATGTGGCAAGGCCCGGATAGGTCATGTGACATTTTCACAAGGCGTCACCTAATGCATAGCGTGATCTCATTCATGATTTCTAAAATAAAAACAAAGTGTGTGGGTTCGCATACATTACAGGAGGTGGCTGGGGTGGGGGTGGAATGAGCCAGGTCACTTTATTCACTTTTATTATCTTTTATTTTCAATTAGCATATGCTAATTATACATGATAGGCTTCTTCGGGACATTTTCATATGTGAGTGTAAAGTATTTTGTCCTATTTGCTTTTTGCTTTCTGCTTGCCCCCCTCCCCACCAACTGATGCCCTTTCTCTCCCAGCTAGCCTCGCTACTTTCATATTTGCTGGTTGGTAGTGTTTTTTAATGACCCAATCCATTTTCACTTTAACAATATGGAAGCTTGACAAGAAAGAAGCCATAGGCCTGAAAAGATGCCTTATGTCTGACCTGATCCTGATCCTTCTCCAAGTGATTCGTGTGTGTGTGTGTGTGTGTGTGTGTGTGTGTGTGTGTGTACACGATTGTGCCAAGTGTGCACCTGGTGCATGTGTAGGGGTCAGAGGACAGCCTCTGATGTTAGTCTGTGCCTTCTACCTCGTTTAAGATGTTTCTTGTTCAAGCATCGTGCACAGACTGGCTGGTGTGTGACCTTCGGGGGATTCCGTCTCTGAGCTCACCCAGCCACAGAGTCCTGGGATTACAGTCACATGCTACCACGTCTGGCTCTCTGTGGGTTCTGGGGATCTGAACTCAGGTCCTCACACTTGTATGGCAAATATTTTCCCCACCGAACCATCTCCCTGGGTGAGGTCAGTCAGATATAAGAACAGGATCTCTGGCCTTAAGGCTCCATGCAGTTTTTCTTGGAGTCTAACATGACTTTAGGTCCAATGTTATTTTCACCTTTCCCTGTGACTCAGGGTCACCTCCATCCACCAGGTCACCCAAGCTCTTACACAGAACACTCTTCAAGAGCCATTGAAGCACCTGTCCCCAACAAGGAGGCCCTAGCTAGGGGATGGGGGTGCAGGTGAGGGTGGGGCCTCTCAATGTCCCAATGTTTCGAATGGATTAAGCACTCACTTTTATCTGGATTATTATTTTCTCCCATGCATATAAGCCATTTTGCATTTTGTAGCCCTTTTGCAAACAGAGCAGTTTGTCTTTGTGTTTTCTCATTTAAAAACAAATATTTGCCTGCCAAGCAAATACTGTCTCTTAGGATGTGCTATTAATAGGATAATTAGGCAGCCGGTAATGAAAAGGATTGCTGGTAATTATGGCAAGATTTGTTTTGGCATTTGAAGGCAGCGATAGAGGCTGGAGTGCTAAAATCTACCTTAGAGTTAATTAGCACAATTAGAACACACCTGAAAAAATAGCCCAGCTAACAACACTTGCTCCGCTTTTAAAGTGACAGCACCCAGCACTCCCCAGGCTGCGTGGGCAGTGCCCCGCCCCCAGGCGTTTCTAAGGTGACAGTGTGGTACACAAGATAGAATCCGCCTAGCCTTTGTCTCCAAGGCACCCCTTCTCTGTGGCCATTTCTTTCCTTCGGGCCACGCCCATTACCTTCTCTGGTCTGTAAGCCATTTCTCCTTAGGGGCTCCTAACTCTTCCAGCTAGATATGGTTGTGTTCTTCCATCTTTCAGATAAGAATACTGAGGATCAGAGACGCCCAAGGTGTCTAAGGTCACAGATGAAATCAGAGGTTATAGGTAGGGTAAGGGGTCACAGACAAGGTCAGAGGTAACAGCTTGCATCCAAAAAATGTTAAGGGACAGAGGACTCAAGGGGGAAAAAAAGCAGATTTCTGATTCCAGCTGGGATCCTCTGCCACTGGTCTTCTTGAGTCATTCATAATGAAGTAGGTTCTCAGACCCTCCAACCTGCAACCCTGCTCAGTGTCACCAGGAACATGATGAGCCTGAAACACAGAAAATCACTCAGTTCAGGAAAGATTCCCGGCTGAGCGTGTAGCTCAATGAAAGAGTGCTTGCCTGGCTTGTGCACGCCCTGGGTTTGATTCCCAGTATCACCCAGAGAAGGGATTCTGTCCTCTGGACTCTGCTTTCCCTTCCCTGCCTTCTTTCCACGGCTCACTCTTGGCAGGACTTCCCTCGGAGGCAGGTGGACACTGTCAGACCAGGGCACACATCCGATGTGTGTGCGTTTGCATGCCCGTGAATTTGAATAGGTGCGCATGTGTACACACACTCATCATAGAGAAGAGCATCAAGAGAAGAGCATGGGGCCTGCTGGTGAATATTTGCAGCCCCAGCACTAGGGCAGTTGGGCTGGTTGGGGCCAGACTGGCCTGTGGATAAGGGGGCAAGAAAAGGAAGGACAAGGAGGAAGACAATCTAAGGAGAGCTCTGAAACCACAGACAAGTCATTCCATCTCTTTAAAGTCTTCATGCTCTCATCCCCCAAACAGGAATAAAACTGCTCTCCACCTCCTCAGCCTGTCCTTGCAAATCCACCATGAGACAGTGAGGCAGAGCACACAGCCTGGCCACCCATCATACTCATAACTAACCCTACTGTGGACCTTTCTCACTAACCCTTGGGCACCCAGTCAACACTCCAGCTATCCATATCCAGACCTTAATGTCCCAATGTTTCGAATGGATTAAGCATTCACTTTTATCTGGATCATTATTATTATCTGGGGTGGGAAAGAGGGCTGGAGAGCCTGGGGAGAGCACACCTCACATCCTTCTGGGATCTGTCAACCCTTTTCTCAACCCAAGGTAAAGACTGAGTCACAAAACCCCGAGAGAGGGAGGGGAAGCACACCATGCTTGAGATTTTCAGCTATGGCCTGTACTGTGTCTGCAACAATATTCCTCCTCAGTTGTAAACAGTAACAGAATCCATCTGTAGCATGCTACTGTTCTTTCAAGCATGATGTCTAATTCTTAGAGCAACAACCTGAGGTATTTTCTCATCATTGTCCCAAGACTGCAGACACTGGGCCTCTGAGAGGCCAGGTCACATGTCCTTAGTCACACAGCCAAGATTGAATCTGACCAACTGGCCCCAAACTCAGGCTCATTTCATTGATCATGAACTTAAGGATTTGGGGTCACAACACACAAGTGTCCCAGTAATTGCCAAACCTCTCTACCAACACCCCATGGCTACTGGGCATTAGAAAGGACCGGAAGAGAAATTGTGTTTTGTAAACTGAACTCAAAGAGGAAAACCTCTCACATTAAAAAATGAAATCTGTGTCCCAGGCAGTAGCTAGATTTGCACTGATTAATTAGAAAATTGCATTTATATAACCCTTTAATCTGTATTTATGTGTTGCTAAGGGTGCAGCGAGCTGGGCAGGAGATTACACCCAGATTAGCCTTGATCTGTAATCAGCCTAGATGGGAGCTGCTTTCCACCAGGAACAGGCAAAATCGAAGGATTTGGGGTAGGGGTCCCTGGTGAGGACCCCTTCTCCCATGCTGCCTTGGACCTAAGTCTCCTGGGCCTCTAAGTGCCACCCAGCATCCTCCACTCTGCCTCCTTGATCCAAAGGAGAGCTGAGAAGACTCACAGCGCTCATTTCCAGCTGAGTGCGGCCTCTGGTTTCCTAAACAAAATTGGTTTTATTCTTCTCAACATGTGCTCAGCAAGATTAAAGTTCCATCCACTGTGAGGCTTAGCTTGAGCTTTTTTTGGAAGTGGCTCGTGCCCCCACAAGCAGGAGGGAGAAGCAGGATGGGGGCAGGGCATGAAATTCTGTTTATTGACTCCAAAAATGATCTCTTAATGGATAAAGGATATTGAAGTGGGATCCATGATGCTTTTTGACATTTCAAGGAGAGTATCACAATAAATCAAATAAATTTCATCACAATTTCCATTGTGATTGGTGCTCTTTCTCTCTCATTATTATTATTATTATTATTATTATTATTATTTATTATTAGCATATGTGTGTGTGTTGTGTATGTATGTATGAAACAAGCCCTAGGGAGCCTCTGTTTCTGCCTCCAAAGCACTGGGATTCCAGTCACACACCACAGTGCCTAGCTTTTCATGTGGGTACTAGGGATTCAAACACAGGTCCTCATTTTTTGTGTACCAAGCACTTTACCAACTGAGTCATCCCATCTCCTTTATTTTATTTCTTCTTCTTCTCCTTCTTCTTCATCATCTTCCTCTTGCTTTTCCTCCTCCTTTTCGTCCTCCTCCTCCTCTTCACTCTACCAACAGATGAACATCAGAACATCAGTGGAGAGAGCTGTGGCTGGGAGCATCAGTCCCACCCTTCAGTATGAGAGGCAGTCTAACTCTGTGGATTCAAGGAATAACATGGGCTACTGGCTGCCCAAGGAGCCAGGTAGTCCAGACTGGATTCCCAGGTGCCTTTGGGGAAGAACACAGTGTCATTGGAGTTAGGCTCCAGGACAAGGAACCTCCAGTGAATGGCCAGGAAGTCTAATTGCACTGAGCTGAGTCTAGTGTGGTCTCAGGTATGGACTTTGACTAGTCTATTAGCTGCTTGATCCTACCACTCATTTGTCCTCTTGAAGAGAAGAGCGAAGGGACTATATAGCTTTGCTTTTAAGATGACTTCCATTGACTCCCTAACCAATGAAAAGTGTCTTCAGGGCTCTCTTAGCTTCTTCAGGATAGCAAGTTGTGGCTTCCCAGTATAGGTTCTCCAGACATCCTGGAGGAAGAACCCTACCCTGCCTGTATTGCTCAGGAGTCCTGCATCCCCACCATTCTCCATCCTGTTTCCTCCGCTTCAGCATAAATAGTGATAACAGCATGGGCATCACAGAGCTGACTTGAGAACAGGATAGGAAAATGTGCACCAATCTGGTAGCACGGCACCTGGGAGGCGTGACTCCTCCATCCCCTGCAGTCCGTGATCTCACTCCCTGACTGCTAGCCACAAGCCACCCACCCCGTGTGACTCACGGTGCCTGAGGGTGCATACCTTGGATAGCTCTTGCTTGCACCTCCTAACATGTGCCTGGCTGTGCTCTCAGACCCACACCAGGCATTCCAAAAGTAGGTGTAGGCCAATGAGTTACTCCCCGCTTCCACACCGAGTTCTTCCTGTTCAGCTGTCTCGTCTGATAGTCAGGGATGGCTGCCCCACAGCCACCATGCCCAGCACACTCACACACCCACTCTTTCCCTGGGTGCTTTGCAAGGAAAGTATGTGTTTTCTGCTTTCTAGGGGCCTCACAGCACCTCCAGATTGTTGTAAATGCCCCTAGGACGGCAAGGAGGTAGAGAGAGAGCTTCTTCGGCAGATGTAGGCCGGTTGGTATTTGGGGAAAAGTCCAGGATGCCAAACTCCACCTGACTTACCTGTCTCCCTTTCAAGCCAGACTAGAGTGCTAAGCCACCCCTTCACTTGGCAGAGCATTGGTCCCCAAGAAGCTATTGGGTGGGAGAGGTCTGGTTGAAAACCATTAGGGAATATGGTTGTTGTGATGGGGCCGGTGATGAGAGACATTCACCCATGTGTGAAAGGCCCTGAGAGGTCCTTCAGCTGTGGAATGAGGCCGTTCAAGTTCACTAGCTCAATTGACACAGCCCTCTTGCCATGTGACCCTTCTTCTGGCCTTTTCCCACACTGGAAGTGAAGCCTCTGATGGCCCTGCTTCGAACTCACGCCTCCTTTCCCAGCAACCACTGGGGAACCCACCCGGCAGCCATCCCAGGGAGTTGCTTCCAGTCTTCAATTCTTGGCCCGAGGGAGAAAGAAAAGGATACCAGAAAAGGAGCCCCTGGCCCCCTGATGTATGCCGCTGGAACAGAGGTGAGACATGGTTCCAGGAAAGATCTGGGAAGCCCAGCATGAATCGCTTCCTAAAAATAAATAAAGCAGAGGTCACCCTGCAAAGCAGGTTGGATTGTGCTATTTGAACAAGGCTGCTGGACATCTGGACGTTTTTGTGAGCCCCCATCCCCCCTGTCTCCATAAATTTAAGCTAATCCTGTGGGGCCAGGGATCATAAGAATAATCCTCACATCTGTGTGGGCGTTGCGGCTTTCGAAAGCTCATCCATGGAATTATCTCATTAGTCCCACTCGATGCCTAGGGCAGGGACTCGGGGACAATGGCTGTCATTTAGCAAATAGGATGCTAAGACTCGGAGAAAGAAAGTGACTTTCTCAAGGTCACACAGCAAGCCAGATGGACCCACAGTTTCTCCTGACACCCATCCCAGGACCATCCCATGGGTGCAGTTCCCTTTGAAGAATCCACTGAGACTCAGAAACGTACCCCTTTGCCAAGGTCCCAAAGCTCAGGGCTCTGCCCAGCCTGAAGAAGTTGTGACCCTGTGTGAAAATGGGATGTAGGCAGAAAGGTGTGATGAACTATGACCTTCACAGTCAGATTGCCCAGCTTCAAATCCAGCTCCAGCCTCCTGGTCACCAGGCCTCAGACAATGTGGTTGGTCCTCTGTGCCAGCTCCTCATCCATGAAGGGATGATACACCTACCAAGCATCACCTTCTTGGTGATGGTTCTTCACCTTTTGAGAGTTTTCTTCCACCAGCTCCAGCCATGGGGCTACATACGCATCTTATCACTGTACATCACCTGGAGCAGACACGGAGGCCACCAGACTGGTCAGGAACCTTGAGATGAAAGAAGGCCTTCTCTGCTGGGATCGAAGATGGTCAGGTGACCCCAGCCTTATGGAGATATGTGCGACCTGAGACACGGGAACTGGTGGGCTGAAAGATGCAGACAAGAGTCCTGGGGATGTGCACCCTAGGGCATGTTCGTCCTGGGAGGAAGACCTTCCCGGGGTGAGTCACAGGAACCTTTAAATCCCCTGGTGGCTCCTAGAGACAACTCTTAAGGCTCAGGCTTTCTTGGATGCAGAGGAAATGGAAGTTATCACCCCTACTGCTCACTTTGAGGGTTCTGCAAAAACAGGTGGTGATTCAAAGGATACCCCAAACAACACTCAAGCAAAGAAGAAAGGCCGCCATTGACTCCAAGAAACTCAAGAGTTCAATAAGGGAGAAAGACTGGGGACCTCTCATTGGACATAAGGGTGGGAGGATCCTCTTCACGCGTCTGAACTGGGAATTCTAAATGCTTATCCCTAGTTAGGAAGAGTGAGGACACGGGGCTCAGGGGCCCTGGCTCCTGGGCTGCCACTCTGTACCCTGCCTTCCCCCTGCTCTGGCTCTTACACTGTGTGTGAGTGTGTGTGTGTGTGTGTGTGTGTGTGTGTGTGTACACGTGTGCGCACACATGCACATGGAGGATGATGAACGTGTGTACAGAGGCCAGAGGAGAACACTGAGTGCTCTGCTCTGCCCCTTTCTTCCTTGTTTTATTTAAAAAAAAAAAAAAAAAAAAAACCATATGTGTGTATATGTCTGTCCCATGTGCACAGAGGCCTATGGAGACTAGAAGGCTCTAGATCTCCTGGGGCTACAATTAGAGGTGTTTGTGAGCCTCCTATTGTAGCTGTTGGGAACTGGAGTGGGGTCCTCTGGAAGAGCAGTAAGTGCTCTCAACTACAGAGCCATCTCTCCATGCCCACCTCCTTATTCCTTTGAGACAATCTTTCACTGACCAGGAGCTAGGCATGCGAGGTGGCTCCATACATGTTTTTCTCTGTCTTCCACTGCACTGGAGCTGCAGGCATGTGTGACCACGCCTAAGTTTCTGCTGTGAGTGCTGGGGATCGGAACTCAGGTGCTTGTGCTTGTGAGAGTTTGTTACCCACTGAGCCATCTCCTGGCCCTGGTTTTCACACTTTGAGAATAAAAGGGAAGCAGCTGAAGCGGATGCTGGTGAGTATGGGTCTGTTCTGTTTTCTCAGAGGAAGGTGTGAAGATGAAGCAGGGTGTTATAATACATAGGTAAGAAAGGTTTCAGGTCTGCAGTCCCAAACCAAGATTGCTGTTACTGTGAGATTATGGATTTGAGATTCCCTACACAGAGAAAAGGAAGGGAAAGGAAGGGGAGGAAAGAGGATGGGGGTGGGAAGGGGAGGGATGGGGAGGGAGCAAAAAAAGAGGCAGAGGAAGGAAACGGAGGCACAGACATCTCCCAGTGAGTGCTGTCTAGTAACTAACAACCCAATGCCCTGTCTCTCCAGTGTCTACCCACAGGCTTCCAGCGGCCAGCACCTGAGAAATCCAGCAAGGACCAGCTGTCTCCAGTTGCCAGAGGCATGAGCCGAGCCCCCCATACGCCTGCTGCACCGTCTGTAATCTCTAACGTATGAGGGAGTAACTGGGGGGCGGGGCGGGATCTGGCAACAGGCTCCGCACTTCACGCATTGTCCTTTCAGAATAGCCATCCATCTGCTTGCCTTGGACTGGGGACTTCCTGAGCTAACAAACACCTAGCAAGGCCCCCAACTTCCATGTGGGAACCATGTTTCTTTACACACATGACCCACCTCCTTTTAAATCCTCTGTTCCCACTCAGACCCCAGGGCCTGGCATATGTATAGCCTGGTTCAAATACAACCCCAGCCTCCCTGCCTCTGTCCATGGTTCTGAAGCGTTTTTTTCTGTGCTAGGGGAAAGGCTCCCCAGTTATTCACTCATTCAATAAATATCTTCAGTAGATAGTTCTGACTATACAGTGGCTTAACAGTTACTAGCTTAAATTTTATTATTTCTGGTACTTCTGTGAGGTGTGGTCTGGGTAGACCTCTGTGGTCAGCTAATGGTCTGACTCGGCCTGGACTGTCTAGAATAACCTCACTGATAGGTCTGGTGATTGACAGGCCGTTGGCTAGAGCAGTTCGTCAACCATCTCTGCAGAGCCTCTGGCACATTATAGTGAACTTATCTACGTGCAGGACACGGGATTCTAGGCTTTCAAGACACGGTGACTTGAATGAGATGTCCCCTATAGTCTCAGGCGTTTAAATA
This sequence comes from Peromyscus maniculatus bairdii, assembly GCF_049852395.1. Classification (NCBI taxonomy): domain Eukaryota; kingdom Metazoa; phylum Chordata; class Mammalia; order Rodentia; family Cricetidae; genus Peromyscus; species Peromyscus maniculatus. The sequence continues at coordinate 58,799,035 of NC_134858.1, read as the reverse complement.
CTTTGTCCCCCAATTGACAGTGCTGTTCAGGAGGTTTAGGAGGTGTGGCCTTGTTGGAGGAAGTGTGTCGAAGCCTTATGCCACTCCCAGTCCTCTCTCTGCTTCCTGCCTGCAGTTCCAGATGTGAGCACTTCTCCAGCTGCCATGCCTGCTGCCTCCATGCCGTGATGGACTCTTCTCCCTCTGGAACTATAAGCCCAAATAAATCAAATAAGCCTAAGTTCCCTTGGCCACAGTGCTTTTTTTTAATTTGATTTGTTTGTTTGAGTTTTTTTGTTCAATTTTGTGTTTTTTGATTTTTTGAGACAGTGTTTCTCTATGTATCAGCCCTGGCCGTCTTGAAACTCCATCTGGAGACTGGACTAGACTCAAATTCATAGAGATTCACCTGATTCTGCCTCCCAAGTTATGGGATTAAAGGCATGTGCCACCATGCCAGGTGGTTACAGTGTTTTATTACAGCAGCATAAAAGTAACTAATAAAAGAGAAATTAAGCCTGCAGATTCTTTCCTTTAAAAAGTGATTATTACCTTTTATTTACTGATTGTGTGTGTGTGTTTGTGTGTGTGTGTGTGTGTGTGTGTGTGTGTGTGTACGTGGGGGTACCTCAGCATGGATGTGGAACAATTTGTGGGAACTGATTTTCTCTTTCTACCATGTGGATCTCAGAGACTGAACACAGGTCATCAGGTTTGGGTAGCAAGCACCTTCACCCACCGAGTCATGGAGCCAGCCCTCATGCCACACCAACTCCAGTGTCGTCCGTGTGACATGAACAATTATGTCAATAATAGCGGACGGGAGATACGTGTCCCACGGGACTAAGCTCCCTGGAGGTCCCTGGCAGAGTACCCATGTTATGTCTCATTCTCGAAAGAGACGTGCTTCAGAGATCATGAGCTCCCTGGGCTATGGGTTCTGTATAACTGCTTTCCTGATAATGTTCTAATTAATCTATAAAACACAGCCAAAATTAATGAATGCTTGGGTTGTGAACTATGGAGGAAAGGGGAAGCTGGACATGGACCTTATTTAGATATAGCAGAATGAACTATTCCTTAAAGACCTCAAGCCTCAAGTCGCTAGATAATAGAAAGTATAATAGTTTAGGCACTTCTAGGGAATGAACACTCACCTACTAGGAATCCTTTAGGAATCCCAACTAAAGTGATTTATGGCAGAAAACATTATCTCATAGGAGGCAGATAGTGGGCCCCTCTGTTGAGGAAGTTCAGCATGGAAAACTTAAGGACTACAGCAGAACCCTTTCCCCTTACAGGTGTAAAAGTACAAGTGTCCATATTCCAGCAGGTAAAAAGATTTTATATTAAAAGATATATATAGTAAAGAACTAAAGAAAGACTTAGGGAGGATCTGCAGCATCCAAATTGGCTAAATGGGTCATGAGAACCAGAAAAGTAGAAGTTCATAATAAACTAGAGAGCGGCTGAGATAAAGATGAAGGACACAGCCGCAACCGCAAAGAAGCCTTCACAAGTCTAGGGACTGTACTAAGTTTAAAAAACACAGACTGCTCTTTGGGTCATAAAGTTCTTGTGAGTGAAGGGATATGTCTAGCGCCGATTAGTAACTGTGTGCTTGATGTTTTTTAAAGATGATGTAATTGAATTATTGCCAAGCTCTTGTTGTTCCCTGTATGACTTGATAGTTTTCTTTTCTGTATATAAACTACTGATTTGCAGAAGTAAAATTGCAGCAGATTCAAACCACTTTCGAGTGTGTTTGTTGTCTGTCTGTCAGTCGCCGAATCCTTGCCTTCCTGACTACCCAAGCCCTGATTCTCCTACGGTCGTGGTACTCCCGGTGGGCCAGTCCGTGGCACCCTCAAAAGTTCTTTTCCTTAGGTGTATGCTGTATTTTCAATGAGCCTTGAGTCAGCATGGGAGGAACCTGCAGAGAGGCTACAGCCATCTTTAAAATATGTCTCTACTTTATCCTGCCTCTTCAAAGCACCATAGGCTGCAAATGATGGGATGAGCCTCTGCTGAACCTGTGGGGGAGTCACTTCTCTCCTGAAAGCGTTTGAGCCAAGCATCCTCTTGGCCTCTGCCAAAATCACTTTCATAATTGCATCAGGAACGATCAAAAGTCTTCCAACATCTAGACCTGCACTTCCGGCTCTTGCTGAATCAGACAATTTTTTTTTTAACTGCTAAATGAACAAATCCCCTTCTGAATGGCACACCTTCTCCACAGTCATCAGCAATGTGTGTATCATGTGAGCATGGTAGGGCAATGGAGCTTCTGTTACCTTCTCGGATGAGAACAGAAAAGCCCCAGAGTAGCATCTTCTGCCCCCCAAGTCTGCAGAAGGGGTGAGCTCTTAAGGGCTGCTTACTGTAGATCCCTATAATCAATACTCACCCCTCCAATAATATCTTCTCTGCCTCAGGGAGAAAGACTCTGGGATGGGGAGGATCCTGGTTACATGGCAAGAATTAAGATTCAGGTCTTCAGGGCTGATGAGACAGCTGGGCAGGTACAGCTTCTTGCTGCCAAGCTGACAAACTGAGTTCCATTCCCCAGAACTTATAGTGTAGAAGAAGAGAACTGACCAGTGAGAATTGTCCTCTAATCCCACACATGCAGTGTGGCACATGCACAGAGCTCTCTCCTTACCACCACCAACACACACACCACCACCAACACACACACACACACACACACACACACACACACACACACACAAGTAAATCAGTGCAAACTTTTAAACTTAGACTTTTAAGTAAAAGGCAAAGTCAAGATTCTTTCCACACAGCCCATCACTGTGGGGAGGCAGAACATTTAAACCCAGGGTCTAGACACAGGTCTTGATTCCAACTATGTTTCTAGATTCTGTGTGACCTTCAGGTACTCCTGTGGGTGTATATATGTGTAGTGTGTGTGTGTATGTGTGTCCATGTGAGGGGTACATGTGTGGGAGAATCCATGTGCACATACGGGCATACACTAGACCTGATTGCCACTTTGGGTATCATTCCTCAGTCATTATCCACCTTGTTCCTGTGGGATGGGGTCTCTCGCTGGTCTGAACCATGTCAAATGGGCTGTGCTGACTGTCCAGTGATCCCTAAGGACCTTCCCAACACTGCCTCCCTGGTGCTGGGACTACCAGTATGTGCCACTACATTTGGCTTTTTTTTACATGTGTCTTGGGGCTGAACTCAGGTCCTTGTGCCTGCCAGGCACACACTTTACCAAGTAAGCCATCTCCCCGGCCTCATATATGCTTATATCATATTTAAGGATCTAGAGGAAATGACTAGTTTGGCTATTGGTGAAATTATTAAGGCCACTCCACGTAGATAAAAGGAGATTTATTTAATGGTGTAACTTACAAATGAAGGAATAGGTAGGTTGAGGGTTCTGGGAAAGACGCAGCAGTAGTCCGGTGATGTTCTCTGGAGAACTCTCCTCCATCCACCTCTAGCGTCTGGGCTCCCAGCAGCAAGAGCGCAGCAGTCCCGATCTCAGGTCTTCAGGCCCTCCCTTGGCCCCCGCCTTGTGGGCGTGATAGTTACCAAAACCTCAATGGGGGTTGGAACTTCCAAACCAAAGCTGGAATGGCTACCCACTACAGTTGGCAATTAACAATCATCCCTTCTAGCAGTAATAAAGAAATGCTGAGCCGGGCATGGTGGCATACATCTTCATTTCCAGAACTAGGGAGGCAGAGGCAGGTGCATGTCTGTGAGTCTGAGTCCAGCCTGGTCTACAAAAAAGAGTTCCAGGACCTTGTTTCAAGAAAGGAAGGAAGGAAGGAAGGAAGGGAGGGAGGGAGGGAGGGAGGGAGGGAGGGAGGGAGGGAGAGAGAGAGAGAGAGAGAGAGAGAGAAAGAAAGAAAGAAAGAAAGAAAGAAAGAAAGAAAGAAAGAAAGAAAGAAAGAAAGAAAGAAAGGGAAATTGTGACATTGGGGTTTTTTTGTTTGTTTGTTTTATTTTATACACTTGAGTCATTCAGATTTTCTATACACAGACATACATAGAATATGAAGAACAGAATTCCAGTGCTAGGTGGCACCTTGAAGATTTCCCAGGGAGAGAAGCTGGTTTCTCATTGGTGCCTAGTCAACAACAGACAGATAAGGCCAAATCTGGGCCTCCCATTTTGGTTATGAGGATAAATTCTTCAGGAAGCCTAGAAGCTAAGGTGAGTCTAAAGGCAGGCTGAAAAACCACAGCTAGCTCTGGTCAGAACATCGAAACTGGCACTGGGTCCTGCCGGCCACACCCGCTGAGCAAATCCCTTGGGTCTTGCTGAGTCCTGTTTTCAGCTTCCGTGTAGTGGGGTGGAAGATGCCAGCTCTCGGGGTTGCCCGACATTTCAAATGAGAAGAGAGAGCCATGAACTTGAACTCTGAGCAGGTCGGTGTCCCGTGATTTAATTGCCTTCTCTGCAAAACCAGAACTTGTAAAGCCCGCCTCACATCGTTGCTGAGAGCTGACAGGTCACACCACACGTCTGACACAGTCTGGGCCACCAGTGCAGAAGCTCTGTGGAGACCTGCAGGGGCTGGGGAGAAGTTCAGCTGGTCGAGGGCTCGAAACTCAAGCACAAGGACCTGAGGTCCGTCCCAGCACCCACCCAAAAAGGAAGGAAGGAAGGAGGGAGGTAGGGAGGGAGGAAGGAAAAGAAAAGTCAACCTAAAGACACGGCTTGTAATCTCAGAACTTGGGAAGTACAGGGAGGCAGATCCCTGGAACTCACTGGCCAGGCAGTCTAGCTGAACTGGTAAGTTTCACGCCAGTAGGAGACCCTGTTTCTAAAAGCAAGGTGGACAGTACCTGAGGAATAATACTTTAGGTTGACCTGTGGGCTTCACAAACACGCCCACGCTTATACCCCTTCACTCATACATGCACCCGCGTGTACACACCAACAGAAAAACTAGCCCCACAGTATTCATTATTATCCTCTAGACAATTTAAGTATCTAATATCCACTAACAAGAAACGTAGAAGAAGAAAACCAATAACACTCACTGGCCCTTTGCTGGCTTACCATTGTGATAGCATGCAAAGCCTCCTGTGATGTTGGCTGGCTCCCCTCTTGGCCTCATCTCCCTGAAGCAGGATGAAAATTCCCCAATGTCTTAAGTTGGACCTTTGGTAATCTATGTAAGGCAGGCATGGTGGGTATCCATACACACCCCTGGTGCCACAGGAGCCACACCCATGGAGAACGGGGCACGTTTGAACCAGACAAGCAACAGGTACGAATCCTGAGTTCACATCTGGGTGTCTTCTGACCTTCAACTTAATTCGATAAGCACCAGGGAGATGGCCTTGAGCTAGATGAGGCGGCATTACTGAGTGGACAGCCATTGTGAGCCAGCAGCAGCTGGGGGAACAGACTTGGGCTCTGGATGCCCCAGGGGCGTGACGCTCCTGAAAATGGGCATCAGGGACATCTTGTAATTATTATTTGTTTATTTGTTTATTTATTTGTGTGTGTGTGTGTGTGTGTGTGTGTGTGTGTGTGTGTGTGTGTGTTGGTAGGTGTGTAGTGGTCAGAGGACAACTTCCAGGAATTAGTTCTCTCCTTCCACTATATGGGTCCCATAATTGAACTCAAGACTTGGCACCAAGCTCCTTTGCCCTGCTAAAGCCACCCCGCCAGCCCCATAAGAGTGATCTATCCAAGTGAGCAAAGAGTCACTGTGTACAGCAGCCTGGCACACCCAACCCCTCCCCGTCTAACACTTGGATGACACGTCCACAGTCTTGGATGAGTTGCTCAGGAACAGCCTCGGGCTCCTCTCTACCTGTTTCCCCTCCCCCCACCTACTATTAGAACTTGTCACCCTCTGGGAAAACAAGACCCACTCACCAACAACCACAGTGAGTCAGCAGACAGCAGGGTGGCCTGCCTGTGAGCGGGGCAGGCGATCAGACACGGGAAAACCCTGACTGGTCCAGAAGGCCAGCGCCCTCAGCTGGGTCTCTCGGCAAGAGCCTGCCCCCAGGCTGCAAACAGAGCCAGCACGGTTTCTGATCAAACTCCCAAACACTGGGTCTTTCTGTGTCCAGGCCTTTGAACTAAGGAGAAGGTGGGGAGGTGGGGGACGGTGGGGGGGGGGGGTGGCAGGGAGGATGTCCACAGCTTTCTAACCCCTGAGGCTATGCCTGGGGATGTTAAAAGTTCTAAGTCTATGAACTAAATAGAGAGCAAAAGAATATTTGGAAGAAAAGAATAAATTGCAAGTGTCTGGGTTTTCTTCTTAGAGGAAGCCTTTAATTTTTTTTTCTGTTTATTTATGTATGTGTGGATATATGTGAGTGCACACATGCCATGGTTCATATGTGGTCAGAAGACTATATGTATGTGGGTATACTCATGACATCATGTGTGTTGGTTTTCTCCTTCCACTTTTATATGGGTCCCTGGGATTGAACCCTGGTTGTCAGCCTTGGTGGTAAGTGCCTCTACCCACTAAGCCATCCTGCCAGCTCCAGGCCTCTGCTTTTAGACGTGGCGTGGATCTTTTCATTTCACTTTGCATGCTGTCTGGTGGGTTTGCTGTCCCATTTCTACGGAAGCACCTGCCCGTCCCCAGGATGGCAGCCCCAGCAGCCCCAGGGCCCCTGGTTGCTGAGGCTCCCCTGGGAGCCTGTTAGAAACCCAGAAGCTCAGACCCACCCCAGCCCCGTCAAGGGAGAATTTGCATTGAGCAAGGACCCAGGTGTTTTGGGTGCCCATGTGTTTGAGAAGCTGCATGAGGTCTTAGGAATGAAAGTTTCCCTCATGGGGTGCATACATCCTGAGTGGGAGGGGCCAAGTACCCAGAGTTAAGTGATACTAGAGGAAACATTTGCCATTTAATAGCTTTTTAACTGTAATGGCTGGGAATAGCAAATAGCATCATTCACAGAAATGGCAAATCAATACAGATTGCTGCTTTTAATTACTGTGTGTGTGTGTGTGTGTGTGTGTGTGTGTGTGTGTGTGTGTGTGTTTCTATGTGTCTGTGTGTGTGTGGGTTCACACGTGTGGGTGCAGAGTCCTGAGGACAACCTCAGCTGTTCTTCGGGAGCCCACCCATCTTTTCTTTCAGCAGCTGGAATTCAACAACAAGCCCCAGGTGTCCTCCTGTCTCTGCCTCCCTGGTGCTGGGGCTAAAATCTTGAGCCATGGTGTCTGGCACTTTTCTCGTCTAAGTTCTTAGGACTAAGTTCAGGTCTTCATGCTTTCACGGCAAGCATTTTACCGATTGGGCTGACACCTCAGTCAGGATCGGTGCCTTTGAATTTGTATTGTTGCTGTTGTTGCTGCTGCTGCTGCTGCTGCTGCTGTGTTTGAGGGGAGCCGTGAGGGGAGTGGGCTCCTGCATTCCCTTCCCGGTGCCCTTGCGGAGCTGAGGATCAGCTTTCAGGAGTCAGTTCTCTCCATCCAAGATGTAGCCCCGGGGGGTCAAGCTGGAGTTGTCAGGTTTGTTAGCCGGCCCCTTTACTCACTGGGCCGTCTTGCCAGCCCTCCCCACCTCCCCCGCGCCCCCCCCCCGTTCTCTTCAACACCCCAAATAAACTAAGCCATGAACCAAATGCGGGAGCATCCTGCCTTCCCTCCAAGCCCTCCCTGCCTGGCATTCTGTAGGAACTTTTGAAACCATCCTTCAAGGCTCCATTTCAACACCCTCACCCGGAGGACGTCTTTTTGAATCATCCCCAAGCCCTGTCTCAAACTCCAATTCTTCTACCTCGTGATAAGGTTTAAGACAAGCCTTGAGTTGCAGGGCTGTGGGAGGGAGGGGGTTGCTCCAGGCTGCCCGATCCAGAGCTTGAAACAGAAGCTCCATCAGGATGAAAGACTTCTAGGTCTAGGCAAGTCCTGACCCACTGGGTGTATTACACAGGGTTGATGCTGGGCATATTACATGCCCTACTTACACATCTGTAAAATGGGAATAAAACATAATATCTCCCTCCCTCATAAATAAAGCAGGGAACTAAAATGAAGCCATATGTTACAACATGCTCGAGCACTGCCTGGCACCCATTATGCCCGTGGTATATTTCAGCTCTCAGTAGTGTTCAGAATGAGAATAAAAGCCACACGTTTGGACTGAAAGAGAGATCCGCCGTGCCTAGCGAGATGGTGAGACCTCAGAGATGCAGGTGGTCCACCTCTGCTCTGCTGCACACAACACACACTCTGATGCTCCTCCCTGCTGCCTCTGACCCTGGCCTGCCTGGAACTCTGCCTGCCCTACACCCTGAATCCTCAGCCAAGAACAGAGGCATTAAGGGATCTTTTTTGAGTTAAGAAACAGTGATCTGGCCAGAGGTTTGAAGGGCAAAGATTCCAAGCCTTCCAGTGGAGGGGGATATTTATAGATCTCCCCACCTAGACTTTGGCCCTCACACCACACTTTGCAGCCTCCCAGCTACACAGGACCTGCTGCCAAGATGGCACCCCCTTCTTTCTCCTCCTTTCAAGAGGACCGTGACTCCGTGTCTGCACTGTCCTCAATACAGGTACCTGCAGAGGAGGAGTCAAAGCTTCAAGCCTCACTGCCCTGAGTGGAGGAGATAATGAGCAAGGGTCCTTTCTATGGACTGACCCAGGGTCCTGACCCCAGCAGGTCTGCGGCTCCTTTTAAATTAAACCAGCCACGGCCAGTCCACGACAATACACAGGTGATGTCTCTGTGAGTGAGCTGGGCGGTTTCCTTAGGTGTGTGGGGGGGAGGGGTGCATGGCCAACCCACAGGTGGGAGACATAGCTGGGGGACACTCAGAAGTTCATAGATGTGTCGGACTGGAGTTCTGAGAGATAAACAGAGGCAGGGTGTGACAACCAGAGCTGGACCAAAGTATGCTGGTTTGAGTCACCTCCTGAGGGAGGCCCTTGGAGTAGCCTGGGAGGCCAAGTCAGGTGATAACTAGCAGGAGGCAGGCTTTCCAGAACCTCACCATAGGCATGCATTCCTTCAAACCCTGGAGACCTATCCCTCCAAGAGACTCTCTTACCTCATTCTCTCCTCACTGCCCAGGGTCAAGGCCATAGACTCTTAGCTCTATTTAATGAATCACTCAGCTCCCTTCGGAAAAAAAACAGGCACACCATCTAATAAAAGAAGCCCCTCTCGTGCGTTTGGTTGAGGGTGGAGGAGGAGAGGAGGGCTTCAGTCTGACATGGTCCTACTGTCCAACTCAGAGCCCCGAGGGACCTAGAGAAAATGAACAGGGTGGGGAGCGCCCTTTCCGGCTCCCAGCACTGGGGAGTGATGTCCAGGTAGGCTGCTTGTCCAGGACCACACTGAGCAGAATCTCGGGAAGCCTCATTGTGCTTCCTAGGGGAAATTTTCATCCTTCCTTCCTTCTTTGTTTTCTTTCTTTCTCTCTCTCTTTCCTTTTGTTTTCTATCTTTTGTTTAATCAGAGACAAAGTCTCTCCATAGCTGGTCTAGAACTCACAGTATCCCCCTGCCTCGGCCTCCTGAGTGCTAGGATGACATACATACACCACCATACTTAGCCTGCATAGATTTTCTTCTATACCTGCTAACAACAGCCTGGACTTTTTTTCTGATCACAAGGGCTCTCCTTCCAGAGCCCAGGCTCAGCAGGCGAGGTGGAAGGCAGGGCTGTCGGGCCGCCTGTCTCAGCAGGCCTAGACATGAACTGTATGTACTGTTTCTGTAGAGCTGTGGATCCAAGCCAACTGAAGACAAACCAAATCGCAAGGGCACGCTCTTCTGTGGCCGCCAGGACGTCACTGACAGCATGAAACCGAAGTTCCAGGGAAGAAGCCATCTCCAATGTTAAACCAGCAAATAGAAGTCCAGTGACTGTAGAGAGTCAGGATGAAGCAGGTCCAGAGCCTAACATCTTGAGCTGTCCTAACCTCCTAGCTAGCGGATTATTTCCCACCTCTGTGTGTATTCTAATACCCTTATGACTATTTGGTAAGTTCCTTTTCTCCTTCTACCTGTCCCAAAGCCAAAAATGTCACAAGACAGCATTTGAGGCCTGTGGTAGAGACCATCCTGCCCTCTGTGAGCCCCGCCCCACCTGATACTCCCACCTGTGTATTTGAAAGGGTCTTGATTTATGGTTTTCTTTGTTCTGTTACAACTAAGACGAACTCAAAAAAAAAAAACTGCTACCACATTAAAATATTGTGCTTGGGGTAACCTAAATCTGTGTTCCCAGGCCTCCATCACTCACATTTAGCCCCAGGATAAACTCTCTTATTCCCTTTGAGGTAAGAGCTGTGTTTTTTTGTTTTTTTTTTTTTTTTTCTGTTGACAACAGATTTAATGTTCCTGACAAACAGACGACAAACAGACAAGCAGACAGGCACGAGAGTGTACACACACACACACACACACACACACACACACACACACACACACCAGTTCCTGCCGGCTTGACCTTGAAGCTACTATTCCCAAAGTACTGGAGAATATTTCCCACCCTAAGCTCGGCTGGTTTGAGGATGGCTTTGGCCTACAATGAATGGCAGAAGTGACAGAACTGTGTGCCGTTTTCTAGCTTTGTGCCTCTGTTCCTCACATGAGTTCATGAGAACAGTTGCCCAAGCCAACATATTGGGGTGTAGTGGAGGGTTCAGAAACGAACAGCCCCAGTACCCACTTGAGGAAGTTGCCCCAAGCCAGCCAATATCAGACACTTAGGAGAATCTGCAGGGCCTTCCAGGCTGAGTATCAAAGGTCAGTGGGTCTTTCCCAGGATGCCTGGGTGGAGGGAGAATGGGCACCACCTGGGTGAGGAGTGTAAGACCAGACCGCAGAGGCAGGAGCACCCAGCCTGCTCAGTCTAGGGAGTGACCTGCAGCTGTACTAGGCTGCCAGCCCCAGCAGGATCACGGGGTGAGGCCGCAGCTCCCGAGCATCTGCACTGACCTGGAACCACCATGGATCAGGTTCAGCCTCCAAGAGCAGCTCAGGGTGCAACTCAAAATCAGACATCCTCCCACCGGTCCCTTCTCGGGAGGTGACAGGCTCGGCTGTCTGTGTCGGCCAAGCAGAGGGAAGCAGTTCATTTGCTGGATCTGACTATGGCTGGATGAAATGGAGGACTGTGGGCCCTTCTGCCGGGCACAGAACGTATGTACTCAGGTCAGCCACAGAGAAACACAGGCCAGAGAGTGTGGGGGAGGCAGAGGAGGCAGGCAGGCACTGAAATCCTCAAGGCCCCCTCTTCCCTTCACAGGTGGGAAGACCAAGGCACAGAGACGGGCAGCCATATGCTCAGGATCACATGACTGCTCAGGGAAGACCCTGAAGGGGTGTGAGGAGAGCCTTGCAGTGCCTCTTGGGTTCTAAGCAGTTAATGTACACACCATGGAGTCTAGGCCTCCCGGAACGGAGAAAGTGCAAATCTGGCATTATATAAGGTGCCCATTTTGGAGATGAGTAAGAAAACAGAGGCCCAAAGTTTAATCAAGCAGTCCAACAGCGCGGACCTCTAGTGCAGCGGTCCTCACCCTTGGGTCAAGGGTCACGGCTATTGGAAAACATATTTCTGATGGTCTTAGGAACTGAGACACCAATCCGCTGCTAAATTACAGTCACGAAGCAGCTGCGAAGCTGCCTGCTTCGGTCCAAAGCCAAGCTCACTGCACGGGAAGCACGAGGCTTTTTCACCCCCCCCCCATTTTCACTTGTCTCCCCACGTCTCTGTACCACCGTCTGTCTGCAGACGGGAGTGTCTTTCAGTCCTGGGTATGTGTCTGTATCTCTGTCTTCAGCTTCCTGAATGGTGGAGGGGCAGAACTCTACACTGGGCAGGTAGTCGGATAGCTAGATTGATGGATGGAGAGGAGACTGCCTCTGTCCACAGACAGCAGACTTGGTAATGAGCAAGCACATCCCAGCTTAAGCCTCTGTGGCAGTCAAGTCTCACAGTCATTGATCCGCAGCCCACCCCGACACTCTCCCTCCCCACAGCCTATGCATTCCATTTCTGTCTTAACCCAAAGCTCCTTCCCCAGGGCTTGATGGCTTGCATCCAGCTTTATTGTTGATACAGATCTTTATCTACCCCAGGCTTATAACTGACATTTAAATTACTCTGCAAACAACCAATCAATATTTATGGATTCCTGGACCCATGCATTTGCCAGGCCCGGTGTCCTGAGTTTCTCCCTGGCCAAAGAGGCAGAGGAGTCAAGGTCAGGACTCTGTCTAATTAGAAATGGGGATGCTGGGCATGCCTCCAGGCAAAGGTCTGGAGTTCCAATAGAGCTGCAGGTCCCCAGACTGTCTAAGCAGAGCAAGGTGATTTCCCACCAGAGAGCCAGCCTACTTTGCATCATTTGGTGGGCATCACCTATGTGTGCAGAATAGCACACTAAGCCTGAGAGCAACTTGAAGAACAAGATTATAGGCTCCATCCTTCAGCGGCTCTCACTCCAGGGGCAGACAGAAACATGCATAGGTGACAGCAGGCAGGCTGCATGGCCCATGGGAGACAATGAAGGGAAGAACTTCCTGGAGGGCTTCCTGGAGGAGGAAGGGCATAGCAGGAGAAACACTCAGAGTCAATGAGATGGGAAACACTGGACAGGCTTAGGGGTAGCAGGAAAGGCTCATGGGAAAAATATGGACCATTAAACTGAAGCCTGATCCTGGGTGAACCTGGATGCAAATGGCAGCTTGTGGCTTTCCCGCTATAGACAAGGGGGAGCCAAGGAGGGCTTTGCAATCTTGAGCCTTCTAGAAGCAGAAAGGACTTGGGACCAGGGATTCCAATAACACTAGGCCTCACTTCCCAGGCACAACTAGGCTATTTTTCATCCTCCATTTTAAAAAGCGCAGCCCTCACCTGCCTTGAGGAAAACAGAAAACACGAGAGAGGTGTTTCTGGGGCCTCTTTGGCACTGTGAGTTATGGCGATGGCCTTCATCTTGGAGGCCAAACCGTTTATCATCCCAGTGAACTGACGCTCGGGTCCAAGGAAAAAACGATCCCTTGTCCTGGCGTCAGCGGCAACATACTTTCTCAGACACAGAGGACGTCATCCAGCTGCCCTCCGCAGCACAGGGTGGGGAGCCTGGCTCCCCAGGGGCACCTGTCCCCAAGGGTAAGGAGAGCAGTCTGCAGAAGTAAGCTCCGCTAACCTCACGCTCTCCACCCCGGGCATGGGGGGCTCAGTGCAAGGTCTGAGGCCCTTCCTTGCAGGCTCCTCTGGGTGGTCAGCTGGGGTGGGGGCGGGGCTCTTCCCAACAAGGCTGGTGTATCCAGTAGGCACAGTTAGAGAGACCTGAGACCCACCAAACACGTTCATTCCTTTTAAAATTAGGAGGAAAAAGCGAATATAACTCACCTTGAAGAATATGCATCTTCATGGCAATGCAGTTATGAATCAAAAGGAGACATCTAAAAGGGGGGCATGGTTTGTCCTTAGAACCTCCCAACAGGCATGAGGACCCGAGTTCAGTCCCAAGCACCCATGTAAAAGCCAGACACGGCAGTCCCTAGTCCCAGGGTTGGAGAGGCAGAGACAGGAAGATGCATGGAGCTCCATGGCCAGCCAGCTTACCTAAGCTAGGTGATCTGCAGGTTTGGTAAGAGACCCTACAGTAAAAACCAAAGTAGACGTTGACGGAGAAAGGCACCCTAAGTTGACCTCTGACCTCCCCATGCACACACATTCACATGTACCTTCACTCTCGTGAACATGTGTGCACACCCATGGTAACATTTACATGTACTCACATACAGCCACACCACACAAAATTATTCATGGGACTCATCAAGGCGGAAGGAAGACTCAGGAAAAAATGACCTAACCTGCCATTTCAACCTTCTCCCAGGGAGGATCACAAGAAACCAGGCAAAGGCGAGGCCAAGCCCCACCTGTTACTCATTCTAACTCCTCTTCTGTGCCTTGGTTTCCCCGGCTCTCATGTGGGCAGACAGTTGGGTTGAGGAGGCGGGAGAGGCGCACAGTGCTTCGCAGAAAGGCTCCCTAGCCAGGGCTGTTGCCCACTTGCCTATATGTCTTGCATGTTTCCTGCTCCCTAGGGAGCCTCAGAGTGGCCTTGTCCCCAGTGTCTAGGGCTATTGGTGGCATACAGGTCCTCAGAAGCCTCTGACCCACCTCGGCTGCTTTCTTCTGAGCTACATCCGGGTCCTGCTTACTGGGTGGTAAGTCGTAGAAAAGGGGAGGTTGCTCACGTCAAAGCAGGCTGTCACTTGCATGAAGTCAGGGACCACATGGATGTCGTTCTGCTGCAGCAGCCCATGGTGTCTGATGCAGAGCCATCTCCACCAGGTGACAGGCAGTCACTTATCAGAGGGGGCGTCTCCATGCAGCATTTGCATAGCAGTCTCCGCACCCTCTGTTACAACGAGACATCACCCCCACTATGGAAGGAAGGCCTGCCACCAGGCTCTCTCCGGCACTGTCCCTGATCAGTTTCTTCACAGCACAGGGCACAAGCTGCTGTCTCACCTGTTGACACCTGGAACTCTTCTGACAGAAACTTGGCCACATCAAATTGTAACTGTGTCACGTGACACAAAAGCCAAGCCCACCTCAAAACTAGGCTCAAGGCACATGATATACTTGGCAATCGTGGCCTCAAGGAACCCTGTACAGCAAATAAAACAACCTGGAAAAAGAATAAACAGTTCCCAAAGTAAAAACAAAATTTTTTTTTCATAAGTAAAGAGCAGGTATGTAAACTAAAATCTATAAATAGTATCACGTGTTTGGACTGGACAGACACTGAGGGAGTTACAGCTAACCTGGGCATTGGTGAAACACCTTCAACCTGTGCATTGTGGGTAAATAGAATGGTCAGAGCTGGGCGGTGGTGGCACACACCTTTAATCCCAGCACTCAGGAGGAAGAGCCAGGTGGATCTCTGTGAGTTCGAGGCCAGCCTGGGCTACCAAGTGAATCCCAGGAAAGGCACAAAGCTACACAGAGAAACCCTGTCTTGAAAAAAAAAAAGTGTTTAGAATGGCCAGGTGCCCGGGACATTCCATTCAAAGGTGGCATTCAAAAGGTCTCTCTGTGCATAAAAGGTAGCATAGGGGTTTTCATAAAACTCCAAGACTTCAGTAGACCCCATGTCCAAACTGATAATTATGCTCCATTGGCAGAATGTGGGTTTATTCACTCAACAAACAAAGACTGGCTAAGCTGCCACAATGTGCCAGACACTGTGCTTGGACCAAATATGCTGAGCCGAAGATGACAGGAGACGGGTACGTTCTCAATAAATGAATAAATACAGTAGGGGAGCCAGCTGTCTAGAACATTCGTCCTGGAAAGAAACTCAGACATCACATATCACAGGCCCTCGTGAGCCGCTGCCGCATGCCCAGGCTAGGAAGGGCAGGGTCAGGAGGCAGCGTGGCGTCCCTTGTGGAGAACAGAGGCTGCTGTCTTGGAGGAGCTACAAGTTGACTCCTACTTATCGCTCTCTTCTGTCAGGACCCCTGACCTGGGGTGCATACAGAGGGTCCTGACTTTGCACCCCAACCCCTCAGAGATAAATGTAACCCTGGACCACCTAGCCTGGCTGTTGGCATTGTGTCGTGTGTGTGTGTGTGTGTGTGTGTGTGTGTGTGAATGCATACATGTGAAAGTGAGCACAAAGCCATGTGTGAGTTCGAATGTGTTTCTGTGACTACGAACATGAGTGAACACGTGTGAATAGATGTCTGGGACAGCATGTAAATGTATGTTAATGAATTCGGGTGAGTGGGAATAGTGGTGAGGCTGTGCATGGCTGTGTGTGTGTGTGTGTGTGTGTGTGTGTGTGTGTGTGTGTGTGTGTGTGTGACACAGGCCTTCCTCTCTGCTTCTGCCCTAGCCAGGCTGTCTTCGGCTCCTCCTCCCTCCCCTGCTGCCCCTCCTCTTCTCTGGAAGAAGCTGCAGGAAGGGGCCAGATGGTCTCCCCTGACCTGCTATTTATCATCAGGCAAAAGCTTATTCAGTTTTAATGCTCGTCGGCAATTCATTTAAAGGCTCTGTTTGTTTCTGCTGATGAGGGCTGTTAATTTGCACAGCGGTCTCATTAGGCCTAAACCACCAATTAATTCCTTTTGTTCTCATTAAATGGCTGATTCCTAAACATTCTGAGGACAACAATGGGCCGCCCAAGCCTAGCCTGGCAGTGTGGGAGGGGACTGAGTGACATGAGAAGGGGGCTGGGACCAGGTCCCCCAGTCCTTGGCACAGCCCTCCTGTGGCGTTCTCTAGGCCCTAGGGTCCTACCAGCCACAGCTGGGCCAAAGTCCAATGCCCTGAGGACCATCACCTGGGAGGGTCAGGGCAACACGAACAGAGGGCAGCGGGTGGCACCCAGCAGGCTGTGCCCAGGCAGATCTGCGCTCAGGACAGGGCCCCTGTGTCCAAGGGCCACAAGCAGTCAGAGGCCAGCTCTCTGCCTGGTGGACATGGGCAGGCCCTCTGAGGGGACCTTGCCTCTCAACAATTTTGAGCTGTCTTTGTCCCAGCGGCAGCCACCTGCAGAATGCACGAGCTGGATACCAGAAGCAGTGGGTGTGGGAGTGGGAGGGTGGTCCTTAGGATGCTCCGGGGAGCTGCTGCAGATGGGATTAGCTCAGGAAGGCAGTGCAGAACCCATTGCCTACAGCCCAGGAGGAGTTGCTGCGTGAGGTCTGCCTGGCTTTTCATCTCTGTCCTCACAGGCTGCCCCCCAAGTTCACCCCTTCCTTCCCTAAGGGCACCAAGGAAAACTCTAGAAGCCTGATACTGTCTTTGCCTGCTTCCAAGGACCTCAAGTGCTCGGCCCCGCCTGCTTCCTCCCCTGGTGGGGCAGCTATACAGTTCCCAAGCCGGCCCCACCCTGTGGCGGTAACAGGCAGATGGAGTGAGGGAGATGCCGCACTATGAATGCCGTGGGAAATTCCTGTTAGGTACAGCTGCACTTATGCCAAGGCTGTTGCTTAACCACATCTGTAAAATGGGAACAGTACAGAGCCTCCCTCCCAGTGACCAGGTCAGGTGGAGTGAGTCAAGGCCGAAGTGATGGACAGCTCCAGGCACATGCCAATGGCTCCCATTAACCCTGAGTGTTGGTTGGCAGGTCGCACTGGTGTTGACTGCACAGTGCCCTCCCCTGCCTCCTCTCCTGGCCTCCCTCTCACACGTGTGCCCTCCTTACCATGTCCTTCTCACAGGCAGCTCCCTCACACCCACAGAATCCCTGGGGTTAGAAAAAGTGCGGGATGCTGGCGGAGTTTAGGCTGCAAAAACTGATTTTTTAGAGTCGTTTCTCCAATATTGTGAAGATTGCATGTGTGCTGAAGAGACTTATCTAACCCTGAAGACAGACATGGAGGCTCACACATGTAATCCCAGAGCTCAGGAGGCAAAGGCAGGAGGATCACCCATGAGTACAAGTCCAGCCTGGTCTATACTGGTAAGTTCCAGGCCAGCCAGGGCTATATAGTAGGACCCTATCTCACAAAAGATAATAAGTAAATACGTTTGAAATTTTCATTGGGCTACATCATGTGTGATCTGGCAGTTGTCCCCTCAAAACACAGCTCTTCCTCCAGAGAGAACTGGTAGTTTATTCTGAGTGACCAGCTTGGGAACATCGAGCCAGGGTGTCCCTAACGACATGCTCCATTATAGACAAGATTGTGTGAGTCTTTCTAGTCACAGAACAAAACAAACTGATAAATCAACACACTTACCACTGGGGTTGGGGGCATCAAGTTATAGAAAACACTGAGGGGAACTCTGCTGCGGATTTCAAAAGTTACCTAAGGGCATCCATCCTTAACTGCTAGGTTGGTGAGAGCTCTTGGTGTGCTTGTTGAATACATTCCAGCTTTACCCAGTGGTCACCAAGATGCTAAGTCAGATCCAGAGGCTGGTAATAAATGACTGCTAAGAAGACTAAAGATAATCAGATCATTTTGGTTCTTGATCTGCTACATTCCAACTCTTTATACTCACAGAAGTTCTGCTTATTGAATGAGTGCACAATCTTCAACATAGGCAGGGCTTTTTTAGGGAAATTCAGTTTTCCCAGTGTTAACACCAGTCCATGAGTGTGTCAGGCTTCTACTCACCCATCTAGACTCAGGTGGAGTATCACCTCCCTCAAGAAGCCCTCCTGGATCTCCGATGGATGTAGCTTCACCTTCCTGATGCTCCTATTCTGGCTTCCAGGGTCTACAGCTCCTGCTCACTGTCCCACAGTGTGTGTCCTGCATGTCCACTCTCCTCTCCAGCTTTTGAGAGTCTGAGATGATGGATAGGGACCTGGGATTGGGTGAGTATCCAGCACTTCCCCACATCTGCTTGCATGGGCTCCTCCTTCCATTTCTTCTTACCTTCAGTAATCCCGTACTCTGTGTGACATGTCCCCAGCTTCAGGAACTCTTTCTTGCCTCTACTACAAGACCAGAGGTGGTCCATGGGAGCCTGGGACTGGGACTTGGGCAATGACTGGGAACTGCTACCCAACATAGTCACACTCACTTTTTTATTGCAGAGTCCTGCCTGGGGCAGAGTGGTGTGCAGCTTAAAGACTACATTCCCCAGAGTCTCAGTCACTGTTCTATTGTTGTGAAGAGACACCATGATCAAGGCAACTCTTATAAAGGAAAGCATGTAACAGAGGGCTATATGTCCGAGTGAGTTCCTACCCCACTCCTGTTACCAATATCTGTCTTAGTTTGGATTACTATTGCTATGATGAAACACTACAACCCAAAGCAAGTTAGAGAGGAAAGGGTTTATTTGGCTTACACTTCCACATCCATAGTTCATCACTGAAAGAAATCAAGACAGGAACTCAAACGGCGAAAACCTTGAGACAAGACCTGATGCAGAGGCCATGGAGGGGTGTGGCTTACTGGCTTGCTCCTTTTTATTATAGATCTGTATGATAGTGACCACTAGTAACAAACAACAGAGTCAATACTAGACTGTCTTAAAAACCTCCTCTACCAATGTCATTAGTCCAAAACTCTTCAATTTAGCCTTGAGTAGATTTTAGCACAAGGGCAAAAAGCAGCCACATTCCACCAAAGTATCACAAGAATGGTCTCTAAGTCACTTACTAATACTCTTCCTCTGAAACTTCTTGAGCTGGACCCTTGCAGTTCACACCACCACTGTTCATGCTCCTACTAGGCTGGTCCTTTAAACCCATGTAAGTTGTCCAACCACTTTTCTAGTCCAAAATCCCAAAGTCTTCTACATTCTTCCAACAAACAGCACGATCAGGCCTATCTCAGCAATACCCCACTCCTGGTACCAACTTTGGTCTCAGACACTGATCTATTGCTGTGAAGAGACACCATGATCATGACAACTCTTATAAGGAAAGCATTTAATCAGGGGCTTGCCTACAGTTTCAGAAGTTTAGTGCATTGTTATCATGGCAGGGGCATGGTGGCACTTATGGCACTGGAGCAGCAGCTGAGAGCTACATCCTGACACTCAGGCAGAGAGAGAGAGGAGGGGGCTGGACTTTGCATGGGCTTTTGAAACCCCAAAGCCCACCCCCAATAACACACCTTCTTCAATAAGGCCACACCTCCTAATCTTTTCAAATAATGTCACTCCTTGGTGACTAAACATTCAAATCTATGAGCCTATGGGGGACATTCTTATTCAAACCACTACATTCAGCCTCCCTTGAAGCTAGGTAAGACAAAGTAACTCTCTCTCTCTCTCTCTCTCTCTCTCTCTCTCTCTCTCTCTCTCTCTCTCTCTCTGTGTGTGTGTGTGTGTGTGTGTGTGTGTGTGTGTTTTGTGGAATGCCAAGAAGATTGGAAAACGGTGACTTTCACTTTCTCTTGTCCTTCTTTCCTGCTGTCTGGAATGCAGATGTGCTGACTGGTACTTCAGCGGCCATCTTTAACCATAAGGTAGGCTTGTGGGTAGAGGTCTTAACATACTTTGGGAAGTTACCCTTTACACCATGAAGAGCTGTAAAAACCAGGAATTTGACCCGACTTGAAAGCTGTCAAGTTAGCCTGCCACAGATCTGTGATGCCAGTGAAAGATAGGATACTCCTGGGTCAGAGGCTCAGACCTCCCCATTCATGGTACCTAGGTAGCAAGGCATTCCAGGTCATGCCAGTTTGCATTAGTTTTTCTTGCCCTCTCATCCTATGGGGCATGGGTAGATGATGTTAAACACAGAAGGTTGGGTCCCTGGCTTGGAAACTCCCAAGCCTGTGACAGGAGGCTCTGCAAATGTGACCCCCTAGCGAGACGTCATCATTACACTAGATAGCAAACATGTCTGCCTTTGACCCAGAAATTCTCTGTCTCTCTGTCTCTGTCTCTCCCTCTATCCCTCTTCCACCCCTCGCATCTGTCTTCCAAGTCCCATTACTATAAAAACTCCCTTGGAATGGTGACCCAAAGCAACAGGTGCAGTGGCCACAGTGAGTCTATGGGCACTGTCCCCCAGTGGTCACTCTTGAGTTAGGGAGACCACTGTGTGTGCAAGCCACCAATATCCAATGTCACAAGAAGCTTCATCTCCAATGAGTACAAAGTAAAAATCATCTGAAATCAGAGGTAAAATAATAATAATAATAATAATAATAACATTTTTCTTCAATGTAATTAGATCTACTCCAGAGGACATGCACACAAGACTGAAGTTGGCTATGTGTCTGTGGGTGCGAACTGCCTGCTTATAAAAGTATTCCATCCAACTTGGAGTGATTGTGCACATCTTTAGTTCCCAGCACTCCAGGTGGATCTGTGTGAGTTCAAGGCCAGCCTGATCTACATAGTGAGCTACATAGTAAGACCTTTCCTCTCTAGAGGAAACAAACAACCAAAAAGGTCAAGAGTGTTTTGACCCTGTTCTGCTTTAAGGGACAAGAGAAACAACTGAAGAAACCCTACTCTGGAGCTGGAGAGATGGACCAATGGTTTGTGAGCACTTACTACTCTTCTAAAGGACCCAAGTTCAGTTCCCAGCACCCATGCTGGGCAGCTCACAACCATCTGTAACTCCAGCTCCAGAGGAGCCAAGCCCCTAGTCTGCACACATGTGGCATATGTTTGCATTCACACATAATAATATTAATATTAATAATAATAAATTAATAAATTGAAACCCTACTTCCACTTTCTAGGTCTGCATGGACTGCTGTATTATTGATTCAACATGCCCTACGTTTTGGCCAAAGCATTCACCTCTTCTTGGAGCTGCCCTCCACTGTGTACCCATCTGGGGGGTTATAAAGATATCCCCTCACTTGGCCCTTTCCCAGGACACTCCAGCTGGGTGAGGAGGAAGGAGGTCTTTCCTCCCTCAAACAGCAAGGCTGGAAGCCATGGGTGGGAGCTGTGAATGTTCACCAGGCTCAGCCTCTATCTAAGAAGTTAACAAGGGCCTGATACAGAAGACACTGAGCATCTGGTCACAGGGCTCAACTGAGCCCACTGCTACTTGCTCTCCTGAAATTCAACCTCCAGGTGGCTTCTCAGAACCCTCTCTGACTGGCTTGAAGTTGATAGCCATAAACCACACCTCCCAATCCAAAGCCACTGCTTTCCCAGCAAGGTCTGGTAACGGTGCGCCCACTCTGTGGCAGCCCTTTGGAGGACCGCAAAGAAGTAAGCACAGAGGGGCTAGAAAGTCGACTGGGCACACACAGTGCTTGCCACACCTAAGTTTGACACTCAACAGCCATGTAAAAAAAACCTGGAAGTGGAGGCATTGGGGAGACCGAGAGAAGAGGGATCCTTGGGTCTGCTGGCCGGCTAGCTTAACTGACTTGGTCAGCTCCAGGCCAGTGAGGGACCCTGTCTCAAAAAACAAGGCTGATGAGATGGCCCGGTGGGCAGAGGCACTTGCTGCCATGTTTAACCCCCTGAGTTCAAGCCCTGGGGCCTGCATATTAGGAGAAAACAGGCTCCTGCAAGTTGTCCTCTGACCTTTTCACAGGCATGCTCATGTGCACTTACACACACGCACACGCACACGCACATGCATACACACACACACACACACACACACACACACACACCCCACAGCAGCGGTGGAGCTGAGCCTCAGATCTCATGGTTAGTAAAGGGTTAAAATACTCATGGTTAGGAAAGGGTTAAAATACTCTGGAGTCCCACCGCCACCCCCAGTGTGGAGGGAACCCATTGCAGAGGCTCAGCCAGCCTTTGTCACCTGCTGACCTGCCCACAGTCTCAGTCTGAGCCATGGAAGCCAAGCCCATCCCAGGAAATGGAGCACCGCCTGCTCACTCCACGTCTGGGATTGTGGATTCATTTCTGTGTGTTCCTTTTCTTCTCCTCGCCCGCCAGGGAAATTGCTCTTTGGGGGCTTGGGTTGTGGGAGGGCAGGAAGGGCATGCTTCTGCTTATCAACCCACTAAATGCTTGCTTTAGATTAAATGCTGCACCGCATGCCAGATCGCCCAGGAATAATATGAGAGCCAACTGTTGGTTGGCCTGCCTCCTGTCATCAGTGCCAGGCTCATTTCAACCTGCTTTTCCCTCTCATCTAGAGACGGCTATTATGGAAGTTTCTAGCAATAAAGCAGTAATCTAGTTCCCACAGCTCCCAATTGCTCTGTTGTTTTTGTTTTGATTCTTCTTTTCTCTCTATCTCTCTCTCCCTCTCCCCCCCCTCTCCATCCCTCCCCCCACCTCTTTCTCTGAGATGGGTTCTCACATATCCCACACTGCTCTTAAACTCACTATGTAGAGAAGGATGAGACTGAACTGATCTTCCTGCCTCCATCCATCTGCTAAGGGCTGGGAGCACAGGCATGTTTCTGGTTTTTGCACTGTTGGGAATCAAATCCAGGCCTTCAGGCACACTGGGCAAGCACTCAGTCAGCTGAGCTATGTCCCCGGCCGCTTTCTTTTCTTCTTCTCTCGCTCTCTCTTTTTAAGTTTTAGAGACCTTCCTAACTGTAAGAGGACACGCAGCATGAAAGGCTCCTTTGTCTCCCGCACTCTCAGCTACCCCTCCTCCAAACAGAGTGTCTGTTTGCTCAATCAACAAGCCTCCACTGTGCCTGCTGAGGGTCAAGCCCGGTGTTAAGTCCTTCATGGATGTTGTTGCCTATAATCTGATCTAATCCTTAGATGAAAGCGGTTTTATTATCACTCTGTTGCAGGCGAGAAGCAGAGGTCCACAGAGGTGGGGGGGGGGAGTAGACTGCTCAAGGTGAGACAGCTCAGGGCAACAGAGACTGTGCCATCCCAAAGCTACACTGCATGCCCAGCAACCCACAGTGGGTCTGTTCACCTGGGTCCCTGCTACCCCAGACACACTGCCTGTCAAGGGGCCTGACCTACAGACACCGGGTCCAGCCTCCAGCACGGTCCACACCAGTAGCCACGGCCTCAAGTGATAGATAAGCAGAAGTACAGCGCTCCTCACTGCCCCCAAGATATCCATTCTGGTGGCCTTCTAGTCACTGAGCTGCGCCAGCTAACCCTTAGGTCGGGGCATATAAAATGCATCCATCCTCCAGGCATCAATCAGCCAGCTGTGACTTCAGGATGAGCTGGTGGTACTCTGAAGTTGGCAATGTGAAGTCTCAGTTTCCTGCTTGAGACTCCCTCAGCCCACGTGTACAAGGCATCTACTTCATGGATCTGGTCCCTGCTGCACCTCTACCACACCCCCCACTGCTCCATTCTTCACGCTCCTCAGACATTCCAGGCAAACGCCTGCCTCAGGCAGGGCCTTTGCACTGGTGAGTGTCTGGAGTGATTCTCCTCCATGTATGCACCCACTCTACATCCCTCCCGTCTGTTCTCACAGTCCGCATTTCACAGAGGCATTGTCCTTCAGTCTCCTCTGGCTGTCAGAACAAAGCATGGAAGACTGACCAGTGGCCAGAGCCAAGAGGACAGGTGGTTCACTGAGCAGTGCCCAGCTCCCTCCCTGGGCTTGGGGCTGATGGGTGAGCCAGAGTGTTGGGACAGGATTCATGAATTATGTTCACTAACATAGAATGTTTGTGCTTCTTTATGAGCACAGATGTGAACACTTGTTGGGCATGAGGCTTGAGAATAGAGGGAAGGCCCCAGATGTCACGGTGCTGGCCATCTTGAGGGTAGGAGACAGGCAGGGAAGGGGAACCGAAGATATAGTGTACTTAGGACGGTAGCTTTGGACCTGGAGGCCATTCGCCTCAGAGTGAGGGGCCACCACCCACCCTGACAGCCACAGTCTGCTCCTGGTCTCTCAATTCCTTCCACGTTCTCTGGGAGGCTCTTCTTATGGGATACCAGCTCTGCAAATAGCATCAACAGGAGCAGGGCTGGAATCCAAGACTCTGCCGCTCTCCAAATTCCCATTTTCTCCTCTGATGTCCTCCTGGGCAATGACACGTGCGGGCACAGGCTCCCATGCCTCTGGGACTCCACTGGGTTCTGCCAACCCAGGCCTAACAGGAAACCTGGATTCAGAACTGGGCTGAGGGCAGGGAAAGGCAAGCTGGAGGCTCCTGCTTCGCTGCCGAGCATCAGCAGCTGCCCCACAAGGACACTTCAGACTCCTAGCCCCTATCTCCAGACCTCCTAACAACGCTAACAGCCACTAAGTGCCTCGTGGTGAACCCACGTCTGAGCAAACAGCTAAGTGGATTTTGCTGTTGGCATCCCATCCCCATCTGATGCCTTCATTGAACACCACGGTCTCTCAGGGGCTTGCTGTCAGCACCTCTTGTCACCATTGAATCTCAAGGGCTCTCTGGAGTTCTGCACATAGTAGGTACACAGGAAATATCAGTGAGGTGCCAGATAAGATACTTCTGGGCCCTGTCACTGCTTCTGAGTGAGGACAGGGCTGCTGGGTAGAACCCCTTGTGACATGGCCTGGGTGCCTGTGTCCCAGGGGCAGCTGGAAGCCACGCCCTTCCCAGCCACTAAGCTTTCGGGTGTTCCTTTGTTCCCATTTTCCCTGTTCGCCTGACTTCCTCAAGTGGCAGGCGATGGGAGAAGAAGAGGACGCAGGACTTCCTCAGCAGACTGTCTCATCCCCTCAAGGGAGGCTTTGACGGCTCTCAAGTCCACCTCCTCAAAGAGTCCTGCAGGGGCCCCAGTCGCTTCACAGCTAAGCAAACCCAACCACGGGCAAATTAGCGATATTGATCTGCAATTAGAAGAATCAATTAAGAAAAATATCATGACTGTTTCTAATCCTTGTATAAAAATCAGTTCTGTGGAAAGTTGCCAGGCGGTTAGGCTCTCCCTGGTCCCTCTCACTTTGTGCTTAGAGAAACAACATTCCAGCCCTGCCACTCTGAAGCTGGGAAGAAGGGGGTGGGGTTGGCCTGGGAGGGTGCAGGCTTCCCCTCTGGATTGGCCTCCAGGCCAAGTCCTCGAGGCTCAGGAGCAGTGTCTTGCTGTCTCTGGTTAGGGTACAACCACAGCCCTGGAGGAGGAAGTTCCCCAAGTGTTTCTGAGCATCAACAGGGGGTATCTCATAGATACTCGTGAACAAGCCTTTCTGGGTACCACAGCAATGCCTCTCACTTCTATCATGTGTACCTGACTCACCCTTGAGTTCAGCCCCGCTGGAGTGTGCTCAGACTTGACCTGAGCTCCCAGCCTTCTCTCTGGAGGCCTCGGAGCATCTTTAGAACCTTCTTCTGCCTTGAGCAGGGCCTTTGGGCAGATGGGGCCCTCAACAGTGAATTGCTTGTTCTGAAAGGCAAGGACTTCCCCAAAGGGGGTTCCAAGGCGGAGCCACCAGGCCTCCCAGTTTACCAGGTTTCATCTCCAGCACTCCATAAAACACATGCCTGTAATCCCAGTACTTTGGAGGTGGAGGCAGGCAGATCAGGAGTTCAAGGTTGTGTTCAGCTACGGAGCAAGTTTAAGGGCAGCTTGGGATGGGCCTTTAGAACACCTGCTTGCTTTGAAAGCTGACCAGTGACTAGGCAAGGCTTCACACCCTTTGGGTGTGGCCCACCTCTTACCCTGCTTCTCCCACACTTCTTTGATGTTCTGTCAGCCTGTTACTGGTCCATCTACGCTCTAATGGTGGGACATCATGTGGGCTCAAGGGAGGACCCTTACAAGAAGCTCTCCAGCATTCACACCAGGTCAGAAGGCCTCCCTTCCAGAGATGGGGTCACAGGGACACTGTGTAATAACAGTTCCCCAAGTCCAACAGTCATTATCCCGACCAGGCCAGAAGGATGGGCCAGAGGGTCCCACCTCGGCTGGTTCAGTTGCTGCAGCAGGATGCTGTCAGTGGCCTTCCGTTGTTCCCCTCTGCGGTCCTCAGGAGGCCGACTTTTGTCCCCAGCTAGCTAGCTTCATACTTGGAAGTTGGCTGCTGCAGCTCCAACCATCACACGCTCGCCCTGCAGCGCTCAAGGACACAGACAAGTGCCTCTTCTTGTCAAGACACATTTTCCCAGAACCCCAGCAGGCTTTTTTTTTTTTTTTTACTTTGGGGCAGCATTGCATCACATGACTTGCCCTTCTCCATCTCTGCTGGCTCGTTGGAGCTGAGACTAGTTGCTACCTGGGCTGGGGAGGGGCTTACCCTGTCTTGTACCAGCTGCTGTCCTCCTGAGGTCTGCTGGCCGAAAAAGAACAGAAGGATAGTCCTGGACAAGCATGGACAAAGACATAAGGGTCTGCCTATAGCTCCCAAGTGAAACAGGAAGTGCGTCAAGGCTTACTTCGTGGAGGTAGAAAATCTGCAGCCAGCCCGGACACACGGCCACAGAAAGCAGACTCAGCCTTTGACCTCTCACTGGACAGTCTGCTCTGTCTACTGGTGACAGGAGAGTGGGGCCGGGGCAGGAAGTGAGACTGAGACCCTGTCACCCAGGAGTAAGACTTCAAAGGAGGGAGGAGAATGGTCACAGTCCTTGCAGACTCTACTGGGAGGTGGAGACTTCCTTCCCAAGAAACACAAGGGTCACTGTACTGGGGCTGCAGGAACCCTATTCCGTCCTCCTCAGGTGCACATTTCCTCACCTTACCCCTGTTCTCCTCTGCCCTCCTGGGGACTGCCACAGGACAGTTTATACTGTCCTCTGCTACATCAACACCTGACCCAGCAGTCATCAACAGAGTCGCAATCATTTTCCAAATGTTCTCTGTTGCCAGAGAACTTCATGGAATCACAGGGTCATTTTTCATTGGGAAAGAAGTGGGGGGCATGGATGGGTAGGTAGCAAAGGAAGTAAAGATTCTTCTACTCAGCTCCAAGTCAGGGGCTTCTCTCAGAGGTGGCCCAGAGTCTTCAGTGGGCCCGCCATCTAGTAATCAGCTAGAGAGAGAAGTGGGGCTTATTCAGCAAATGGCACATGATGAATGCCATTTCTCAGCCATGCAACTCGGAGGGTGGGCAGAAGCAATGTGGGGCTGGTGACAACAGGTGACACCGGGCAGGAAAACCAGGCTCAGGGAACAGTACGGTGCGGGGACAATAAACCCAAATAACAACAGCATTGGCTTTCCTTTGCTGAACCAGAAACCTCTGAAATGTCACCTTGTTCCCACCGCCTCCGTGTCCCCAGATGGTAGGCAGGCTGGGGACAGTACACACTTTCTGTGTCCCCGGGGGAGGCCCCCTCATAGGAGACTGCTTCCTCCACAGAAAGGAAGCATGCAGTTCTGGGGTATCTTCTCTCTGAAGGAGGGAGAGGGAGGCTATCGTGAGCGGTGGCTGGATCCCAGTGGTGTCATCCCACCCTGGGAGCTGGGACAGAGTGATGCACTCTGGAGAGGAGCCCCAGCAGTGACTTTTGAAGGTCTCTCCTGGGCACCCAGCTGTCCTCATAAAGTAGGAAGGAGCCCATTTTTCCAGGGACCACTGGCAGCAAGGTTTCTTGGAAATAGAAGCACGCAGCTCTACCCTGATGGCCCCAACTGTCCTGATACCCATCAGGATCCAGGTGGTCTCACCAAATCTGCAGCAGCATCAAGCAAGGGCCTGTGTGAGGTGGGACCCTCATCGGACTACTCCTTCTCAGGCCCTGTGCATTCAACAGACAGAAACAGACCCACATCGGGCAGATTGGGACTGGGGTACAGATGATGGGGTGCGAGGCTCATTGGGGGTCAACCCTGGAGTTCTGTCTACAAGTCCCTTCAGGCCGTCGCTCAACAAGTCAAGCAGAGATTACCCCGTCTCCTGCTGGTGTGTGCTTCCATTCACCCACAAAATCTTAAACAGGTAAAGACTTGGTGCTTGGGGTGTGCTTGGGGTGAAGGACAAGACACAGGCTCTGTGGCCTTGGGGGCCTCAGGGGCCTGACGTGGAGGAAGGCTACAGAGGAACCAGCGGCAGATCTGCAGAGGCTGGGATCAGCCTCTAACCTTACCTTTCCCAGCTGGAGGGCCCAGGACAAGCCCTATAGCCCCCGAGTCTTTCTGTCTGGACACTGAGAGCCATGTTTGTGTCCTTTCAGCACTTGAAAAGGGGTAACAGAAAGAGCTCAGGACCATAGCGCCTTTGCCAAATTCCTCCCACAGGAAGAGTCTCAGGATTCAGATCTCTTAGGACTTCGGAGATGGAGTAAATGGGCGTGGTCTTCTCATGTGCCACTCTGGCATGCACTGGGACAAAGCTCTGGGATAAACCCATGCATTTCTGCATACACAGCCCACACAGCGTAAAGACACAACACAGCTGCCAGGCAGTCTTATCAGAGCCTACTGTGCCTAGTGTTGGGGAAATCAGGACTTTAGGTCAGGGCTCTGGAGAATAATAACCACAGCCACAGTGTTGAGGTCTTGTGGATTGGCATGAGTCTATGAAAGTGGAGGCCGTGGTGATCCTTGCCTTGGGGAGAGGCTAGGAGACCAAAGAAGTGAATTCACAGCTCCCAACTGCACAGTGGTTCATGGGCAGAGCAAAGATTGACCCTGGGAAATCAAGCTTCAGCCTCTGTGGTCATTCAGCTTAGACACTGAGGAAGGAGGCAGGTTGCAGGCAGGGGCTCTGGAGCACCTTGCTGGTTTTCTTCATGTGACCTGGAACAAAGAGGACAAATTATTTCCAAGATCTGCTTATACATGGCTGGGGTCAGAAAGGGACACTCCCAGACTCATCCACTGAGCTTTGAACACAGGCATATGTAGGGTCCCATCAGTGTCTGCCTCCAAGACACAATGACCCAGACCCGAGGACTGAAAACAACCCTTAGCCCCCATTATGCCTTTATTTCATGGGGTGATAGCCATGTTCAGAGAGCTTCAGCCCTCTCCTACTTCCTGCCTAGGCATCCATAAGGCCTTCTGGTGCAGTATCCAGAAGGACCTGTTGCTGGGCGGTAGTGAACAGCATGGCATTCCCTCGATGATCCAGATGAAAGGAAGTTTCCCAAGCACTGGACTCAGAGTCATCTGGTCTAGAGTTGAAATTCTTTTCTCATAAGGCAGGTGATTTTCAACAGGAGCTTTCAGCCCCCTGTGGCCTAGAAATAATAACAGGTCCCATCAGCTTCCTGGGTCAATGAATTTCCATTAACTAACTGTGGGTTGGAAATATGCATGGGAAAAAAAAATCACCACTGTATTGAACATATAACAAACTTTGTTCTTGCCTTTGCTCCTCAAAATATACTGTACCACTTTGATCCATGGGCATTTGTGTTGAATTCTGTATCCCAGAATTCTGTCACAGAGAGACAGTTTAAAGTACAGGAGGGTATGAGTATGGGCAGCTATAGTGAATGCTATGTAATTGGAGAACTTTGGCATTCCAGACCTGGGTACCTATGGGGAGTAGATAAGTCAGTGTGGGGCCCGCTAGGTGCTCAGGGCAGATGGAGCTGAGTCAACGACCTCTGTCCCCAGGAGACTTGCTGGAGCCCTGAAGAAAGCCCCCCACCACCACCCCATTACTCTACGAGGAAAGCTGCATGCCCACGACAGGCCTTGAAAGCTGCTACCGGAGTTCACTCTGCAGAGCCTCCAGGTCACCTCTCGGTCCCACAGAGAGACCTGGCAGCAGCTCTCAAGCTCTCCCCACAGCTCACTTCCTTTTAGGGACATAGGGACACACACACACACACACACACACACACACACACACACACACACACACACACATCTTAATTGGGTTCCTTCCTGTAATAGGGATACAGAGATTGCATGCCGTTACGTATCTGCTCTTGCCACCTGGAGATATGGCTATGGTGAGCACAGTCCTTGGTCATCTATCCCTCTTGTGCGGTTGCCCCATTCATGCCTGCTCCCCAGAGACCCAGAGCCCAGCCCCAGACCACTGTCTCTGATTTGCTCATTGGAGAGAGTGTGCTCAGAGCTCCAAGCTGAGGATGTAGCTTCTGGTCATCTGTCTGGAGAAAGATAGGTCCCTAGCAGGACAATTGGGCTCACAGCAGAGTGGTGAACCAGAAGCCCAAATCTGAACTCCGATCACATCAAGCATCAGTCTCCATGGCTCTGTTCACCTCTCCTCTTCAAACCTTCTGTTCCTCATCTGTGGGTAGGGATGATAATGGCTTTTACTTCAAAGGGCTGGTGCAAGGCTTGAGCATCAAACGAGACCATTGATCTAGCAGCAAAGATGCATTGAGCACCCGCTACACGACCGCACGTCCATGTGCTTTGGGAGGAGTTCTGAGCAGACAGACTGGGCTCTGGCTGAGCCCACCTTAGGCAGATCCAAGCTCAGGTACCCAATAAAACCAAATAGAATGTAAAGAATTTGGCTTAATAAATAAGAGATCCTATTAGCTACTTTAGATGTGGACATGCTTAACACTGATTTATTAAAGCATGGTTAACTTTCCATGTTTTCTATTCATTCATGGGCTTTAGGAGTTAACTGGATTTAATACTGCCTATAATCAAGTGTGTGTACAGATGCCTGGAACCAGGGAACTCATATACAACACCTGTGTAGATGGCAGCCTCCCCAGTCCTTATCTAAGGAAAGTGCTTTCAGAGAAGTGAAGTCACTTGTTCAAGGTCCACAGGGACTTGAACCCAAGAAATGTGCACCTCAAGTGTGTGTTCCAATCCACAGGGGCCCCTCAATCATGTGTTCCAATGCACAGGTGCCCCTCAAGTGTGTGTTCTGATCCACAGGGGCCCCTCAATCGTGTGTTCCAATCTACAGATGCCCCTCGAGTGTGTGTTCCAATCCACAGATGCCCCTCGAGCATGTGTTCCAATCCACAAGGATGCTGTCCCTTCCATGCTGTCCATCAGGTCCCTTAATAGGACACAGAGCAGAGAAGCCAGAACAAAAGCCAAGGAGACAACTCCATAAGAACTCCAAAGGAGGACTTGGCTTCCCATGGCATGGAAGGGTCACTTGGTGGTCACTGGTGCCATCCCTCTGGGTGGTGCTTCTTCCAGGTTCACTAATACTCAGTGAGGAAGCATCACTGGAAAGACCCTATTGTTCTGAGGATGGCCACTAGCCAGTTCCTCTTTCTGTTATCACAAGGCAGTCTCCATTACAGATTGTCCCCCATACTCCAGATCTGCCATCTGGGAGCCATGGACCTTAGTGATAGACACACCCAGCTCTGAATGCCAGTACGGTGACTTCAGGTAGGCTCTCTAATCTCACTGTCTGTGGGGGGCATGGTCAGAATGGAAGATGGCATTCGTGGAGCCCAACAGGGCAGAGCCCAGCGCAGAAGTCGACATTTCATGTCAAAGACGAGGACAAGAGCCCTTGGAGGCCACGGCCAGAGAGAAGTCCTGCCTGACACTGC
Organism: Peromyscus maniculatus bairdii; assembly: GCF_049852395.1. NCBI lineage: Eukaryota > Metazoa > Chordata > Mammalia > Rodentia > Cricetidae > Peromyscus > Peromyscus maniculatus. The sequence continues at coordinate 58,767,381 of NC_134858.1, read as the reverse complement.
TTACAGGTGCAGCCAGCCTGCAAGGAGCAGAGATGACACCGAATCCAGCCAATTAGGAGAATTTCCCATAAAAATTTAATTCTCCAATAAAAGAACAGTGCAAAATGAAATAGGTGAAGCATTTTTAAACTGTAAATTAATGATCTATAGTTATAGCCATAATAACAATAATAGCTACCAATTACAGAATGAAGGCCGAATCTGGGCCAGGAGCTAAGTGTGGGAAGCCCTGGCCTTCTGAGATTGGAAAGCTCAGCGACACCGGCCGCCAGGGTAGGCTTCAGCAGGGCAGCGGCTTGCTCATGACCCACAGACATGGTGTGGCGACACTAGCCCTCCTCAGTCATGAGTTCTCGTGCCAGTGTCCAGGTCTCCCAACATACTGAGGAAAATGTCGTGAAAAGCAGCCTCTCCCCGAATGAAACAGAGACTTGTCCCTTAGTGTCCTGATACCAGCTCTGCTTCTGAGCCAGGGTCACCTGATGCTCCTTCCCCTGCTGGGTCAGAGATAGGGAAGACTCAGCTCTCTAGGGGCTGGAGTTTGTGGGCCCTGGAGCTACGTTACCCGATTCAAACCTTGAATGCAGGCTGCTTCTGTGTGGTCTTAGGAGCTCAGCCAGCCTCTCTGGGCTCTCCTTGTGCGCATATATGTGTGTGCCTGCATATTCATGTGTATGCATATGCACATATACAGGGGTTACACATGCATGTATGTGCACATGCACATGGAGGTCAGAGGACAGTATCAGCTCTCATTTCTTAGTGCCTTGTTTTTTGTTTTTGTTTTGTTTTGTTTTTGAGACACTCTCTCTCACCTGCCTGGAGCTCACTTCGGAGGACGGGCTAGCTGACCAATATGCCCCAAGGTTCCACCTGTCTCCATCTCCCTAGTGCTGGGATTCCAAGTGTGCACAGTCACACCCGGTGTTCACATTCAGCCATGACTCTACCAACAAGAAAGAGAAGAGGAAGGCTAACCCCCACCCACAACCATGCCCCTACGCTGACTGAGCTCTTTAAATGTCTCAGTGCTGAAAGTGTCAAGCTTGGTGACTGGCACACAGTAGGTGTTCAGTAAATGCCTGGAGCTCTGAGCAGAGAAATTAGATAACATACGACCCTCTTTCTTTGGGGGGCTACCACAAGAATGACAAGCCCAAGAGGTGTGGGTTAGCCAGTGGGTGACCCCAGTTAAAAAAAAAGCCACCAATGATGTGTCTGATCATCCTCACAGTGCTGGGGATGGGCTGCACCCCAGACACTGTGCATGCTAGGTACTCTACCACTGAGCTCTATCTCTGGCACTTGGCTTTTTGAGACTGGAACTCATTATGTAGTGCAGGCTGGCTTGGGATCTCAGCCCTTCTGCTTCATCCTCCCTGGTCCTGGCATTACGTATGTGCACCGCCGTACCTGATGAGAGTGTGTCTCAAAGAAAATGGCATTGGTCTGTCCCTCTGCTGTATTTTAAAATAGCCGTTTTAGAGGTCACTCACTGGCTGAGCCACACCTCCTGGGGGTGTCGTTCTTACAGCCCCCAATCTCCACCTTCTCAAGCCTTGATGCTGCCCTGTCTTCTATCCAGCTGGCTCTCAGCTTCTGTAGCTCTCACTTTAATTGCCCTGTCCCTCCCAGGCTCTGATCTTTCTCAGTCCCTAAGCGGTGACAAGTCCCACCACTCTTTCCAATCAGTCTTTGGTCCAGGCATCAGTTGCTGTTGCTCTCCTCAGGGGGCCCCCTGCTGCTGCAGCCCAGCTACTCTGAGGCCAGCTTTCCTCCTGGCCTCCCTGGGGGCCGTGTGTTTCACTTCCCCAGCTTTGCTGAGAACCCTGAAAGGTAGCACCTTGCCACAGGCACTGAGGAGCCCCACCAGCTCCCGGATGCCTGACTAGGGAGCACACAGAGTCATCTGCAGCTTGCTGTACCAGGCAGTCATCGATAGGGTGGCTGGCCCCACGCTTTCCAGCCCAGTGGGGCTGGCTCTGTTTTCAGGTTGAGAAATGTTCAAGGGCCTGATTTGCCGGTCTGAGAACAAGGTGTGGTACTGAATGTCAGTGGCTAATTATGCTTAATCATTATTAATAGGTCTGCACTAATTATCTCTTGCATATAGGCAAGATTTTTACAGATGAGGTGGAGGGACATGGGGAGGGATGGGTCTGCCCAAGGCTACTGACTGAGTGGGTTAACAGGCTGGGGCTGGTGCGGGGGTGGGGGGTGGGGGTGGGACTAGGGCCCTTAGTGGGGACTCCCTTGGAAGTGAGGATTGCATGCGTGGGTGGGAGTGGGCTGTTGAACTGGGACTGGACTGGGAGAGCAGTCTTCCTAGGTCACTGGAACTTCAGGCTGGCCTCTCCCCTCCCCCTCCAGGAATGCAATCTACTGAAACCTCTTATTAAAAGTATTCTGGAGGTGATAAAAGTGTCAGCAAAGATTTGCTCATTTTCTAAACTGTCATTAAAACAAAATTTATAGTCCCAGGAAATCTCAGCAGTGGAGGACAGAGGTGGGCAGGGAGAGGGAGGATGATTTAAAATCTCTCCCATAATAAATTAAAAGACGCTCACTTAGAAGAGAGGGCTCGAAAAGGAAATTGCTAGAAAGTCTTTGCTTTCTCTCCTCCTGGTGGGCAGTCACTTTGCAGGCTGCCGACCACACCTCACATGCTTGTCATCTCCCTTCCTCTCCCATCCAACCCTCCTGCCCTCCTGATTAATTCACGGAGCCAAATGCCCCCAACCACCCTAGCCTCCTCAACAGACCTTGGCCAAGGCCTATCCCTTGGGCTCTGACATCTGAATCCCAAATGACCTGCTTCTCATGCCCACTGCATCATAAGATCTGTGCCTGTAGCCAGGCGGTGGTGGCGCACACCTTTAATCCCAGCACTTGGGAGGCAGAGGCAGGCGGATCTCTGTGAGTTCAAGGTCAGCCTGGGCTACAGAGTGAGTTTCAGGACAGGCTCCAAAGCTATACAGAGAAACCCTGTCTCGAAAAACAAAACAAAACAAACAAACAAACAAAAAAAGACCTGTGCCTGTGCTGATTATTGTTGTTGTTTAAACTTGACCCAAAACAAGAAATATCTGGGGGGAGGGAATCTCAATTGAGGAATTTCCTCCACGTTGGCATATATGTAAATATGAGGTAACATTTTCTCATTGATGTTTGATGTGGGGGAGTCCAGATCACTATGGGTGGTGGCACCATGGGCAGGTGGTCTTCGGGTGTATAAGATGTCAGTCTGAGTAAGCCAAAGGGAGCAAGCCAGGAAGTGGTCTCCGCAGCGGCTCCTGCTCCAGGCTCCTTCTGTGGCTTTCCTCAATGAGCTGCATGTGACCCAGTGTGTGCAAGACGCTTTTGGTCATGGTGTCTATCTCAGTGATGGAAGCACCAGGTGGAGTCCCGTCTCCAGTCCGTGCTTGATTCGATATCCTTATGATGTCTCCACATGGGATGGCAGAGTTCTTCACACGGAACTTGCGAGTACCAGAACAGGAAATGTTGCGGAGAGTTGTGAGCATTGAGCCTGGGTTCTGGCAGCCCTTCCAGGCTAGGCTTGACCACTGGCTCCCAATAATCCAGACAGGCAAGTAATGGCGAGAAGCAGAAAATGGAGACTTATCCGCTTGAGAAGAGGAACAAAGGAGCGTGGTGACCCTTCTTAGCAGCCCGTGTCTGTCTTCAGGGTCCTGACAGGAGCCTCAGGTTTACACAGGGGTGCAGGAGGTGTGCAGAGCTAAGCAGTTGCGGTCAAGGTGTGACCCCATCGTGGTCTTGGCCCTGTTCTCTCTTGCAAGGTGGTCTGACAAGTTATGAGAATCCTGTGAGATCGCTTTCTGGGAAACAAGTTCTCCCTGTCTGGCACCCGGGACCCAGGCTTTTCCTTCTCCCAGCCTGGAAGTCCCAGGGAAAGCCCAGCGTCTTGAGTCCCATCATCAGCTCCAGTCTGACAGCCAGAGGGAGGGAGCACCTGTCTTTCTTCAGAATCTTCCTTCCTGCAAGGATGGTTACAAAAGTGAGGTGACGAACCCAGGGAGTCCAAGTCCTCGTCTTCTTCATGGGGAGCCTGAGGCTCAGAGACGTCACGGCAACCACCCAAGACCACACAGCACAACCACAGGACCCCGCCTTGCCGAGCAGAGGACTCAGGAGCTGTGGCTGTGACTCTTCACTACCCACTGGCTGTGTGACCCACAGCGGGTCTCTGGGCCCCCGTGACTAGTGTCTTGGGCACCTGGGCGCCTCTGTCAGCCTAGACACTGTCGGTGCTGTGTTCAGGGATGTTCTTATCCATCATGCACTGCGGCCTCGGTAGTTGCAGCCAATGGGGACAACATTGTGGCTGGGAGCTGACAGAGCTGCTGTACCTTGCTTGACCCTCTTGATCGGGTCCAGCCTGGGGTAGTGTTTTGAGTATGGGACCGTCGGGGCAGCCCTTGATCCTCTGGGCAAGGGACAGAGACTGGCATTCCCTCACCCACTGGAAGAGACCAAGGGTCTCATTTTGGCTCAGAGGACCAGTCCAGGAGGAAGTCTCTGGGGAAAGGAAGAGGGTGTGTCTGGTTGAGGGGAGGACACGGATGTGGGGTGCTCAGCAGATGCCCAGCCACCGAGAAGGAGAAGTGAGAGAGCCGACGGGGCCAGGTTGGGGTTCTCAGACCCCAGCCAGGTTAGTAAGGTGCAATGTGCACCCTACTGCTCAGCTGGGACCCTGGGGAGACTCCAGAATAAGGCCTGGCGTTGGGTGGGGCTGATGCAGGTCAGGCCTGAGAAGCTTGCCTGGCCCTTCCTTGCTCTGTTCCCTGCTTTCCAGACTGAAGGCCACCTGGGGACCTCACAGCAAGGCAACAAGCCTTATAAGAGTCCAAGCAGCGTGCTCTAGGGCCTTGTGAGAGCTTTCCATGAACATGCCAGAAAGCCTGGGATTGGCGGGGAGAGGAGCAGGGTGTTTATTTGCCTGAATTTTAGGACACAGATACTGGATCACTGTAAGTGACAGCAGCCTGGAGAGATCCCTGAGGGCGAAGACCCCATGGGCTTCTTGGAGAAGGAAGGGGAGCCTGGGACAGGCCTTACAAGCACTGAGCACATGGGCTGGAAGAGATAGCAAGCCAGGAGGAGAAACCTCGGCCACTGGAGGCTAACAGAGGCTTGCCTTTCTTGAGCTCTGGGGAAGTGATGGGGTTTCTGTCACTTAGACGCTGCAGAATGAAAACCCTAGCTTCTCAGAAATCCTCCAGCCTGTGTGGAGGGTTGGCTACCAACCTCTGCCTGGCAACCTCCATGGGAAGGAGGGAAGGCGCCCTGGCCACCAGCTGGAGACGACCCCTGTGGCTAGTCTTGGGACTACTGGGTTCCTCCCTTCTCCTCTTGTGCCTCTGCCCTTTCTCCCCCTCTTCTTCCTCTTTCTCCTTTGTTTCTGTGAAACACTGGTCCACTTAGTGTCTGTGGCTCTGTCTTTGGCTGTGGTGGCAGGCCTGTTCTGTTCCTGTTCCTCACCCGCCCACCCCCCACCCCACCCACCTTTGACCCTTGCTCCTCCTATGAGACTGTCAGTCTCGGCCCCTCCCTCTGCCCCAGCACTGACAGAGGCTGCAATTCCAAGCCAGAGCTGCTCTGAGGGCACCAGGCAAGCCTCCTGGGGGCTTCTGTGTGAGGGAGAGCAGCTCCCCATGTTAATCCCAGGGTGATCTAACTATGGCTCCTTTGACCTCCTCTGCCTTTGATCTCTATCTATCTCCCTTTGAACCGTCGTTGCGTTGAGGCCTATTGCCTTCAGATGTTCTCACACACCCCAGGCAGCTGGGGCGGGGGTGGGGGGCGGGCAGGGAGCAGCAGGCCAGGAGCCAGGCTGGTACCCTGGAGACCATATAACTAGTTCCTACTGGGCCTAGCCAGAGGCTGCCTGTAACACGGATGGCTGGGTGCATGGGGAAGAGGGCTGCCATGGGAGGCAGGAGCTGAGGAGGCCGAACTTGTAGCTCTAACCCAGTTTGCAGTGATTGCCTGGTGCCAGGGACAGATCTGAGCTCATTTTCTCCTATGGACGTTCTGTTCCCTTAGCTTGCAAAGATGATCCTGAGTCTGCGGCGCGGTGCAGTAATATGTGAAAAATGCCCCCAGGAACTTATTAGTATACAGCAAATGCTCACAACCATCCCATTTCCTCCCCATCTCCCTCGCCTCTCTCCATGAGTCACTGAAGTCCAGGCACGAAGGGCATCCCTGTGATGACAGGCAGGGCTTTAGTTCCTGGGACTGCTTAATAGATGGGCTGACCACCTGCGTGGTTTATGTTAGACACTCAGTGCCGTTGGCCCTGCCTGGCCCCAGTGAGCAAGCATGAGGAGGTCATCTGCATGCTGTGCCTCCTGGCAGCTCAGCTGTCCAAACTCAGTCGCTCAGGGAGGCCACAGAGGACCAAAATACTAACAACATGCACAGAAGTGAGGCCAGCCATGAAGCTATCCTCTCCCACCACACCTTAGCCTCGGTGAAACTTTGCCCCAGACCAACCATGTGTGTTTCATTCACCTGGGAAACTAGGTGAGCTGAGAGGTCACAGGCAAGAGGCCACACCCACTCAAGGCCAGATCTGAGGCTTTTCCTGGTCTTCTGACTTCCAGGCTAGGCCATTGCTTGTACACTAGGAGATTCCACACATAGTTCTCTGTGCAGCTTTTCTCTGAGGGGTCTGAGACATTTCCCCCTTACCCAGTGTCTGAATGGAAGGGGTCATTTTGCTCAGCTCTCTGGAATAGCAGAGGAATTTTGACTCATGGTGGCACAACCCTGCTCTTTATGAGGCTGATTAGAACCTAGGGATTATTATTATTGGACAAGCTGGAGAGAAGCCAGCAGCGGCTGGACCCCCGGGTTCTGCAGCTGGTGATGGAGAGTGCCTCTGAAACTCACTGAGAGGGCTCTTGGGTGGGTGGAGAAGTGAAATGAGAGCAGCGGCCTTTGCTACCTGCTAGAGTCTTCTGGAGGCGTTCACCGATACTGATGGTTGGCATTAGCCCACGAGATTGGTGGGTCTGGGATGTGGCCAAGCATAGGGGACCTTTAAAGCTCCCAGAAGCTCCAATGTAAAGCCAGATTTGGCAAATTCTGAGGTCAGTTTTGGGATGTCCAACCTGTGATAAAGTTTGGAGCCCGTGTGACACAGGAAATGCTGTCTATGTGTGTCTACATCTCCCTGTGTGCTGTTGGACATGTGAGAGAGGCTAGGAGCATGGCATAGAGAAGGGCTAAGAAGGATCGCAGACACTAGTCTTTATTTTTTTAATTACATTGATTGATTGATTGATTGATATTGATTGATGGAGAGGCACTCACAACCCATGGCATGCATGTCAAGGTCAGAGGACAATTTGTAGAAGTTGATTTCTCCTTCTACTATGTGGGTCCCAGGTCATCAGCCTTGGTGGCAAGTACAGTTACCCATACCCACTGAGCCATCTGGCCAGCCCAGTCTCCTCACTTTAGAGGGAAGGACTAGAGAATGGATGACTTACTTATTTGACAGTCAGAGGTCCAAGGCCAGACCTAGCCTCTCCAGCCCTATAACTACACCTCAAGATCTAAGACCGAAGAAGGGACACAGAGACTAGCATGTGTCATGTCTGGTTGACATGAGTTCTTGCTTTGTTTCCTTACCTGCTGCAAGAGTCGGGGTTCAGCTGGCCTTGGCCTGGTTTGCAGCAGAAACAGGAAGGAACACAGCTGCTTCCAGCCACTGAGCCCTGCCAGATCCTCCCTTCCAGGTACATCATGCACGTGATCTTGGGTGCAGGTGAGCCCTGGCTTCCCCATGGGGTGAGTGGCAGGCAATACCTGCCGAGCCTCCTCCACAGAGAGGCTGGAGCTTGAATGTGTGTGCCCAGGAATGAAGCATACAAGTGAGTCTGCCCCCAAGATCCCATGGATTCCAAGAGCTCTTGGAAGGGATTTCTACCTGGTCCCTCTTCACTCATGTACCTTCTGTGCATGAGACAAGGAGTTCCCCAGCACATCCCCCTCCCTGGCCTGCTAGGCCTTGCTGCCTCCTCTATTCTACCTCGCCTTCTGAGTCGGATATCCAGTGACCTATAACTTTGGTTTCCATGGTGCATGGTCCCCCTGAATCACGCAGTTCATCCTTGCAGTGTGACCTGTCATCAGTCAGCAGCAGGAAGAGACAAGAGCCAGGAGGAAAGGGCCATGCTGGAGCCGACCTGGAATGCTTCAAAGGAGGGTGCAGCAGGCTGCCCTGAGGCCTTCTGGGCCACAGGACTTGGGGTATTGGTTAGGTGTCTAGGGGAACCTGGAAATAGCCAGCTCAGGATTCAGAAAGGGCTGCCAGTTCAAGGACAATTCTAAGTCACTACATTTTGGCCCATTGGAAGGACCCAGGCCCTGGAGCCTGACAGATCTGAGATCCCTTTCAAGCCTCCCTGAACATACAGGATGGAGGCACACGTAAAGTGGAGATGAGAACAGTTGCCTTGTGGAGTCATCTAGGAATTGAAATCACAAATGTTAAAGCCAAGCAGCTGCTATTGTTATTTACAGCTTACTGCGGCCCTCCCACAAGCTCACACTCTCCCAACATCCTCCCCCTCTCCAGGCTGGATGGAATACCCACCAGGAGGGAGGCGGGGGGGGGGGGGGGGGGGGGGGGACTGGCTGGAGGACCAGGGAGAAGTCTCCTGACCACTTAGAGCTCATCTGTGAAACCAGAGTGATGATGGGTGGGAGAGGGTAGACAATACCAACAGCTCACACTTGCCCAGCACTTACTGAGGGGGAGGGAAAGGCACTTGTGCAAGAATTCTTAAAGGCTTCAAAAACTTCTTTCCTTCCTTCCTTCCTTTCTTCTTCCTCCTCTACTTCCTCTTTTAAGACAGGATCAAACTTCATAGCCCAGGCTAGCCTTTAACTCACTGTGCAGTCCAGTCTGCATTTGCAGCAGTAATCCTTCTGCTACCATCCTAATGTCTATAGGTGTGAACCACCATCCTAATGTCTATAGGTGTGAACCACCATCCTAATGTCTATAGGTGTGAACCACCATCCTAATGTCTATAGATGTGAACCACCATCCTAATGTCTATAGATGTGAACCACCATCCTAATGTGGATAGGTGTGAACCTCCATCCTAATGTCTATAGGTATGAACCACCATCCTAATGTCTATAGGTGTGAACTACCATCCTAATGTCTATAGGTGTGAACCACTATCCTAATGTGGATAGGTGTGAACCACCATCCTAATGTGGATAGGTGTGAACCTCCATCCTAATGTTTATAGATGTGTACCTCCATCCTAATGTCTATAGGTGTGAACCACCATCCTAATGTCTATAGGTGTGAACCACCATCCTAATGTCTATAGGTGTGTACCACCATGCCTTGGCTTGATAGATCAATTTATATTTGTCTCTCTTTTTTTCTCTTTTCTTCCTCCTTCTTTTTCTTCCTTGAGATAAGTTAGTTTCAAACTCACTATGTAACCAAAGATGACCTTAGATTTCTTAAGATAAGTTAGTTTCAAACTCACTATGTAACCAAAGATGACCTTGAATTCCTGACCCTTCTGCCTCCACTTCCCAAGCACCAAGATCATAACCACATACCACCATTCCTGCCTCTGATCTTTCTTTCTCCTCCCCTTCCCTCCCCCACTTCACTTCCCATCTCTTCCCTTTGTTGTCCTTCCCGTCCATCCCATCTTTCCAGAGGAGAGACTCAAACCCAGGATCTTGCAGATGCTAAGTGAGTGCTCTACCCCTGAGATTCGTCCTCAGCCCCTTTCATAAGCTTCCTGCAAGGGCCAGGCTCCACTACAACCTTCAAATGATCCCTCCTTGTATGCATGAGAAAACTGAGACTCGGGGATTGAACAGCATGGCCAAGGGTCTCCCAGCTTGAGAAGAGCTGAGGGTGGGAGGCCCCTGCCTCACAGGACACTGGGATGACGGCTGAAGAGCCTCGGGATATTCTCAAATGAAATCACCTTCACAGTGCCTTCAGCCTACTTCCCAAATGACGCCTCAATCTGACTGGTCTTCTCTGGCCACATGGCCTCCACGGGGTACATATTGCTCCTACAGAGGAGGGCACCAAGGAATCACCAAGAGATCCTCTGGATCCCACGGCAAGCCTGAATCCGAGGTAGGACTCTGGGACTCCCCCATCTGCATGCAGCTCTGCCCTGCTGTGGTGCTCCACCCCTTTTCCAGATGTTTGCTGTGATGGCAGGTGTGAAGTGTGATGGTGTGATGCTGTGGTGGCGAATGTCTGTGTTCTTGATGGGGCCAGGCCTTTGAGGCTGGCTTAAGAAGTGTTTGGTGTCACTGAGATATTTTGCTTGTCTGGAAGCTTCCGGGTTGGATCCCTAACAAGTTGCAGTCTAGGTTCTAATGAGAGCCGGGCAACGGTTCCTAAGGAATATTCCAGAAGCTTTCTCTCTGGCCCTCCTCTTTCCTGGAACACAATGGGTTGTGTTGAAGAGCCTGGGTTATGGGATTCTCTCAGCTTCCGGGGCTCTCCTTCAGGCTCCTCTCTGGGTATTTTTAGGTGCATTTAATTTGGTGGGGTTGAGCACTTTTGATTTCACAATGATTAGTTAAAGCCCGGGCCCTCGCCTGCTTTTCTTCTTCCTCCCGCCTGTCTCCCCCAAGGGGACTGGGTGTTGTTTTGACTTTTATATGCTACAATAAAAACTTCCATTGTAGCAAAATGTTTGCTCGTCAAAATTAGCTTGGTTAATTCCGAAGAATTGTTTCATCTTGGTTCCACAGGCACCAGGGATCCTTTTTACAAGGCGCATTGGCCACCAGCCAGCTGTCTCCCTGAGTCCTCTACAGCCCTCATCCTCCTGGAATTTACCTTTGGGGGGTGGGGAGACCTGCCTCCCAAGGCTTTTCCAGAACGTTCCTTGTCAAGACCTCCAAGGCAGGACAGGGGTGGCTCACAAAGCGTGTGTGTTTGGTTTTGCCGAGTTTTAAAAACAAAGTCATCAAAGAGATCCCCGCACAGAGACCCGTGGAGACAGGGCGCACAAGGGCACACCAGAACCACACCCAGGGTTACATTTACAGCACCCTCGAGACACCCCCAAACCTTTACAGGGGAATAGCCACCTCAGCCTGCTGACAGCCTCTTGCATCCGGCAGGGAGGGAGGGAGCAGTAGGCGCCATCCTGATGGTTATTCCACAGCCCACACTCAAATACCCTCCTGGCATTACTGCCTGAGCAAGCCCCCATTGGTTTTGGAAGTCTGCTGATGCTAAAAAACAACAACAACAAAAAAAAAAACAACAAAAAAGCCTCGAGTGTGCAGATCCTGGGGGTGCATGTCTTTGAGGGAAAGGCTGATGGATTAACTAGTGTGGGTAACAGTGGACTCTGAAGACTTCAATGTATTACTTCCCCAAAGACAAAGATAAAAAGCCACTTTCACTAGTGAGCGAGCGGCAGAGTAGGTTGGTCTCTCCAGGGTACTTGGCGCTAGCTGAGAGGGTGGGAGGCAGGCCTGGAACTCAGAAGACGAGTTCTCAAAATGGGTGAAGCAAGGGTTTGGTTTTGTGTGTCACCTTGACACCAGCCAGGGTCATCTGGAAATTGAGAACTTCATCTGAGAAAATGGCCTGTAGACACGCCTGTAGGGCGTTTTCTTAATTAGTGATTGATGTGGGAGGGCCCAGCCCACTGCGGGCTGGTGGTCCTGGGTTCTATAGGAAAGCAGGCTAAGGAAGCCATGAGGAGCAAGTCAGTAAGCAACATTCCCCCATGGCCCCTGCTTCAGGTTCCTGCCTTAAGGCCTGCCTTGACCTCCCTCAGTTAGGGACTGTGATCTGGACTTGTAATCTAAATCAACACTTTCCTCCCCATTTGCTTTTGATCACAGCAATTGGAAACTAAGACAGTGGGGAGGGGGGGAGTTCCCCAGGCTGCAGTGCCCTGTGAGGATTCCACCTGTACCATTCAGTCGCCCCCCCCCCCCACCACCACCACCACCCAGCTTCCTCGGGTTATCTTCCTGCAGCGCTGATCCATTAGTCCTTCTCAGCAGTATGGGCTACTGTAGGGGGCAGCCAAGCAGGTCAGGAAAAGCAGCTCTACACGGTGCCTTGTTCACGCTCTGGATGCAAATCCCACCCTCACGGGCTGCTGAGGAAGTCAGAAGGCTGCTGGGAAAGCCCTAGCAAGGGCCCAGGGAATGACTACCAGTAATGGGCTGGCTGTGAGGGCAAGCATGAGGCCCTTCTTCAGTTTGACTCCCAGCACCCAGGTGAGTGTGTTCTTTCCTCATCATTCACCGTCGCCTACGTCCTACACAGGACTGCCAAGTGCCTTGTATGCCACAGGTCATTCAGTTCTCCCAGAATGGCAGCTAGGGGCAACACCTTGGGGAGTCTATCCTGGATTTATTCTGGGCTCCCTGTCCCCTGAGAAGGCTGCACTCAAGACCTTTGTCTCTGCCTGCCTTCCTCACCCTTGTCTACACTGCTCTGGCCTCTTTCCTGTCCCCTAAGCCCGCTGGTCAGATGTGAGCAATCCCTCCGATACTCACTGGCCCTGAGGCGAGAGCACCGTTTTTTAGGACCCTTGCCTAAGGTATGACTGTGGACCGGGGCCAGAATGCACTGTTCTTGGCTGTTAGGGATTCATCAATGGAGAACGTGGCCTTCCTGGTCACCTCTCCTCCAAAGCTCACTGCTGTTTCCCTCAGCCCCATTTCTCTCACCCACCACTTTCTCCTAAATGGTCCCATTCAGAAGGAACCAGGGAGCGCTGTCCACTCCTTGCCAAGTGTGGCTGCCATGGCACCAAATCCGTGGGTACAGAGCCAGGTCACATGGCAGCAGCTGTTGCAGCAGCCTCCTGGGTCTCATCCCATACGGTGAGGCCCAGGTCGGCCTGACCCAGAGTGAAACAATGGACTTGGCCAAGCTCTCGCTAGCCAAGGGCATCCTGGCAGGTAGACAGACACTGTTGCCCAGCACGCTTTAGAGGCAGCAGGTAGGAACAGACAATGTGCAGGCCCTGGCCGGGCTCACATCTCACTCTGTGGCCATCCATCTCTGCCCTCGCTTTGCCCCTGTGATGTGGTGACATGGCAGGTCAGTCTGGAGGCCACAAGGATTAAACCCTTCCTGATGGGCCGATGGCGACAGGCTCCCAGAAGTCCCTTTGAGCTGCTCCAGCAGCAGTGGTTCTAAGAGGCAGGAGAAGTGTTCGTCTGTGACGCAAGTGCCGGTCTCTTGAGCAGCCACAGGTCAGAGACCACTTACCACTTGTCATTTGAGACACCCTTCAAGGGAACCCGCTAACTCCACTCCAAACCCCTCCCAGGCCAGATTAAAGCATCTCTGCCGAACACCCCAGGAGCCAAGGACCGCTCATGCAAGCACCTCTTTTGAGAAGAACGTGTGTCTAGAGGGGACCCAAGGCTGAAGGTCAAGGCCTGGGCGAGCCTGTAGAACAAACCAACTTCCAGTGGAGACTGAGGTCTGCCTCAGAGAAGCTAGACTTGTGGTGGTCATACTCCAAGGTCAGCCACAGTTCCTCATTCCTCCTTCAAGCAGCACATAACTGTCCACAAGATACACTTTTCTTTCTTTCTTTCTTTCTTTCTTTCTTTCTTTCTTTCTTTCTTTCTTTCTTTCTTTCTTTCTTTCTTTCTTTCTTTCTTTTTTGACAGGGTCTCATGTAGCCCAGGCTGGCACACTCACTACGCAGTCCAGGATAACATTGAAATTCTGATCCTCCCACCCCTCCCTCCCGAATGCTGGTGTTACAGGTATATTCTACCACACTGAGTTCATGCAGTACTGGAGAGCAAACCCAGTTTTTGGTGTGTGTACTCTGCCAACTGTGCTGTATCCTCGGCCCTTACAAGACTTACTTTCACCAAATTTCTTCTCAAACCTGTAACCCTGGGAGACCAGTGAAGGGACTGGGGTCCAGAGAGACTCTGTCCCTGTGTCCCCACCACCACCACATCGCCAACACATACAGGTGCTGGATCCAGAACTCTGCCCACCACAGGGTCACCCAGACCAGGCAGAAAGCATGGCTAGAGCCCACCTCCTGGGCCACTGTGGTTGTCAAGGAAACAAACTGAAGAAGCTCAGTGGCTCTGGGCCATTGGACACTTTCTGTACTGTAAGTGTTCAGGGCTGTCCAGGTCCAGGGCATAGCCTGTATCCCTGGGAAAATGCTGTTGTCTAGTCCTGTAGAAAGAGGCATCAAATGCAGGCTGCACCCTGATGCATGTCCTGCTAGGAAGTCCTGGCAGGTTGCAGGGCTGGGGTGAGCTCAAGGTAAGATCAGATGAGGCACTGGGAAGAGAAGGGGGCCCTGACCTGAGCTGAGGTCCCCTGTGGGAACAGCTACCTCATCCCTGCTTCCTATGTTCCTGGCCTGTGCTTAAGAGTCCCCTTCTGATAGCATGGGACCAGTAGGCTTCATTTAGGGCAGGAAGCTCAGATTGGTCCTCTACCAAGCCAAGCTACCTCAGGTTTGGAGAAAACAATAGGAGCTCACCCCCACACCAAGAGAAAGGACAGGGGTGGCAAAGCACTTTGGCCACAGAGGGCTGTGGGGGCAATGCTTAAAAGATCTCTTCAGAGCACTCACACTAGGGTGGCCACTGTGTCGTGCATTTGTGAGGAGAGTGTCTCTGCTCCAGGACACTCTAGGGCTCCATAGGGTATATCCTAAGAGGAGGAGCCCCACTCCCCTTAAGCTCATAGGCCCTGCCAGTGGGGCTCAGGTAGAGAATCCAGCAGCAGACAGCAGAGTGGAGCACGATGCTGAACTGCAGCAAACAGCGCTGTGAATGTGCATGTGCATGCGTGTGTGTGTGTGTGTGTGTGTGTGTGTGTGTGTGTGTGTGTGTGTATTCACAAGAGTGATGCACAGGGAGGCATCAGCTGTCAGCTGAAGCTCTGGGGTCTGCCAAGAAACTGGAAATGTGGCTGTTGGGGAAACATGAGCTGTGTCTCCCAGTGACTAGCCCATCACACAGGACATGTGACACTGTACCTTCGTATACTTGTGGGACTCTGGGCAAGTTTTTAAATCTCTCTGTGGTTCAGACTCCTCTTCTGGTCCTGGAGTTGAGGAAGGCCTGAGAGACAGTAAAGAGACGGGACATGTACCCCTTGTTGGCATCCCTTGTGCTCCCGGAACATCCAGAACACAAAAGCTGGCCCCTGCCTAAGCTTCCCCAGACAGCAAGAGAAGGGCCTTTTCATCCTAGAAATGGGAGCTCCATCAAAAGAGAAGGTTCGAGGCACAGAAAATCCTAAAACCTGGGCCGTGTGCTCACAGAGAACACTTCACGATAGTAATCATTGTTTTCTGAGAAGCCAGCCTCCAAAGGGCACTTGACATGCCTTCCCAAGAGGCACTCCAAGAAACAAGCATCACGGCTTGCTGGGAGGGAGGCTCAGGTCAGGCATTCGGACTCACGAGCTCCCCTCTGCTCGAATGATGAGGGATGAAGGGGTCAGAGGCTGAGAGCTGGTCAGCACCCCTGCTAGATAGAACCTGGCTTTCAAAGCACAGGTTTCATGAAGCTGAGCATCTATTAGTTTGTGGGTGCAGAAGAAAAATGGAAGAAAGGGAGTAGCCCAGAAGCACAGGGCCTCCTACCCCAGAGGACTCAGTGGCTGCATCTCTAAAAAGAAGTATTATTTAAGTATTGTAAATATTATTTGTTTGCAAACATCTCTATAAAAATGTTTATTTACACATTTTAGTGATAAAATTAGTGTCACTTGCTAGAAAATAAAATCTGTGCTAGGATGTGCACGTGTGCCTATAATCCCAGCACCTTTGGGGGCGGGGGTGTGGATCAGGAGCTAAAGGTCATCTTCAACCACAAAGTGAATTCAAGGCCAGCAAGGCTTGCAGGACACCATCTAAAAAAACAAGAGGAGAAGAGAGACAGGAAGAAGGGAGGGAAAAGACGGGTAAAAGCCACTACAGGGAATTGTAGAAGACACATCAGGTGACCTCTGACTTCTGACTCCTCGTTGGAGAGCAGAGCGCCTGAGCTCGGGGCAAGCCTGGGAAGGAGTCATGTGAATCTGGCATGTGCTCCTGTCTGCTGGCCTCTAGGTCACTGCTTCTCGAGTTAGGGTGTCAGGCTCTGGCCCACATGGCCATGGCCTAGTAGAGGGGTTCATACCCTTTCTTCCCCGCATTGTCCCCTGGGGGTTATTCCCACCAGTTGCAGGTGACTCCTCTGCCCCCTGTCATCATCGAGTCCCTGGATGTATTGGGGTGGCACCGCCTGTTGGCTTAACTCATAGGAACCTGGGCAGCTTCAGAGTTGGCAAGACACCCTAAAAAGATCCTCTCACCCTCCCCCACAGATGGAACAGAGAATTGTGTAGGGCCCTATCTTAGCTTCTTTTCTTGTGGCTTTGATTAAAAAACAAACAAACAAAACAACTCTAATGAAAGCAACTTGCAACTTAAGGGGGAAAGGTATTATTTCAGCTCACAGTTCCAGGGTGCAGTCCATCAAGGCAGAGAAGACTCAGCGGCAGGAGTGCGAGGTGACTGCTCACATTGCATCCACAGTCAGGAAGCAGAGAGCAATGCATGCTGGTACTCAGCTCACTTTCCTGTCTTTATGGAGTCAGGGATCCAAGCCCATGGAATGGTGCCACCCGCAGTGGGCAGGTCTTTCCCTCTCAATTAGCCTAATCAACAGAACCCCCCTAACCATGCCCAGAAGCCCATCTCCCAGGTGATTCTAGATTCTGTCAAGTTGTCAACTGAGACTATCTGTCACAGCTGTGCCCCAACTCAGCCAGAGGCAGCAGAGCACTGGGATGGTCATTACCCAAGGACTGCACAGGGGACATGGCTAGTGTCCTGGAAGAGTGAACGGCTCAGGTGCTCACTCCTTGTGAATGCCCGAGTGCGTGTGTATGTGTGTGTGTGTGTGCACACCTGCATGAGCTATAGCACTTATGTGTGTCAGAGCCTCCATCTTAACCTGGGGAATCCTCTTCTCTGTTGATGGAGGGGGCCTGGAGAAAGTGCAGAGGAAGAAATGCTTAATGTCTCACAGCAGAGTCATCTGCCATTTGCGTGCTGAGCGCCCCAGCTCAAGCGGGCTCAGCAGGAGCTCGCAGCTGGGCAGCCAGCCTTCCAGCTGTGGGAACTAGGAGGGAGCAAGCAGCGCACACAGCCTCGGAGCCCTGGCTGCCAGCTCTGGAGAAGGCTCCTCCCCCAGCAGAGTGCCTGCAGGAGCTGCTGCAGAGGTCTTGTGAAGGGAAGACCCACTCAGACCTCGCCACAGCAGGGTCGGGCGGCAGCAACTGCAATCCTTCTCATACGGGTTTTTAAAAGTCTGAAAAGCCAGACTTTGATCCCAGCACTCGGGAGGCAGAGGCAGGCGGATCTCTGAGTTCGAGGCCAGCCTGGTCTACAGAGTGAGTTCCAGGACAGCCAGGGCTACACAGAGAAATCCTGTCTTGAAAAACAAAACAGACAGTCTGAAGGCTGAGGCCGTAGCTCGGATGAGAGTGCTTTCCTCGCATGCACAAAGGCTTGGGTTAGACCCCCAGCATGGCATAAATCCAGTCCTGAGCCTGTGATCTTGGCACTCGAGAGTTAGAAGAACAGAAGTTAGACTCATCGTGTGTTCAAGGCTAGCCTGGGCTAGAGATTCTACCTTTTTTTTTTTAAGCCATGAAGTCTGAAAGAATATTTACCAAAATGAAGAGAGCAGCAGGGTGACTGTCCCCTCGGGGCTGGGGTGCAGTGACCTCTGTGTCTGTCAGAAACACAGTGGCCTCTGCGACTGTCCTTTTTCTTCTGGCTTATCTATAGTTCCCAAATTCTCCACACTCTGAATTCATTGTCATTTGAAAATGGAAATGCGGCGAAGCACAAGCCGGGGCACCCACTGTGGAGATGGCCGCCTCCATACTGGGGAAGGGAACCGAGGGCAGGCAAAGCTGGGGCCCGGGGGGTGGGGGGGGAGGCGCTGTCCCCTCTCTGAGTAGTGCAGCCCCCTGCCTGGGCCTCCCAGCTCACTGGCTCGTTCCGGCTGTGCCTGGCTCAGACAATGTGAGCGCACAATCATTCATTATAACTCAATTACAGTGATTAAAGCTGGTGGCATGCAGAGGCAGGAGGGAGTGTGCTGCCAACAAAATTTACACTCCGTGTCATCAGCGAGAGATAACAGCAGCTGACAGGCTCGCCGCCTCCCCTGCCATCTGCTCAGTGTGGCCGCCTGAGGGGCGAAAGCAGCCGCTGTGCTCCTGGTGGCCCAGAGTGCTGAGATCGGCTGCCTGGAGCCGGGCTAGGACTTGAGCGTGGTGCTTTGGGGTGTAGGGGAAGTGGGGGTTCTGGGCCCCTCCACAAAGAGCTGGCTCTGGCATCCAAAGTGAAGAAGGGCGTTCTGAGCGCGTGGGGGGGGGGTGGATTAAGAGTGCTCAGCGGCCCGGCCAACACACGCCTTATATCCCAGCACTTGGAGGCAGAGCCAGGGGGATCTCTGTGAGTTCGAGGCCAGCCTGGTCTACAGAGCGAGATCCAGGACAGGCACCAAAACAACACAGAGAAACCCTGTCTTGAAAAAAAAAAGGGGGAGGGGGAGTGCTCAGGGGTTTTCATCCACTGTGGCACAGGCTGGCTTTCTGAGACCTGGTTTCCTGTCCATATTCCAGATGAAGAAACTGAGGCACAGATACACAAAAGACCAGTCCCCAAAACAGTCATCTAAGGGCAGAGTCATAACTCAGAGAGCCCCCCCCCCCGCCCCCCCGCCGCCTCTGGTTTTCATGGATGGTAGACAGAGGGATATGGGAAATTGGGGCCACACTCAGCTTCAGGGAGGTGGAGCCAAGCTCAGGCCACACACCCTGGGATCCAGAATAAGTCCCCAGTGACAGCAGAGGGGTCTATGATGTGAGGCAGGGGCTCTCAGGCCAGGCAGGGCTGTGGAGAGTCAGGGACATGTGGGAGTTGCCCCAGATATGGGGAGGCTCCAGTTTGGGCTACCAGAGGGGACTGGTAGGGGAAATGGAGGCTACAGTCAGAGGTGAGGTCTATGCCACAAGGCTGAGAGGTGGGAAGAGCAGAAGAACGGAACTGAATTGCCTGTCTTTCTGTTCTGTTGTTGTTGTTGTTGTTGTTTAGTTTGGTTTGGTTTGTTTTTTGAGACAGGGTTTTTTTTTTTGTTTTTTTTCCTGTGTAACAGCCCTGGCTGTCCTGCCCAGCAGAACTGCTTTTCTTAATACAGGGTGGCAGGGACTAGGCTACCCAGAACTTGGGACTTGCACCTCTTAAGTCTCCGGACAATAGGACTCTTGCGCACTGGCCAGCAGATGCACTGGTCCCCATCTTGGAGAGACCAGTGGTAGTGATGGGGGGTGGGTAATAGCAGGAAAAGAGGGGGAGCAGCAGGTCCCTCCTCCCCTTGGTTGTTCCAGAACAATACTTCTTTGTATGTTTGCTCCACCTTATTTATTCACTAATTTTCTTTTTTTGAGACAGGGTCTCATGCAGCCCACGTTGGCCTCTTGTGTAGCCCAGGTTGACTGAGAACTTCTGGTCCTCCTGCCTCCACCTCCCAAGTGAAGACGTATAGGCAGATGTCACCACACCCTGTTCTATGCGATGCTGGGATTCGAACCCAGGCCTGGTGCACGCTAAGCAAGCACTCTGCCAATAGAGCTCCATCCCAGCCCCTGGTTGTTCCACATCACTCACTCAGTTCCTGAGCCTCACAAAGCCTAAGCCACCCTCACCGTGGTTCTGTCTACCTGCCAACTGCTCACTGCCGAGACACCTTGCCTCTTCCTGGCCCTGATGACTAACCCCAAACCCCACCCAGACAAGCATCCCCTTGGCTCCCCAAGGGCATGTCTGACTCCTCAGAGGTTCTCTGAACCCCTCCGTCCGTCTGTCCCTGTGAGGCAGGCTTTGCACGACGCTGCAGCTGTGCAAACCAAAGCGTGTCTTCCCCTGTGCCCTTCCTCACCTACTATCCTTCAGAGGCCAGCTCAGACCTCACTCCAGGAAGCCACCCTTACCCCAAAACTCAGTGTGTGCCTTTCTGATGGGTCCCATGCCCTCATGCTAGTGTGCTGGGAACAACGATCAAGGAATATTACAGTCATCTGGGGACAGGACCAAAAACTGTCTTCAACCCCCAACAACAGCTGGGAGGCAGGGGCTGGGTCCTCTTAGTTTTTTTTTTTTTTTTTTTCCTTTGTTACTATTTGGGTCATTTTGACCTCGTGCTTACTTTGTAGTCATAGGTAGCCCAGGATGACCTTGAGCTGCTGATCCTCCTGCCTCTGTCTCCTGAATGCTGGGATTGCGGGCCTGTGTTACCATGCCTGGTTTCTGGCTGGGTCCTGTTAGCTTCTGAAGTCTAGGGCCTAGGAGAGTTAGATCTTAGAAAAACGGCATGGCGGCAAAGACACTGAGGTAGGACGGGCGGGGCGGGGGGGGGGGGGGGGGGAGCCAACAGGTGCTGCCCACAAGAAGGAGGACCAGTGTGGGAGGACAGGAGATCCTAGGGCTGCTGCCCTCCCCCATTTCACTCACACATCCACTCCAATGCCCATCCAACCCCTTGATGTCTTCCACCTCTAGCTTCCGGGCTGGTGGATGGAGCAGATGATGGCCAGGCTGGGCCTTGGAACTGTGGCCTGCTGAGCCCCTGAGGAGCGGAGAGGGGGAGGCTGTGTCCTTCTCTCCCCAGGACTTGGCTGATCTGGTCACCCAGAGACTGAGACCCTTGAGACCCAGACTGGAGAGCACAGCTAGCTACCCCGGAGGGCACAGTCCCTGGAATTCCCCCAACAGAACTGAAAGAGGAAGCTGAGAGGGGTGGTGGAGGTGGGGAGGGCTGCGGGGCAGAACCCAGGCACCTGGCTCTGGGTGCCCAGCTCGAGCGGCTAGTCTGCAAAGGCACCAGGCACTGGGGGTATCCAGATTTGACAGTTTCTGCTTCCAAGGAACTTCTAGTTCATTCCCCCTGTTTCCTGGGCCTCAGTGTCTCCACCTGTAACACAGAGGTGGGACCAGAGCGGGATTCCCACAACCGGTAACTTCACAAGCTCCTGAGCAGGTACTAGAAGTCACTTTCCTGTTGCTGTGGTAAAATACCCAGACAAAGACCACTTAAGGAAGGAGGTAGGGATATTTCGTGTCACAGTTCAAAGGTATCATCCATCATGGTGGAGATGTCACAGAGTTTGGGGCCACTGGTCACATGGCACCCACAGTCAGGAAGCAGAGAAAATTGAACGCCGGAGCTCACCAGGCTCTCTCCTTTTTATCTGGTCTGGCGTAGAATGGTATTACCCATAGTTAAGGTGGTCTTCCCACCCCTGTTAATCTAGTCTAAATAATACATCACAGGCATGCTCAAAGGCCTGTCACCCCGGTGATTCCAGAACCTGCCAAGTTGGTGATTAACAGGAAAGATGCATCTGGAGCAAGCTGGGGTGTGAGTGTTGAGGTCCCTGCTCCTCTATGAATGACACTGGCTCACCTCTCCGTTCACACAGAAGAAGCTGGAAGGGCTGGAGACAGGGCACACTGGTCATTGTCAGCTCCTGAGAGAATGGGTTTTCATTTAGGATTGCCATACCAAGTTACTCTTTACATAGACCTTTGCTTTCCAAAGTAATTTAAAGATAAGTGAGCCATTGTCGGCTGGTGGGTTCTGGGCTAGAGAAAATACCATTAGGGAGCAGTTTGCTGATTACTGGGACTCTTTGATGTTTGAGTCCAGGAGGCTCTGCCCATGGTAGAGGACACTAGGAGTTCTCTAAAGAGTAGCCCCACAGCGGCTCTCCGAGCCCTTTACGCTGAAACTACTGAGCATTACTGTGAGTTAATCTACTCAGAGACTTAGTGCGTCTAAATCGGCTCTCCTCCCAACCAGATCCTGCATATCCTACAACAACCAGTTCAAACACCCGCCTCTGCTCCTCCTGAGAACTGCCCAGCTCCCTTGCTGAGGACCCCTACAGTGTGCTGGTCAAGCCACGGGTGGCTAATGCGAGGTGTTTGTTTTTCCTCTCCGCAGGTGCATTCTGGGAGGGCGTGGCCCCGCTGTGGTACCCCCTAGTCCCCAGTGCTGGTCTGCTTTGCCTGTGTTATTGAATGAATGCATGACTGGGTGGGTAGGGAGGCTTGGCTTCATGGCCTGAGCTAATTTTCAGATTCTATTCTTTCTACTTCTCTATTTAAGGAAAGGAAACTATTCGTTGAAAGCGTGGCCTTCCAGGCGTTCAGTGACTGCTGACCAGGCACCTGTGCATCACAGGCGCTCTGCTGGGAGCCAAGGACACAGCCGTGACCAAAGCTGCATCTCTGCCCTCCAGAAAGTCACAGGTGAGTGTCAGAGACAAGGGGCAAAGGAATCCGGAAAGGAAGGACTTGACGTTCACCTTCGCTTTGATGTGACCCACTCGAAATTGAATCTGCTACGGAAAGGAGAATCGGATGCATCATGGAGTCCACATAAAATCCTGTAACTCTGTATGTCATATATAAGCAGTCCTGGACACACACACACACACACACACACACACACACACACACACACACACACTCATATATGCAGACAAACACACATGAACACACAAACACACGTGCATACAGATATGCACATATTAACACACATGAAGATAAACACACATGCATATAGATATGCACACACAAACACACATGAACACACACACACATACATACATGTACAAAATCCACCATCTCCTCTCCAGAGGCCTCCAAACAGTGGCCATCCCATTAGCATTCAAGCTCCCCTGGCAAGCAGATTTGCAGATTATGGTGTCTAGTTGTACTCTCACTGAAAGGACTCGGGATTGTTGTGGGGAGGGCTGCCTCCACAGGAAGCAGACCTTTGTAGCCGGCAGGGATGTTAAGGCCGAGGGGAAATCCTTACCAAATCTCAGGTGTCAGGGGGACTTCTCTATGAGGACAATCTGATAAGTGTCAAGGATAACATCTCTTGACTGAAACACACCAAATCTGTTTAAATCCATAGTATCATGATGATATATTCAGAAAGAAATCTGCAGAGGTCAATTTTAAAAACATCTTTGTGTGTGTGTGTGTGCGCGTGTGTGCATGTGTGTGTACATGACTGCAAGTCCACGTGTCACGGGTGCGCACATGGAGGTCAGCGTTGGCCCTCACACCTGGTGTGAGATAGGGTATCTTGTTCGTTGCTTTGTACACCAGGCTAGCTGGCCTGCCTCCCACCTCCATCTCACTGCAGGAGCCCTGGGGACCACAGACCAGCGCTACTGTCCCTGCCCCCGCCCCAGGCCCCAGGACTTCACACCAGTTCTGCGGATCCACACTCAGCACAGGCTTTACGGACCAACTGGTTGGCTGTTGAGGATCCTGATGTTATCACCAGCATCTCCTACCGTCCTCACACTGTTTTTGTCACTGAGGTATCAACCTACTATTAAACAAAACAAAACAAAACAAAACAAAACAAAACAAAACAACAACAACAACAAAAAAAAAAAAACCCAGAACACACAAGCACATCGAGCATTTGTGTTGTACTTCCTGTGCACGCTGCTTCAAGGTAGCAAGATGGCAGAAACGAGAGGCAGTTTCCCTTTGACTCCAAGATTTAAAAGTCCTTTGCCTTCTGTTATCTCCAGTGAAGGCACACTTGGTTCCTGGCCTCCCCAACTCCACTCTGCCCCCCTCCAGCTCTCTTTTGCTCTTTACCTGCTTTTCTCCTCCTGGGGGGCTGGAGTCAGTCTCCTCTGCAATTTTACCCTGGGTTCCAGGAATGACAAGATAAATCAATAGCTCTGAAACAACAGCAAGTAAAGCAGGACAGAGCGCCCCTGATAAGATCGCCCCTGATAAGATCACCCCCAAAGGTGACAATTATCCATGTCGGAAACTGAGGCTGCATCTCAGAGCAGGAGCAGTCTCCTCCTGGGAACCAGATTGCTGCCCTCACAGGATAACCGCAATAACAACTCAGTCACATCACGGGCCTGGCTAGTTACCCAAGCTTTCAGCTACACAAACCCTGCCCCAGCTCCCCAACCCCTTCCATTATTTCCCTTCCCTATAAAATCCCAGCATCCCCTTCGGCCCCTTGAAGCCGGATCTGGGTTTACTCCGGTACTGTCTGTTTTCCGAGTGAGAGCCCATCCATCAATGTTCCTCTCTCTTCTCTTTAGCGTACCAGAATGGCCACCCAGCCTTTTGTGACGCTCAGAACTGGAGCTTTTGACCTAAAATTACAGTGACCAATGTTGGTCAGCCAGCCAGAAGAAAGAATGGTTTTTGAGCATTAGCCAAGCACAATGAATCAGTCTCAGGTGAGATGGTCCCATATAATTGCTGGGGTTCCTTTTATTCTTGGGGCTTTTCCTTATCTCACAACTTGGGGCTTCTTTCTACTGTTACTCAGTAAAGTCAAGAAATAAGTGTGTGAACCCACAGTACAATCTCTCAGTCCTTTGCAATAGTGCACACTGGGCCTCTAGTGTGGGGTGTGTGTGTGTGTGTGTGTGTTGTTGTTGTTTTTGTTTTGTTTTTCCTTTTGTTTGTTTAAACCCTAAGATTGTGAAACAAAGCCAGTTGTTTTTGCAAGGAAATTTGAAATTATTCAGGAACAGCGGTACCAAATAGTGGGCAGAGACACAAGATATCTTAAAGAGCCAGGGTGTTTGGGAAATCTCTGTTGGTCTTTGTATGACAGGTAGTACTAAATCTGGGCCATGAGGAAGGCCCTAGGAGAATGCTGTCAAGGAGAAGATGGTGTGTTATATGAAACACAGCCCGAGAAAACACTACATGCAAAAAGAAAGGCTAGGAGCCTTCATGCGGCTCATTAGGTTCTCTCTCTCTCTCTCTCTCTCTCTCTCTCTCTCTCTCTCTCTCTCTCTCTCCTCTCTCTCTCTCCCTCTCTCTCTCTCTCTTTATTATTATTTTACAGTAGGAATTATTTTGTCAGAAACCGGGAATGTGAGCAGAAATGTGTGACCTATACCAACCTGAAATGGCACTGTAGACTAAAATCTTTCCACTATTACTTTTGTTTTGTTTTGTTTTCGAGACAGGGTTTCTCTGTATAGTTTTGGTGCCTGTTCTGGAACTCACTCTGTAGAACAGGCTGGCCTCGAACTCAACAGAGGTCTGCCCGACTCTGCCTCCCAAGTGCTGGGATTAATGGCATGCGCCACCACCACCCGGCTCCACTATTACTTTTTGATTTCTAGGGTAAGAAGCTGGACCTACTTAGTTATGACATTCCAGACCGGGGCTTCTCTGGCGTAGGATTCCAGTTACACTAATTATTTAAGGAATTTGCATAAGGATCATCAGTGCAGGCCATCAAACAAAAGGAGAAAGTCCCAGGTAACTATGTGCTTCCTAAGACTCCACAAACTCTGCCTGCATCTAAACAGGCTCTAGGATCTCTGGAATCCGTGGCAAATGCCTGACAGACCCTGGAAGATTGCTTTGGTTCCCAGTTTTGGTCTGTGGTGGGAGGCATGGCGGTGGGAGGCTTGGCGGTGGGAGTGGCTTTGGGCATAGCGGTGGGCGTGGCTTGTGGCATGGCGGTGGGAAAGTTGGGCAGCTAGTCTTTCCATATTTGTATAGGCCAGGAAGCAGAGAGCTCAGACAGGAACTGGACGTGGGTGTCACCTATTACAGGATGTCAAAGCCTGTCCCTAGTGACCTAGAAATACCACAAGTCTCCAAGGTTCCACAAACTCCCAAAGCAGCAATGCCAACTGGTCACCACGTGTTCAAACACACAAGCCCTGAGAGAGTGTGCCACATTCAAACATAGCAATGCTATTTAAAATTACTGTTCATTTGTTAAGTGGTGGTATCCAGTTATATGTTACAATTAGATCTTACCTTTGGGATTTGGTAAAAAATTTTCACTACTTCACTGATGACATGTCTGTGGCTTCCCAGATAAAAGTTCAATGGAGGTGACTGCATAATGTGTGGATGAGCTGGGGTGGTTAGCTGCGATTTCCTGAGATGGTAGTACTGAGGGTGGGTGGTGGCTACATGGAGTCATTACATTGTCCCCTCAACTTTCTATGTTTGTTGTTCACAATGACAAGCTAAACAAACCTTACCTACATTGTTCCTATGTGAGACAGCTGCTCCTGCCCGCTAACAAAATGGGTAGCATCATGAGACACCCAGGGATGGCTCATGTAGCCTCCAGTATATAACGGTGGTAAGATGCAGGACTGGAGACTGGAGCGATCAAGGGGCATGTGTGACTCATTGAGCTCTGGAAGCTTTGTTCTTTGCCATTGAAGACACCATGCTACCCTAGACCCTATTAGTCACCAGAAACCATTGTAGAGGTGTTCAGATCTTCCTGGCTGTCTCTTTTTTATTTCCTAAATCTTTAACTATAGAGTATTTTAAAATATATATCTGAAAAATGTGACACTACCAAAGACACGATCTCTCTCTCTCTCTCTCTCTCTCTCTCTCTCTCTCTCTCTCTCTCTCTCTCTCTCTCTCCTCTCAGTGTTAGGGATCAAAGTCAGGGGCACATAAATAGAATGCTAGGTAAGTACTCTACTACGGAGCCAGAATTCCGACTTGCATTTTTAAAACAATAAAATGTGATAGATGAATCTGAACTCTGCCAACTCTCATTTCTCTTCTTTGCCTCTCCTGGTGGTGTGAGGTTACTCAGGTCATTATATGTCTGTGTCTATGTCATCTGCAACTATCTATATTCTATTATCTATCATCATCTATTTATCATCTGTATATCATCCATCATTTCTTTCTTTCTTTCTTTTTCTTTCTCTCTCTCTCTCTCTCTCTCTCATCTATTTACCATCTATCTATCTATCTAGATGTCTATTTAATGTCTGTGCTCAAATAGTTTTTATGTGGGGGTTTGTGTCTTACATAAACAGAACCATGTCTCTGAGACTCACTCTTTTCAAACAGCATCACTGTTTTAAGACTTAGCCTAGTTGATACATAAAGTTCTGGTTCACACATTTTAATACCTGTAAATGCTTTTATCATATAAGAAAATGCATAGGTTTTAAAAATCCCTTTTCCTGTCAAGGAACAGGTTGTCTTAGTTGTTTTTGTTCAAATGAGGAGGCAACACTGGTTCTATCCATATTTCTTTGTAGACTTGTTGAAAAATCTCTCTAGGGTCCATTCCTAGGCAGAGTGACCAGGTCCTAGGGGCATGATGTTTCCATCTGAGATTGCCAAGTTGCTCTGCAGAGTGGTTGAAGTAGTTTACACTCTGACAAAGTATTTGACGAGATGAATCTTTCCCCATCCCCTAGCTGCTTCCTACTGTCAAAACTACACACTTGCCAATCCATTGGGAGTGAATTGTTCCCTCTGTGATTTTTTTCAATTTGCATTTCCCTCAGAACTAGCAAGATGGAGACTTTCTGAGCCTTTACCAACCTCTCTGGCTCTCTCTCCAGTGGGTTCCTGCCAATGTCTTCTACCTACTCCTTCAGTTTTTTGCATTCTGTACTGATTCAGAAGAATCTGCATTTATTATACAGTCTAGATGCCCTTGTTTTGCTGATGGTAAGTACTGCATTCCTATTATTTTATTACTGTTTCCTTATTTCTTGCTTGGCATTTCTTGTTGTAAAGTTTGAATTTTAACACCAAATTCATCTATCTATCAACCATTTCTCCATCTATCTCTCATGATAGCTTTACTTCCTATTTTGTGTCAACAGTCCTTTCTCTCCTGAGGGTTGTGGGGCGAGTATAAGACCACACAGTCAAACATGGGGTCTTGACTGCCAGCCAAGGAAAGTGATTGGACCCTCAGGGCAGCTTGACCTTCATGAATGGCTTGATCCATTGATGAGCTCAAAATCTGAGTAGGCTATTGAAAGGCAGAGGAACTGTGGGAAGTGGGACCTAATGAGGCAGTAGTCGCTGGGATCTTGCCCTGGTTCCTCCTTCTTATTCTGCCTCTGCTTCCTGTCCATTATGAAGTGAGTGGCCTCTGCCACAGGCTCCTGCTGTCAAGATGTTTTCTTTTTCCACAAGCCAGAATCAACAGATCCAAGGACTTTGAGCTGATGCCAATGAAACTGTGAGCGAAGAGAATGGTAGGATACTTGCCTACCATGTGCAGTCCTAGGTTTGACCCCTGCACTGTGGGTGTGGGGAAAGGTGGTCCATTGTCCAGGAGATATTTGCCAAATAATGCTTTCCTCTGTTGAAGCTACCACCATCTGTGTTTTGGTCTCATTTCCCTCTACACAGGATTCATCTGTGGATTCCATACGTGTTCTGTTTGGTCTATCTACACCACACTGAAAGCACACTTTCCTGTTACTTTATGATGTCTTACTGTCTTATTATTATCTCCTTCCATGTTTCTCTTCAAAGTCATATTTGATATTTTAGCCCCTTGCTCTTCATATGCATTTTAGTGTCACATTACACAAAAAAACAGCCTGCTCAGACTTTGCTTAGTATTACATTTATAGACTGCTCGGAAAGGCAGCTTTTTAAATGAAATCGAATTTTCTCTTCACTCACTAGTTTAGCTTGTGATCTATAGTGTTTTAAATCTTTGATAAAATGGTGTGGTTTTCCTCCATAAATATCTTATGTAGATTCATTCATGGATAGCTTTTATTGTTGTAAGTACATTTTCCTTTATATTGGGTTTCCCATTGGTTTCTGCTTATGAGTAAGAGGGCTACTGATAAATGAGTATTGATCTTGGATCCCATCACTTAACTAAACTCTCTTATTTGTTTTAATTGTTGTGTATTCTCTCTACACACAGACAAGATGTCTGCAAATGATTACAACCCTGTTTCATTTCAATCACTGTGTCTGTGTTTGCAACTTAATTTTGCCTTATTGTATTGGTTAATTTGGGGGGTAAATATCATTAAAGCACAGAACTGCAAAGCCATCACAAAACCCATTACTTTGTACAATTGATAAATGCTAATAAAAATTTTACATCACAAAAAGAATATTCTTGATTTTTTTTCTTGCTAAAATAATACTTTTAAAACTCGATCAGAATTTAATACTTGGCTACAGGCTACTTTAGCATTCTTTTTATTTTTTGGACACTTTAAGAAAAGTCATAGGAGCTGGAGAGATGGTTCAGCTGTCAAGAGCACTGTCTACTCTTCCAGAGGACTGGGGTTCGAACCCCACCACCCACATGATGGCTCACAACCATCCGGATCTCCAGTTCTGACATCCTCTTCTTCCTTTCATGAGCAAGCACTCAGCAGTACTCAGACATACCTGCAAACACCTGTACAAACGAAATAAAAATAAAATCCGAAATACGTTTTTTAAAAGTCATGAATGGGTGTTGGCTTTTGTAAGAGCCTTTCTCTGCTTATTTCGCTGGTAAGCCTGAGTCATCTGGTGTCCTTGAAAATAATGTGTGCTTTTCAGAGGTTGGCTGTGTGGTTCTGCCTCATAACCCTATCAATTATGTCATTCAAACCTTTTCTATCCGTGTTCATTCCTCTCCGTGTGGTCTACCAGTTCCTCTTAGAGGCTTGTGAAAACCTCCATTTCTCATCATTGGATCAAGCTTTGCTTTATGTAGTTTGGGTGTGAGTCTGAGCTTGGGAACTGCTCATTCTGCCTTCTGAGTTTTTATTTTTTTTGAGGGTTCCTCTTCCTTCAGGTATGCTAGTAAAATGGATTTAGTTCAACACATTGGTTTTTTTTTTTTTTATAGATGTGCTATGTATGTGTGTACATGGGTGAGCTCCCATGTGTGGCACATGTGGAGGAGATTGGCATCTGGATATCATCCTTACCTGCTTTTCCACCTCACTCTTTGAGGCAGGGTCTCTCCTTGAACCTGGAGCTCATCATTTCAACTAGACTGACTGGCCAGCAAGTATCCCGGGATCAAATCCCCAGCGCTGGATTTAGACATTCACCCCCACCAGCCCAACTTTTACATGTGTTGGTGTGTTAGTCAGGGTTTCTATTGCTGCGATGAAACACCATGACCAGAAAGCAAGTTGGGAAGGAAAGGGTTTATTTGGCTTACACTTCCATATCATTGTTCACCCTCAAAGGAAGTCAGGACGAGAACTCAAAACAGGGCAGGAACCTGGAAGCAGGAACTGATGCAGAGGCCATGTTTCTTACTGGCTCGCTCCTCATGGCGTGCTCAGTCTGCTTTCTTATAGAATCCAGGACCACCAACCCAGGTTGGCACCACTCACAATGGCCTGGACCCTTCTTCATCAATCACTAATTAAGGAATTGCCTTTACAGGCCTGCCTACAACTTGATCTTATGGAGGCATTTTCTTAATTGAGGTTCCCTCCTCTCAAATGACTTTAGCTATGTCAAGTTGACATGAAACTATCCGGAACAGCTAGGGAGTCAAACTCAGGTCCTCACACTTGCTTTGTGAGTCCTTTACCCTCGGAAGCTGTTTCCTCAGACCCTAGTCCAGCTTATCTGTGTCTCTTTAGTTTGACATTTTATTGGAATTGGACATGTGAGTCTTGCTCTTTTCAAATCTAGTATAAATAGGTTTGAGACCTAGGACCATATAGTCCAACAGGGCACAGGAAAACTTCTACTTGTGAATTCCAGGAGATGCTGTCTACATTCCATAGGTCCTCCCTGTAGCATCATCATGGAGGGAATGCTCTGCGTCAGGGAGGGCATTGAGTGGAGGTCCTAACATTGGAAGAGTTTGAGCTGACCAGAGGAACAGAGTTCTTTTTGTCTCTAGACTTTTTTCCCCATCCTCATCACCCTAAGATTTCTAATCTCCTCCCTGTAAGGGATCAGTTCTGAGACTTTAAGCATGCCCTCATGAGTCAGCCAATCTACCATACATTCACATGTCCAAATTCCCAATCAATTAATTCATCCATTTATGATCCAACCATCCATGTATCATTCATCATCTATACCTATCCATCCCTCCATTCACATTTATCTATATCTATCCATCTTTTCATCCATACACCCATCTATAACTTTTCCTCCATTCACACATCCATCTATCCATCCATCCTTTACTCACCCATACATACTTTCTACTTCCTTCTATCATCTATCTATCTATCTATCTATCTATCTATCTATCTATCTATCTACCTATCTATCATCTACTCATTCACATATCCATCAGTACATCTATCTGCATGTCCAACCATCTAGCCACCTGTCTGTCTATCCATCTATTCAGCCAGCCAGCTTTATCGATATCATAGAAACTCTACATCAGGGTGATGTGAACAAAAGGAACGTGTTCGTAAAGTTCCCTTATTGGGATTGGTGGGACACAGGCAAGGATCGTGTGGGACAGTTACAGACATGCAAAGGAGCTATTTATGAAGCTCTGACCAAAATACATAAAGCACTGTAGAATATTAGCAGTGCCTTGATCACACTCTCTCATCCACTTCCTAACACTTGTAAGTGCCGGGATGTGGCTAAGCTCTCAGTTCAGTCTGGCCAGTGGGTCAGGCATCAGGAATGGTAGATTCATTAGTGCAAGTTAAGTAAGCAGGGGAATGATAGGGTGCAGAAGTGATGGGGAGTGCAGGGGCCAGCTTAGAATGGCATGCTGCCCAGACAACGGCCAGAATGCCCTTGTCATCAGTGAGCATATCTCAGGGTCTTTTAATGTCAGGCACACTGAGAGTCCAGTGGTCTAGAGTCCAGCATGGGCATTGACCCTTCTGTTCCTGAGCAGTAGCCCTGTTCCTCCTTCTCCCTATTCACCTCCATCCCTGGGCTCAGTGGGACCTTCTTTGCCCAGAACTCCTCACCAGTCTTCTCAGCCTATACTAATAGCCTGACTCTGGGCTGGAGAATACCAACAGGGAAGGGGCGGCAAGAACTGGAGCTTGAGAAAGCTGGGCTGGAGCGGGGAGGAGGAAGGTGGAGTAAGAAGAACTAGACGAGGTTGGGTTGGGCATGGTGTTGGGATCATGCTTCTTCCCTCGATCTCAGAACATGCTGTTCCTTCTCTCTGTAACATCCATCCCCACCTCCCTCTGGCACGCCACCTATATCCTTCAGGTATGCTTAACTCTTGCTCCTCCTGGGGCCCCTTGGTGCTGAGACTCTTGCCCAGGTTAAAGCCTCTGCCACGCCATCACACAGCATAGTAACTGACTTTGTTACTATCTCAATGGCTGAGAGCTCTGCGAAGGTATCGTCTTATTGATCCTTGTATCTTAGCAACTAGAACCAGGTCCGGCAGCATCTAAGATTCTATCACATAAGCACCCATTGGATGGATGGATGGCATAGATGAACGCCAGATGAGTGGGTAAAAGAGCAGATGAGAGAGTAGGTAACAGAAGGCTGGTTGATGGATGAGCAGGACGGGCAGGTGAGTCCTAGAATACTTCCATGACTGCTCTGGGCCATCTGCTCTCCAGGAGATATCTTTCACCAGTAACACTGGAGAAGGCCCAGGAAGCCTCACTCCATGTATCAGAATCCTTCTAACAAGCTGTTGAGTCCTGCCCAGTGGGCAGCTCCCTCCTCCCTTCCTGAGAGTGCCACAGATGATAGTTTGAAATGGTTTGGGCTTAAATGCCCTGTGTGTATGTATGTGTGTGTGAGGGGGGGTGGGGGGGTGGGGGGTGGAATCAAATGACTCAATATAGATATCCCTCCAGACACTAAAGGTCATTTTATAATTTTTGTTCAGAGTTGGTGGCTGGGGTGCAGTGGGGTGAGAGAAGGTGAGACAAGGTCTTACTCTGTAGCCCAGGCTAGCTTCATATTCATAGCAATCATCTTGCCTCAGCTTCCTGAGTACTGCGACTCAAGGAATGAGGCATTATGCCAGCTGGTGTAATAGCTTTTTTAAATGCTTCTGAGTATAGAGAGTATGCTCACTCTGTAGACCTGGCTGGTCTTGAACTTAGACATCCACTTGCCTCTGCTTTCTAAGTTCTGGGATTAAAGGCATGTGCCACCACACCCGGGCCTTTTTCTGGTTTTTGTTTTTTGAGTGTAGAATATTTATTAGTACCAAAATAAGTGTCAAATAATTATTCGAAGTTTAATGTTTGTCTGCTCTAGTTTATGATTCAAATATTATTTTCCAATCCCCTGTTCTTAAAAAGTAAAAACTATATTCCCATTATTTTGGGACAGTCAGTGGCCATTTCATAACACCCAACAGCCTTAAAAAGCACTCCTTTAAGTCCTAACATCCAGGTCCCTGAACCCCACACTTTGAGCCCTTAAGTTAATCATCTACAGTTAATCCTCTATCTAGATGGAGGTATCTAGAAGGCAAAAGCGGCAGAGGGGCTTTCTGCTGAGCAGCTGGGAAGAGCGATCTAGTCAGGGCCATCACAGATGACCTGGCTCTCCTCCCACTGAAAAGGTCTTGCTTTGAACAGAGGAAGAACTCCAGGCATCATTTTTTACCACTACTCAGGCTCTGTACTTGAAAAGCTAGTCCAAGCTGCTGGATGCTGAGGTCTGACCTGGGCAGCTAGACTTAGCTGTAGAGATCCACAGGTAACAAGTCACAGGAAACCCGCAACAGCTGAATACCAAGAGCCTAGGGTTTTGTTTTGTTTTTTTTTTCCTCTTCACCAGAGCAAATAGGGAGTGACTTCTTAAAAAGCCTAGGAAAATGGTGGTACCAAGGCCCCTTGTTAGCCTCCATCCTCTTGAGGGGGCAGAGGTTGAAGGTGATACAGGACTGTTTACTTTGGGCACATCAGGAGGAACATCCAGTAACTCTTGCTGCACTGGAATCAAGCACTCATGAAAACACTAATTTCTAAAGCCAATGTACTGGGCAGGGGGTGGGGGAGGGGAGACCCCAGGAAGCTGTTGAGCACTGAAGTCCAGGGCCAGGCTTGGCGAGCTCCCCTGAGGCTGGTGAGTGACAGACACTTCGCTGCCTGCAGGATTCTGGGTCAGGGACTGAATCTGGCTTCTCTCCCTGGAGCCTTGACCACATCTTTCAGGAATGGGAGTTAACAGTGGCCTTCTGTCCTTGCAAGATACATCTGTCACTTAGTGGGGCTTGTGTGTGCTCTCCCCCAGCCCCAACTCCAACCAGCTAGACAGAAGCGGCCACTGGCTCCTAGCTAGACTCTGAGTGGAGAAAAGGGTGTCTAGAGGGTCTGCTGGGGAGGACGGAGCTGTCATAGCCTACAGCCTCAGACTGAGGAGCCTACTCCTCCTCCCTGCAGTCAGCCCCCTATTGAGCAAAATGACCCAAGTGGACAGCTGTTCTGTCTACACATAGACTGCTTCCTTCTGACACCCTCCCTTAATTGTTCAGGACTGTTCTCCTTGCAGGGACAGCAGGCGATTATTGGTGTGATTCACAGTGACTCTGACACAGTAACAAGCAGAGAACCATTAAAATCCTGGGTCCTGCAAGAGGCTTATTTCAGTAATGGGTGTACGAAGGCCAGAGAATTAATTTTCAATATCCTCTGCCTTCCCAGCCTTCCCGGGATCACTCACCTGGCCTTGCCCTGTCTGCCTTGCTCAACATTTAAAAGCACATTTGTGATCCAGAGACTCAACGTCTCCTGTCACATCTACATTAATGAAGCTTGAAAAAAAAAAAAACCCTGCAGATTTTCAGGATCCTGAAGGTCACGGCACTCTTATATTTCACTTGAAATTTCTTAATGATTTTGCCCCAAAGGCTTCCTGTAGACAGCCATACACGAGGTTGCTGCCACTCCATGGCCTGTCTGCCCCTTGAGACCCGTCTCTGCCAGGGGTTCCCAGTCTACTTCTGCCTGGTGCTTAGACCGAGACTGTGATGTAGCCTCCAGATTATGGGAAGCCCAACAGTCCCATACAGTCTTTTTAGGGGGTGGAAGGAGGAACACATGGCTTTGAGGCAACATGGGTAAAGGGCTGCGTGATGAGATGCTCCCCAGGTTCCAGAATGTAATTGGACCAACCACGGCCCCCGCTTTCCCAGGCATGACTGACACACTGGAAGGAAAAGGTAATTAAAACACAACAATCAAACCAACCTTTTTAAATAGTAACTTTTAAAAATATAAAAACAGCTCATTACAATGACTTTTCAATTTTCTTTTTTCTTCAGGAATAACTCTCTTCTACCCTCACCCTCCCTTCTGGCTAGAGCCTTAACAAGTGGTGGCCAGTGACCATCTGAAACCCAGAGACAGACGGACAGACTCCAGACAGGCAGGACACACCTCTCAGGAAGGTGCAGGGTGCCATGGCCTTTCCACGTCCCAACATCCATCCTGTTGGGGGCAGCCGCTCAGCCAGAGCACTGGAGATGGGCAGGATTCACAGACGCTCTCCTTTCTTCCTACACTGAGTCCCACATTATAAAATAATCCATAAAAATGCAATATAAAAACTCTCTTCCATATGCTACATCCATGGAGAGCCCACCAGCAGGGCTCACACGGTCTTTAGCTTTTCTTTAATAAAACAAAAGACCAAAAAAACGAAACCGAACAAACCTAATAGCACAAACATCGGTACCCAAGGGCGATACCTGCAGACAACGGTCCATCTGCCCCAGCCTATGACAGCTGCGAGTTACCACAGTGCGCCAGGCTGTGGCCTCCAGCCCCCAGCCCCACCCAGGAGTGGGAAGAGAAGCCCTCTCCTCAGACTCACAACCCTGGCGGGGTTACCGTTTCACCCTGCAGGGAGTAGAAAGGGCTGAAAAGCAGGAAAGGGGAGAAGGCATCTTATGAAAGGATATCACTTCTAATTCTTTTTATTCAAATTAAAAAAAAAAAAAAAAAAGCACCCACACCAGTTGCTGTTTTTCTCTGGTTGCTCCCTGAGCTGAGTCGCTGGGCCCCCCACCCCCCATAAGGAATCCTTTCTAGGCTGCGCTGGAGGAGTCGGAGAGGGCGTTCCCTTGAACTTCCACTCTTCACAATGATCGAGTGTGCACCGAGGAGGAAGATGGGGCTCAGCGGGGCCGAGGGACGGATGTGAGGGCAAGGTGAGAGGCAGACAGAGCAGAGGAATCCACAGGAAATCCTCGCTGTTCCTGTGTGTATGATAGCCCAGGCTGGCCCATCCCACCAGTCCTGCCCGCCCATCAGTTTGTCTGTCCACCTGCCTATCACTCCATCTGTACATGCCCTGACTGGTGCTACAACCCGTGTGGAGGTATACTTCATTCCCAGTGGGCCAGGCTGATTTGCCCACCCCCAGGAAGCTTCTCATTCCGCGCCCCCACTTTCTCTTCCTGCCTACCTTCCCCACAGGAACATCTGTTAAAAAATAAAATAAAATAAAAAAAGAAAGAAAGGAAGAAAAGCCACCACCATGAGTGGATTACAAATACAGCAGGCAAAATACACGACGAGCTTCGGTGGGAAGGGCCTCCTCCTCCCTCACTGGCCGGCCGGTCAGCAACCACAGTCTCTTATTTACATTGTTCATAAACCTCGTGCACTGCACCATCAGAACGAGGCACCCCTCCCCGGAACAACAATACGGTCTACTCCAGTGTCCCCCACCCCAGAGTAGGGAGGGGACAGGTCGGAAAGGGGAGGAGAGACAGAGTCCTAAGGGCGTCTGCATGTGTGTGTGTGGAGGGGGGGAGGGGGGACGGAAGCAGAAGCCTCCAGATAAATCTATTTGAAGTATCTGCCAGCACGGGTAAGGGGGAGGAGAGAAAGCCCGTCAAGTCTGTCAGACACATCAATCCATGAAGGGGCGTGCGTCCTCTCCGCCTTCTGGAGGGCAGCCCCACAATGCTGCTCCCCCATTCCTCTGCCATCCTCGGGGGGCCTGGCCAGCGTCTCCCTGTCAGGGCTGCGTGGGTGTCTCCCAGAGTTTGACAGGCCTGTTAGAGTCCTTGTTCAGTAGATGACCTCGTAAACTGTGGCCTTCTTGTCACCAGAGCCTGTTACAATATATTTGTCATCCGCTGAAATGTCACAGCTCAAGACAGATGAGGATTCTTTCGACTGGAGAAGGAAGACATGGAGAAACAGGAAGACATTTAGTGTGGGGAGAAAACAGACAGGAATTCACTCCGGGTACTCCCTGGCACTCCAGGGCTCTGAACGAAATCACTTCCCACGCTCCAGCTCCGGCTGGAGCCCTACTGCTAAGGAGAGGCCTACCTCCCCTCGGGCTGAGTGAGTCCTCTCCCGCCTGCCTCGCCACATGGGACAGCTCATGAGCTGGCTTTAGTAGAAAGGCTCAAGGCTGGCAGAAGGCTGGAGGATGCAAACAGGACACTGTGGTGTCTGGGCATCTCTGCTAAGCTTACCGATGAGAAGGAGCATTTCGGAGCCACAGCAGCAGCGTCCAGAGACGGACACTCAGCTGGACCAGGAAGACTGGTACCAACCAAATGAGAAACCTTCCAAGGGACATGTGTGGCACATGGGGGAAGGCATTTAAGCAGGAAGCTGGAAGTGGTTTGCTGTGATTGTGTGTGTTTAAGAGCAAGAAAAACCTGAGAGTGAGCGATTATGAGTTACATTGTGGAGGGCTGTGTGTGTGTGTGTGTGTGTGTGTGTGTGTGTGTGTGTGTGTGAGATGGAGTGGGCTCTAGATCCTTAAAACCTGTGAAAATGCTTGCCCATGCTAGTGCCTCTCCACGCTGATGGTTCGGGGTAGCCATCCCAACCTGAACGGGTTTCATTGGATGATATGGCTGTTCCATGGGCCCAGCCATGCTCACTTTATTTCACTCTGCAGGTACCACGTGACTGAGTCCCTTCATAGATGCTCTTACCCTCGGGGACCACAACAGAGGGTGTGTCTCACTCTCGTCCCCACATTCTCCCCCCTGGGGTCCCCCATCTAGCAGGGGCTAGGCAGGGATGAGCCAGGTCTGTTCCTGGCTCCAGAGTCGTCCTCTCCTGTCTCCTGCTGCCCCCGCCCCCCATCTCTGCGGCCACATCCCGACTCAGAAGGAGTGGAGAGGATCAGAAGGGGGTACCTGGAAGATGCTGGCTCCATAAGGCGTCCTCCAGGCGTTGAGAAGGTTGTCTTTCCCAGTGCTCACAAACCACTTGCCTGCAAGGGGAGGCAAAGGGACCCTCAGGCTGTGGCTGGCTGCTGTGCACAGCAGGACCCACCCCAGATGTGTCTGCCGATCAGGGAAAGGCCCTCAGTCATGCTGAACCCAGGCTTAGTGTTTGCTGTTCCCCACTCCAGAAAAGCAGTGACAGGCGAGACTCAGAAACTTAAAGGATGCCTTTCTCTGCTGTCCAGGGGGAGCCAGGACAAGAAAGTAAGATTCAGTTAACTGCGTTGAGTGCTTCTCCCCAAAAGATCCCCACGCAGGTCAGCTGGTCCTTCCCCAGTCTATGACCAGAAGGTGATGAAGAGCACCAGAATCAGCAAAAACTCAACAGTATGGAGAACCAACAGTCAGAGAGGACTCCCCTGCAGGTGGGTTCCTGGCTGTGGCTCCTAACATCCCCCCCCCCACCCCCACCCCCCACCCCCGCCCCAAAGCCATACACTCTTCCCAGCCAGTTTCTTTGGGGCTACGAGTCGGCACCATGTGTCTACAGCTGCACAGAAACTGTAGCTATAATCTTCAAAAAGATCCAGGTCAACATGAAAGGGCTCTGGCCTACTGTCCTGAGAGTTCAGGGCACCAGGGTGACATCTGTGTCCAAGGGACAAGGAAGGGGGACAAGGAAAATACTTCTCCCCTCCAGGGCATTGGAGGGGCATGGGCTCAGCTTACTCAAAAGACTGTGGACCCCACTCTTTGCTCAGCCTTTATCAGACCAGGCTGGGGTCCCAGGGCTTACCACAGTAGGCAAACTTGAGGGACAGCACGCAGCTCTCATGCAGGTGCAGCTGGTACTTGTCGGGCTTGGTGTGGTGCAGGACCTCCACATTGCTGCTCTCCATGCCCACGGCCAGCCACTCCCCAGTGGGGCAGTAGCCCAGGGAGAAGATCTGCGGGGAGAGATGGTTCGGTGTCCCCTCTGCCCCCAGGGCTGGGACAGTTCCCTTCTCACTCCACCCCCACCACTCACAAACCAAGCCCACCAACCAGCTGCCTGTTGCCTCCTCCGGGAGGAGGGGGTCATTTGTACCCC
This sequence comes from Peromyscus maniculatus bairdii, assembly GCF_049852395.1. Taxonomy (NCBI): domain Eukaryota; kingdom Metazoa; phylum Chordata; class Mammalia; order Rodentia; family Cricetidae; genus Peromyscus; species Peromyscus maniculatus. The sequence goes on along the minus strand of NC_134858.1, from coordinate 58,728,302 downwards.
CCACCGAGGAAGCTGGCTCTGAGGGCAGAGCAGGAGGGGGCTGTCCTTCGCTGACTTTGCAAGCTGTGCTCATTCCTTAAGAAATCAGTAACTACCCACACTTCACATTAAGGTACTGAATGCTAAAGTAATGAAGCAAGTCTAAAAGCCAGAAATACCCATGATCATGGTCAAGGTTTTTAGGAGCCTTGAGTCAGGCGCTCACACCAGAGGTGGGAGGGAGCTATGAGCAAACCGAGGAACACAGGGAGCAAGCTGTGGAAAAGTAGGATGAGTCAAGTGTGTCCCTCTCCAAGGCCACGCCCACCCTACCCTACGACTGCTTCTTCCAAGAAACCTTCCCAGGCGGCTCATGCTGGTCCCTTGGCAGTCAGGACCCTGTGTGGTCCCTCTGTCCCCTGACAGGTGCTGGGGCCTGAGAGGGGAGGGAGCAGAGCGCTTGGGCTACAGACCTGGGAGGTGAAATCGTGTTGCTGCAGCTGACGTCCCTCACGCAGGTCCCAGGAGCGCACGGTGTTGTCCAGGCCCCCGGTCCATAGCTTAGTGCCGTCATGAGAGATGTCTATACAGCTGGCCCCATCTGTGTGGCCCTGGAACTGCCTGTGAAGGCCAAGCAAGGAAGAAAGGTGAGCCCCAGGAAGGCCCTGACTACTAATCACCCCAGGGAGGAGGCCAGCCCTGCAGCCAAGCTAGAGGGGAGCTGGGGCCCAAAGGGCTGCATCACATGCCTCGCTCGAACCCTTGGAGAGCATGAAGCAGCACCAGAGACCAGGCCCCTCCCACTCCACTCAGGGGTGCTACCAAGGGCAGGTTCCCTGAGAAAAGGGGTAACCCCTTGATTCCATGTGTATCCAGGTGGGGCCCCTGGGGAGCCCCCTCTGTTCAAACAATTCTGTTTGATGTTTAGGGTAGCAGGCCCCGCCTGCAGAGTCTCTATCTAACTGGCCTCCTCAGGCTACACAGTCTAGAATGCTACAGTCCAAAACACGCCCGAGTGTCTCACACTGAGACGTGACTGTGGGCAGACACGGCTGTCACCACTGCACAGGGTGGTGTGACGCAGGGGACACGGCACCACCCCCAGCTCACACAGAACCCAAGGGAGCTGCACATGGTGTCTTGGAGGCAGACACAAAGCTCGGCAGCTCGGCCCCAGCCAGGCCTCACCACGAAGCCACGCTGTTCTTTCTCCCGCCCTCTGCTGTCTCCACTCAAGCTGCCCCAAGTTCGGCCTCCCCCACCCCATACCTTTTCCCCAAGCTCCTCAAGGAGACCTCCACCAGCGGCCCTTTCCCTTTGCACCCGACCACCCCTCACGCCTCGAAGAGAGCCAGTTCATGGGCTGGCTGGGCAGAAACACCCCCAGCTGCCCCCTCGCCAGGCTCACCTGACCAGGGTCTGGTTGTGCAGGTCCCACACTGCAATGTTCCCATCGCTGCAGCAGGAGAAACACACTTTGGCATCAGGGCTGATGGCCAGGGCATAACAGGCTGGAGCTGAGGAAGTCAGCTCAGCCTTGATGCGGGGCGTGGGCGAGGCCAGGTCCCAGATGGTGAGCGTGCTGGCCTCACCACCCACAATGAGCGTGCGCCCATCAGGGAGAAGCTTGCACGAGCGGATGTAGTTATCCCTGTTCTGGAAGGAGAAGAACAGGGTTGAGTGCTACCCACCTGCTTTCTCGTGGACCAAGAAAGCCCCATTAGGTAACTTAGCATCCGTATGAGGTGCCTAAGCTCCTAAAAGACGACTCCATCCTCAAATCTACACCTAATTCAATGTCTCACACCTTTCTCCAAAGTCTTGAGCCTAAGAGTCCTGCTGTCGTCTCCCCTTGCAGATGTCCCTAACTAAGGCTCAGAGTGGTTCACCAGCTTACCCAGAGCTGAGCCTGGCCATAGACCTGGAGTCCTCCCCCCACAGCTGATCTGCCCTGCTCTCCTCTGGCCCCTACATGCTACAGAAGATGCCCTGGATTCTCACCAGGCAGTCCAGCTGGGAGATGGGACTCTTGCTGCCGGGCTGGCTGATGTCCCATATCTTCACGCAGCCCTTACCACCTGTGTAGACGTGACGGGTGGGGTTGCTGATGGTCACCGCACACACCACCTCCCCGTGGCTGAGCGTGTTGATCTGCCGGGCATGCCTGGGAATTCCGGGGCCTGCCAGCGCATCATGGGGGAAGGGCACAGGCTGCATCTGCCCATCGGCGCTCACATGGAAGGAGTACGCCCTGCAAGAAGGAGGTGGGTCACTCCTGCCATCCACCCTGGGGGATGGGGGTACCTCAGGCCCTTTCCAAGTCACCGTATAGACACACCATGATTTTCTGCCCCGATTCCAAGCTCCTCTCTCCCAAATCCCTGAAATCCTGGAGCTCCTTGGTACTGGGATGGCTCCATCAGGTGAGGACCTACTTAATATTTCAACCTTGAATTTTATTCCAATTGTACATCCTTGCTCCAAATCAGGAGCTCCATGGGTGTTATGGAATGCCCTCTCTCCTCCCTCCTCTGTGTGTGTGTGTGTGTGTGTGTGTGCGCGCGCACGCGCGGGGGGGGGGGGGGGGGGGGGAGTGGTGGTGGTGGTGATGGATGAAACCACCTTCCTGTTCCTCTAACGGCAAACAATGAGTCACAGGGATCCAGTTTGTTCTGCCCATGTTACTGTGGGTGCCTTCTCAATGGCCATGATGGCACGTGATTTCTTAAAGTACAGGGCAAGTTTTTATGTGGTATGCATGGCTCAGCCTTCAATTTCCCAATAACCCACGGGGCAAAGAGCCGGGTAATGTGCTCTACAGAAGAGCAGGGGTACTAGAGGCAAGGAAGAGGTCTCCAGGGTCCACAGAGATCCATGTACTCTGCTTACAGGCACTCTGACCTCCCGGAGCCAAATATCCAGACTTCTGCATCCCTCAGTTGCCCTGGCAGAGTGAGTTTTTGGTTTCCTTGGGTCATGACCTTGCCTAAGGTGTTGCATCCAGCAAGACCCTGTGCTCAGGGGATGGAGGGAGGGAGGGAATTAGCCTTGTCTACCCCATGAAGCATGCAAGAAGACCGGCCAAGCACTTACGGTTTCCCTCCAGGAATGGAGGCGAGACCTGAGGTCAAGCCTGTGGCCCGCATCGGGGGGTGAGGGTCAAAACCAACCTGTAAAGAAAGAGTGGCTCTGAGTCCGTTTGCCACCACACATTCCCCAGGTTCCCCGTGGCCACAATCATCCGGGCCTGCTGCATGCACCCTGTAACTTCCCCAGAACCAGGGGAAAGCACTGCTGAGTTGGGCCCATGTCAGAGAAGGCCGCATGTCCTGCTGGGACAGTAATACACAGGACGGCCATCCAAACCCCATCTCTTCACCAGTATCCTCTCTGCTCTGCCCGACAGAGTGGGCCCTGCCCCATTGCTCTCATTCCTGAGCGTGCCGTGAGCCTGTGGAGAAGGGCCACTCTTGTCCTTTATTTCAGTGGTGGCTGCCTTTGAAGCCACAGCTGTCTGAATCAGCAACTGTGACTCTCTGTTGCTACCAGCAGGGCTGAGGCCACAAGGGAATCTGTTCTCTCGGGCCCCAACTCTCGCGAAACTACAAAGTGAACTTAGCTAACCCTCTCTCCCACTAAAGAACGCAAGAGTCAAAGGTTCGGGTGGAATTCCGCTCTTCGGGGGCTCAAGAGCAAGTAGCTCACCTCCTCTCCTAGCTGGCGTCCTCCAAAAAGCCACCTCAGCCCCCTATAAACCCTTCTCCACCGGGCTCCTCCCTACCACCTTCCTGTCAGCTAGTTGCTGACGCAGCCTCCTGACCACAGGTGAATTTTATTTTATCAAACACATCTTTGCGTCATTAAACAAACGTTCTAGAGCATAAACAAAAGTAACACACCTTGAAATAAATATTCTACATTTCCCCCTTTTTTGTCTAAACAAAAAAATGAAAGGTTTTAACTTTAACATAGTAAGACTGTACACAGTAAGAATAATTACCAAGTACAGATTACATTCACAATGTAATGAATTCCAGTTCATTTGTGTTTGGCAACTTAAAAGAAATACTCCATTAGCTACCTTATCTTAACGAACCTAAAGTTTTCTGCCGAATTCACTCTCTATCACACCTAAGGAAAAAAACTGTAACACAGCTAGTCTTCAACTCCATCAGGCCACCCCAGGTACAGGAAGAGTAGAGGAAAACTGTCCTCTCTGCCAGCCTTAATCCTGTTTGTCCACAGCAATTGTCACCACCAGCCCCACCTCCCAAACCCCTGCTACCTGGCCAGATGTCACTAAGCTCTTGTTGGGACTCTGATCCCCTTTCAGGGTCTAAGCCCTGGCCTCACACTAGAAAGAGCAGTTCCGGAGCTATCTTGAGTTATCCGAAACCAATAGGCAGGTGGGCTGAGGCCCAGGAGTGCCACCTAATACGGAAACTCCTTCTGAAACAGGTGGTCAGGTGTCCACACCTGTGCTGGCTAGTTTTCGGTCAACCTGACACAAGTTAGAGTCACCCGAAAGAAGAGAACCTCGATTGATAAAATGCCTCCATAAGATCCTGCTGTAAGGCCTTAATTAGTGATTGATGGGGAAGGGCCCAGCCCATTGTGGGCGGTGCTGTACCTGGGCTGCTGGTTCGGGGTTCTATAAGAAATCAGGCAGAGCAAGCCATGGGGAGCAAGCCAGTAAGCAGCAGCCTCTGTGGCCACTGTATCAGCTCCTGCCCTGCTTGAGTTCCTGCCCTCACTGCTTTCGATGATGAACTGTTATATTGGAACTGAGGACAAAATGAACCCTTTCCTCCCCAAGTTGCTTTATGTCATGGTGTTTCATCAGAGCAATAAAAACCCTAACTAAGGAAATGCCTAAGGGTCCCTTCAGCATGCAGGGACAAGTACCACACCAACCCTGCCAGCTCCCACTCCCTGCCCAGTGCCCTCCCCCACAAAAGGAGCCAAAAGGTCTACGTACAGCTCCAAAGCTCACCATTGGCGATCGGCCATAGGCGGCAGCTGCAGCGGCGGCGGCGGCACTCATCTGGGGAGGGATGTTGTGTAGGCCGGCGTAGGCGCTGGGGCTGGTGAGGGAGCCATTCATCTCATGGTGGCTCATCATGGCAAAGGGTGCCGCGTAGGAGCTGGTGATGGAGATGGGTGTGCGCAGGGCCGAGGCTGTGAGGAGGTGAACCAAGAGGCCGGCATCAGTGGGGGAGTGGGCATTACCGAGAGCAGGCTCATCCTTCTGCTAGACATAGCTTGGGCCACAGCCCTCCTGCATTCTGTAGCAGCCTACGAAGAACCTACCTAACTGGATTCTTGACTTGAGAGCCCAAGGGTGGGCTCACTTCTTCTCAAAGGGCAGCACATGAGGCCCAGAGAAGAGGGCTTGCTCAGGGCCTCACAAAACCGTTAACAGAAGTGGACACAGGTCTAGTCTAATAGCCTATCAGATACTCCTTCCACACACCTGGCCTAGGAGCAGCCTTGAAGACTCTGATGTACCAGTGTCCAAGATCCTCATAAGCCCTGCTAGAGCGGTGTCCGAGGTCCACGCTTCTATTTCCTTAAACCTGATGTTGCAAATCACCAGGCAGACCTTCGAAGCCCCAGCTTAAACACACTCCTATGCTCCCGACCAACTGTTTGGTTCCAGCCTGGCCAAAGACCACCCTCCCTTCCCCAACCAGATCGACCGGGGTCCATGGTGCCTACCCATTATACCTATCGGGTCCATGCCTGGAGGTTTGCCCGGCATTGACCGGAGCCCCGGGGTGGTGCTGGTGCCTGGAGTTGGGGCATCATTCCTTGGCGTTGGTGTGTTGGATTTGAGCCCAGGTGTGGAAGATTTGTCATTCTGAGAAGGGAAGACAGAGACCAAGAGACGCCGTGAGGATTCCTTTCTCCCAAGGGCTGGGCAAAATGCCTAGCCCGCCCTGGTCCCACATGAAGCCAAGCATGGGTTGAACAGAAGTCCCTACTTGGCAGGGATGGTGGTGAAGGCTCTAACTTAAAGAGGCAGGGACCAAGGCTCGGATACATTCAGCAGTGAGAGGCTCAGCCTAATGACTTAGATGCAGCCAGTCCCAATGGCCACTTCTTCCCACACCCCAGCTCCCACCCTGTGAGCAGCACAGCTCAAGCTCTGGCCTCTGCACACCTCCCATTTGCCCCCTTCCCCACCCCCGACATACATGACCAAGGTCTTTTGTCTTGGAGGACGGTGTGCTACTGGAAGAAGCCACCGAGGCCGGGCTGGTGGGGGCGTCCTTCTTCAGGCCACGCGCTTTGTCCAGCCCATTTTCAGGAGGGGAGTGTGCTGGGCTCACCCGAGGCGTCGCTGGGTCCTGAAAACAGAAGTGTTACAGAGTTCTGAAGCTGCAAGCGGGTGTCCCTGCCCTGGCAACAGGAAGGCAGAGGACTTGGGTGGTAGGCAGTTAGCTCTGACCAACCTAGAGCCTGAGCCCTTCACCTCACAGGTGGGGTGAACAAGGGCCTGGAGCCCGGGCGGAGTGACCCGCTACAGGTCACATACAAGTCCAGAACACTAACTGGCAAGGTTGTAAATGGCCACCTGGAAAAAACGATGGGAACTGAAGACCACTGCTACTTGGGACCTTCCAGCACCCACATACCAGGCCGCCACACATCAAAGGCCCACCCTGCCCTCCTGCTTCCCTGATGCTCCAAGAACAGAGGTCCCATTGCCCTGCTCAGACGGCAGGAAGAACAGACCTTACCCACAGAGAATCTGTCCCAAAGCACCCCATCCAGGGGTCGCCCTACACCTGGGGCCTACCCTTACCTCGTTGGAGACGTCCACCACCAGGTCGTCACTCTTGTCACCGTCACTGTCCTGTGAGCCAAAGAGAAGCCGGGCGGCCAATCAGAGCCCACACCAACTCCGGATCTGCTCAAGCAACTTCACCCTAAAACCTCGCCCCCACCCCCACCGTCAAACCCCAGAGCCCAAGCTGTCTCCACTTCTGCACCCTCTGCCTTTCTGACCAGCAACCCAAGCAGGAACTGGCCTTCCTTCTGGGTCCTTCCTAGCTCAGCCTCTGGGGCTCTGGAATAAGCAGCCTCATTATCTCAGTCCTGAGCTTTCAAAGCCAGAACCTCCTTCCCAGCTGCTAGTCTGGCTGCCGTCATTCAGAAGGCAAGTCTCATCTTTGCACCCCCATCCCTCCGGGGCAGGAGACTAGCTTCACTTCACAGTGCGGCTGAGCTCTGTATAACATGGTCAGAGCCACAGGGCAGCCAGCAGGGCCAAAGGGGGCTTTGGTCCAAGCCCCTCTAGTCTCACATCTCACCCTTGTCCAGTCTGGCAATGGAGGACACATAGTCATGCCCCCACTGGGACTTCAAAGGTCAGGGTCATGCTAGCTGGTTGTTACATGACAGTGGCTGAGTGCCTGGGGTGTACCGGGAGGACTGTGAGGCGCAAACCCAGGGACACCAGGGAACTCTCTCTGAGCGTGGATGCAGCAGAAAACTGTCCACATGAGCCTTCAGCTCTCCCCAGAGCCCATGAAGGCTGGGACAATTCCCCTGTCCATTTCTCCCCCAATGTCTCACCTGACCACAGGACATGTATGAGCCTCCCCTTGGGCCCCATCCCACTGCCAGTCTCTAGACTCAGTATCCAACTACTAGAGTGGGGGCCACAGCCCAGCACACAGCCCTCTCCGATGATGCCACTGGCCAGCCCCTACATACGTATCGGCTCAGGCTGTCCTTCTCCTCTGCTTTCCGCTTCTTGGCTTCCATGTTGTAGTCTGCGGATCCCCGGTGCTTCTCGCTGGCCCGGAGGCTTTCTGAGGGTGACACTGAATTGTTCTGGAAGAAGAGGATCTCGGGGTCAGAACTCCATGCTGAATGTAATATTGCACACAGCCTCCCTGACTCAACAAGAGCAGATGACAGAGGGCCAGAAGAAGGAAGTGGGCAGACACCCTGTGTCTGCAGATCCGGTCCACCCAGGATACTCCCAGGGCACCTTGGGTCCCTGGGAGCTTCCCCAAACTATCTTCGTTTTTTTGGAAGCAAAGTGCTGCTTATCCAATAGTGAACCCTGCAGTGAGTGGGCTGTTTCCTGCTCTGACGCCAAGTCCCATGAGGGCAAGGGGCACCTGTCACTCAATTTACTCAAAGGAAAGAGGAGTCTTTTAAGACCTGAGCCACAGACAGGGGCAGGCATAGAACTTCCATTGTAAGTTCGGCAGGGCGCTGGGGCGGCCGACAAAGCACTAAGTATAAAAGAGCAACTTGGAGACCCTGCTCCTCCACAGCCAAGTCTCTATCAGGCAAACTGCAGAGAAACCAAGTCATGAAGACACAAAGCCTGCGGGACTCTTCCCTCGAAAAGACAGGACCCCCTCAGGGAGGGGACAAGTGTCCAAGTTAGACAGCAGGGGTCCTGTGTGGTTGCAGACCAAGCTATGGTCTCCAGCAGACGGCACCCTAGGGACATCCAGGGGCTTCACGCTGGGCAGAGCAATGAGAGTTCTCAGTTCTTCCTCCGCTACAGAGTAGGGACGAGAATCCTTAGGGACAAAAGGCCTGAGAAATAACAAAATCTGAGGCAGAGGTGCAGCAGGGAAGGCTGGAAATGGGGTGTCCTGAGGCTGTGCCCATGGAGGGGGAGCCTCTGGCAAGGGCTGTTTGCAGACCTTGAGGGCCTGGAGCCCCTCCAGGATACGTTCTAAGAACTCAGTGTATCCCTCCAGCACCATCCTGCCACGGCTCGAATGTGAAACGCCCCCCACAGGCTAATGTGTTAGAAGAACACTTGGTCCCAGCTGAGGGCACTGTTTGGAGAGGTCTTAGAACCTTCTGGATACAGAGTCTGGCTGGCAGACACAAGGCCATAGAGGATTATAGGCAAGTTCTGATCTACCTCAGACTCTTCCTAACTGTAAGCCACCTCACACCTCTGCTGCCCCAGCCACAAGCTGTTCCTGTAGCCATAATGGATCGTACCCTCTCAAAACCGTGAACCAAATAAATAGCCCTTCCTCATCCAGCCATTGTATCAAGTGATGAGCAAAGTAACTGATAGACCTCCCCACGCTCAGACTGACACCGATGTCAGGAGTGACGGAATGAATAAGACCTTCTCTGTCCCCCCAGGGCGGTCTAGGGAAGAGAGTGGTCACAAGTCCGCAGATGGAGGCAGGCTAAAGATGCATGGTGGAGTCACGTGGGAACACAGAGCGAGATCTGCTCACAAAGAAGGGCACTGAAGGCAAGTGGGGGTGATCTTCACTTCTCCTTCCCCCATTTTACTAGAGGCCAATGCTGGCCCGGGGACGGGGCTCACTGAGAGGGAACGGGGTGACCAGCAGGTGGATGGGTTTGGGGAACAGGGCGGAAGGGAGCCAGCCGCAGAACTTAATTTCCTTTCTTAAGCTGGCTTTCTGGGCAGCCCTTCCCTGCCAAGTTTCTGCCTGAAGCAAATTAAAATGGCAGAGTTATCAAGCCTTGAAGAAAAAAAATGGAGGTTATAATGGAACCGCAGCTCAACCTTCCCCGCAGCCTCGGAGCGGCGGCGATGCGCACACAGCCGCAATTCAATTAGTTGCTGCAAGCACAGGCAGAAAGGAGAGAGAGAAAAAAAAAATCACCATCATTTCATTTCCTCCGATGGTGGCGGCCACACCGTGCTAAGCAGAAATGCTTCCAGCCCCTCAGGCTGGCTGCCCCTGCGAGGGCGGGTGATGGAGAGGAGGGAGGGGACCGGGTGGCTGCTCGTGTTTCTCCTTGCGACCTAGTGCGAGAACAGGGAACTCTTTCTTCTCATGCAGTCAGGCTGAAAACCCTCGCCGCCGCTACCGGAGAGCCATGTCAGGCATTTAGCGGCATCGATCCAGCCCGCCTCTGGTTGGCAGGCAGCCAAAAAACTAAGTATTTTTTATTGCTTCAGCTAGGCAAGGAAATATGAATGAAGCTCCCTCTAATTGGACTCCAGACTAACCCCTCTGGGACAGCTTCCAGCCTGTCCACCCGGCCCCTCCCCTCTCTGACACAACCTTGTCCTTCCTGCCGGAGGCCTCGGCTGTTGACAACCTGTTTTCCTAAGGCTGATTATTTCAATCTCCACCATCCAACACCATGGCGGTGAGGACACGGTCCCCACCCCACCCCCTACGCACACTAGGACCCACTCTGAGCTGCCCAGCCCTAGGATGGCATGGGATTCATTCCAGTTCATTCTCCAGTCCCTGTGTTGGAGTCCGCCCAGATCAGATGCCAGGGAGCATTATGGGGCAAAGGACTGAGAGCCTGGGGTCTCTCCGAGTTTGTAGCAGAAAGCTTTCAATAGGGAACAAGGCCAAAAGCGAATAGGTACAAGGAGGAGGGTGTCGGGCTTCAACCACCCACTTCCTGGAGAAGGCTGGCCAAGTAAAGAGGCCTGTTAGAAGAGGTCTTCCTATCAAAGCCAAGAGGCTCTCTGAGCAAGGGAACTCCCATGGTATGCATAAGGTAACGGAGGACACTACCCAACATCTCATAAGGCTGAGACTGGATTGGGGGTGGGGGGAGCAGACACCACACGGATGGATGCACACATGATCCAGCCTTCTATGTAGGCAAACTGCCTCTCAAAAAAAAAAAAAAAAAAAGCCACTATTTAAGGATCAACACCAAAGCAATCAAAATGGATTTTCAGCTTTAATCATTCCTTTCTTCTGTGCCTAGCCATTCCTGAGCCCAAGCGGGGACCTGGATTTCTGAGCACGCAGGCAGGGCGAGAGGAGACAGCCGACTCCTACTAACAAGAGGTTTGAAAACAGTCTGGGTGGAGGCAGGGGTGGGAAAGGAAGGCAGGTCAGGGCGAGGGAGCTTCCTGAGGAGGCTGCTGCCTGGATGGCTAGTTAACGGTCTGACATTCCAAGTCCTACTTAACATGAGGTAATAACCAAAGCCATCCTAGCAGATTAGATGGTCCCGGATATGAGCATGGCGATGAGGAATAAAATAGCTTTGCTAATCGCTGGAGGATTTTTTTTTTTTTTTTATCCAGACTCCACTGCGCTTATTCAGAGGGCTTATTCACTTGAAACAGAACCTCGGAGCCTCAGTGTGATCAGAAAGATTTACAGCAAATCTCTGAGCTGGCAGACACGCAGGCGGCCTGGCCTTAATGCCTGCTTGCTAGCACTTTCTTAACGTGAGTAAAAGTGCAGAGCAGAGAGAAACCTCAGGCATCTGAAGGAAGGAGGATTCAGGATAATGCTGGGAGCAAGCATCCAGCCTACAGGGTGGATGAACCGTGGCTTAAGAGACATGGGAACACACCAGGATTTGGAGTCCTCGGCTCAGCCCAATGACTCCAAAAAGCCCCTTGGAAGATGCAAGGCTGAGGCCACCAGCTGACCACTTCTGTAAGGGGGAGTCAGAGCTCACTCAGGCAAGCGCCTACCACCTGGAGATCACAGGCTTCCCTAACAGAGGGTCGCTTTAACAGAGGACAGCAACTCCTACCCCAGCACGCATCTGTAATGGAGACACTGTCACCCCCACACCAGCCCTGAAGCCAGGTCTTCCAGCTTTGGGCACACAGAAACAAATGACTAAAAACCCCCAGCTGCCACTCACAGAGCAGAACGGGGAACTCGGGGGTTAGCTGTGGGCAGCACTGGCTACTTGCCAGGCCTCTAGTTCTAGGAACGAGCCCCCAGGCAGGCCCACCCTCCTCCCGTACCCACCCCCACACCAAGATCCAGAGCACCCACACTTACCGCGCTGGACTCTCTCTCTGTGGGGCGGGAAGATCAGGACAGGAGGAGGGTCAGGACCCCCAAGGAAACGGGAAAAACGGAAAAAAAAAAAAATCAGGTAAAAGGTCATTCTCAACTCAGCTAACCTGTGATTTGCTAAAGCCACCTCTCACTGGTTAGCCTGATGCTAGACCTGTCACCCAAGGACCTACCCTATGTCCCTGGGTGGCAGTTCTCAGTTTGGAAATCGCGCACCCCAATTCTAATCCCAGCAGTCCCCTCCCACCAGTCCCCAGAATGGCCTGCGAGGCCATCAGCCTCTTCTCCCCGACGTGTCTGAGGAACCTGGCTTGTAGGTCACTGAACTTTCTGGAATTACAAGCAGAAGCTGGGAAGGTTACTGCTTAAAAAAAACAAAACAAAACAAAAATTCAATGGAATTTAGGAGTGACTTTTACTGGTTAGTTTTCTTAACACCATTCTCCATTTCTTTGCCAAAATGCCCCCAAATGCTTAGGCCTCTGGTTACACCAGTCCAGCAAAGCAGCAGCTCCCATGGTCCTCTCCTCCTCTGCCCAAAGGGGACAAAACAGGTGGCCTCTGGTTCCTAGGACACAGCGTGGACTAGGGCTAGGACGGTGACTCCTCCCCCAAAGTCCCTGGGAGTTGGGAAGATGTTGGCCGTGTGGCCCAGTAAATACCTAAAAGCCAAACAAACGTCTAAGCTGGCGACTTTCTTAAGGGGCCGCATGGCGCCAGGTGCTTTTGAACTTGATGTCCTCCTGAGTCCTAACAGTGCTGTCCCCTGAAAGAGCCTCATCTTCCTACTCACCCCTCCGCTGGAGTATTGCTGAGACCTGCACTTTAAGATGCTCCACTCACTAGCCTGAGGCAGGGTCCCAAATACCCAGGGCTGGACCCTGAACTCACTACACAGCTGAGAATTACCATAAACTTCTGCATGCTGCCTCCACCTCCCAGTGCTGGGTTTACAGCCATGCGCTTCCACCCCTAGTTTTTAGGGTGCCGAGGAATGAACTCAGGGCTCGGGCCCTGCTGGGCAAGTACCCTACCCACTGAGCAACACTCCCAGCAGTGCTTGAGTGCTAACTGTGTGCCTCTTTTAAGGCCTCTGCACTGCTAGGAACTTCACAAGACAGAGGAAGACAGCGACATACGTCGACACTGGGGCCCCGACTCAAGTGCTTCTGGAAACAAAGGCCCCCATCCAATCACCAAAGCATCCAGAAGGACATGCTAGGCTGGCCCTAAAGAACAGGCAGGGTGCTATTGGGAAGATGGGGGCTGTTCTGGATAAATTAAGACTGCCTTCCAGGGCGGGTCATCTAACTCTAGACACTAGGTGACAGCGCCTGCCATGTCCATGTGCAGTGTGTTGCCCAGCCCCAGCCCACCCTGCCCCCACCAGCCCACCCAGAGCCACACCTCTGTGATCCAGTTCATGGTGGTTCTTCTCATCCTTCACCGCCAAGTGGGCTTGGCTGCCCAGGGCACCAAGGGCCAGCAGCCCGGAGCTGCTTCCTGTCACTGGGGGGATCCCAGGAGGTTGGAGGCCTGACGGGTGGGGCGGCAGCTGGACCGGGGGACCATGCGTGGCATGGGAGAGGTGCTGTGCCTGGAGTTGTTGCTGCTGCAATGAAGTTGGTGGTAAGCCATGACAGGTCAGGCAGGGCAGAGGATGGGTCACCTCTGCCCCTCCCTCTCGCTCCTCCACTGATAAGCGACAGGGAAACTTGCGCCCCCCCCCTCCACCCCCCAGCCCCCACACTTGCCCCCTCAGCCCACATGCTCATCTTGCCAAACAAAATCTGTTAATGGACTGCAACGTAGAAGATTTATGTCTTCCATCGTCATCCCCCAGCTCCAGTTTCAGGACAGTTTCCCATGCCCGTTTCCAAGCCCAAGATAAATAATGCATGCATTTAAAACCCACACGGTCACTAGGGCTTCCTTTCAATTGAGAGGAATCCATTTTTAAGCTCATAGCTCATGCATACATGCCTTTTAACATCAGCAGCCAGCGCCTCCCACCCACAGCTGGAACCTGGGCAACGCCTCTGTGATTCTGAAGAGGCCCAAAGGCTCGGGGAGTGGGGGCAGGGTAGGCCAGAGCAGAGAAGTACCAGGGCTGGTGAAATGAGAGCTGCTGTCCTCGGCCATCAGAGGAGAGAACACAGAACCACAGACCCGGGAAGAGCAGAGCCTTTGAAACCAGATAGGTCAGGAGCCACGTCCCGGTTCTGGTGCTTACTCTCTGCATGGCTGGGGCAGGGAATCAACTCCCTGAGCCTCAAATTTCTTCCTCTGCAAAAGCAGGGGAGGCAGCGCCTATTGCAGGGGGCTACGGTAGGGTAATGGGGGCTTGGGCACGCGGCCACTGCCCAGTGGGCTTCATGGCAGTCCCCGGCACTTCCACAGGGCTCTCCCACTGTTCTAACCACCTCTGCATTCCCAGCCCCACACAACAACTGCCATTTTCTCATTCCTCACCACACCTAACCCCGGGACTCTGAGGTCTGACCCCTCTTCCCACTGCCAGTCTCAAGGCTCCCCATCTCATTTTGCCCCCAAGCCCAAGCTCCTAGCTCAGAGGCTTCCATGCTCCCCCAGCAGCCAAGACAGAATGCTCCCTTATTCATGAGACTATGCCAAGAACCACTGGCATTGGGGGACAGGTTATATGGTTTCAAGCATTTCTCAGAGATGGAACTATTTCTTGGGACTGGCTGGGGCCTTGGGCATGCTTGTCCTCACCCATGCACACATCATTCTTCTTGACTAAGGCCACCTGCATGTGCATATAAATCCCTGGGCATTATCCAGATAGATCCCGTGATTCTGACAGTCACCCAGTTGGGAAAGGGTTCTGCCCATTTTACAGACACCAAACTGATGGACCCAGGGGCACTGGAGTGGGCAGCCCAAGTCCCATGAGTCCTAAATGGGATTTGAACTCTTTATCTGTCAACCACTAACATCATCTACAGAGCGTTCCAAAGAACTTCAAAGCAAGAGGGAGGAGGTAAGGGAGATACATGGCAATGACGTAATAAGCCAAGCCGTCGCACCTGGCTGAGGGAGTGTGTACCTGTCCCTGTGAAACGGCAGTTCTCAAAGTCAGCAGGGCCCGGGGAATCCTTACAGATGTTTGCTCAAGGATGAAAAGCTTCCATGTTCCCCACAAACTGCTGACCTAGCCTACCTCCAAGTCAAGCCTGCTCTGGCCGCCTTACACTTCTGGCCCCAGAGGCTCCATTCCTTAGCTCTATTTGTAGGATTGGGCACCCACAGACATTGCCCTGAACCCCAGAGGACCTGAGATGACCCCCCCACTGCTAGGCACCTGTGCAAGCATTTGGTGGCCACTGGCCTTAAGAGTGAGTGATGTGACTCCAGGTCTGCTAGCGACACAGCGGACCCTTAGGGAGCTCTTGGAACAGACTCACAGGTGTGCCAGGCAGACCGCCAGCCCTCTCGGTAAGACTGAACTCTGACAGGAGCTAAACACAGCTTCCCCCACCTTCCCTTTTAAAGAAAATGAATTTTCAGGATCTTTACAAAAATAACACATACTCATGGTAAAAAAAAAAAAAAATGGCTTTTAAGATTTAAAAGTTTTTTTCTTTTTAAGTTCCCCATTCATCCTGCTCTCCCAAGCCACCGTCAGCTTGTCTGGAATCCAGATTTTTCAGATCTACAGCTTTCCATGTGATTCTCCACACACGAGCCCTTGCTGACCATACTGTTATATGACCCGATTTAAAAAGTGTTCTGAGAAAAAAAAACCAAAAAAAAAAAAAAAAAACAACAAAAAACCTAATGCCTTTCCTTTTGGATGACTATTTAGTATTCCATGGTATGGCTGGACCACACATTATCTTTATCGAGATAACGTTACAAAGACTCTCCACTGGGGCCC
Source organism: Peromyscus maniculatus bairdii (assembly GCF_049852395.1). NCBI lineage: Eukaryota > Metazoa > Chordata > Mammalia > Rodentia > Cricetidae > Peromyscus > Peromyscus maniculatus. The sequence continues at coordinate 58,712,657 of NC_134858.1, read as the reverse complement.
CGTTGGTTTTAAACCTCTTGTTGGGAAGTCCTGTAATTCTGCTGGTGATAATTACTTAACAAAACCCCAGAAAGCAAGGACTTGAGTACATAATCCACAATGCACAATGCAGAACTAGTAAAACAAGATGCCTTAAAGAGACAAAAGGGGGCGTGGCCGGCCACAGACATGCAAGACTGTGTAGATTAATCGAAGACCGTGGGTCTTCCAAAGATGCGTCCGAACACCGGGACTCTCCTCCTTCCCAGTAAGGTCTCTTCTCCTACTCCACTCTGCCCAGTCAAAACAGACTGCCTTCTCACTCTTCTGGTCAGAGGAAATGTCCTTTTCCAGTTTGGAGAACTCAGATCCTGGGTTCAGGCGGAGCAGCTGGAGGTGGATTGCCAGCTCCATCTATCAGCGATGAGTCCCTGGACAAGCCATTGGACCTCTCTGGGCCCCGTTTTCTTACAAAATGGACACCAGAGTGAAGCTCACCCCTGGGTTGTGCAGAACTCACATTATTCCATGGAAAAGCAACATTGGAGTGCAAGCAACCTTCGCAAAGAGGTACAACCATCACTGTCACCTTTAAGCAACTTAGGAGCTTCAGGAAGACTGGGCTGTCGCATTATCCATCCAGCACCTCCACCAGTCCTGGCACATCCCTCTACCCACATTCTGGGTACGGGGAATGTTGGAGAAGGTGAGCAGCAGAGAGGTAGGGAAACAGTCAGCAGAGAGCCTTATCCAAAGGTGGCTGATGCAGCCTTGGAGGCCCAGTGAGAGGAAGCTGGAACAGCAGTGTCGGCGGGGCAGACAATATCCACAGATAAATCTCCAGCAGAAACTCCCAACAAAAGATGGCAGCTCCTCAGATGAGACCATGGTGTCCCTCGGTGTCTCAGCAAGGAGCATCCTCTGCAACCAAGTCAAGAAGAGCAGCTGGCTCTGGACAGCCACAAACACCCCACGGTCTCCTCGGGGTGGTCTGATGGTACCATGGGGCTGGCCCAGAAGACTGCAGACAGTGACGGAAGAGCCAAGCTGTAAGTTCTGCCACAAGGTAGGAATGGATGCATGTGGATGGCAGCGCTCTCTGGGTGAAGGGTCTGCCAGCAGTGGTCTTGGTGACAATACACAGTGAAGCCAAGTTTTCTCCTTGGTGGGGCCAGGAACAGCTGGCAATGATCTGACTCTTAGGTAGGTAGAAGCACGACCAGTCACTTCCCTGGGCAGGCAAGCAGGATGCAGCCACCCTCAGGCTGTGTCTATCCTTTGTATCCTGTCCTCCAGCTTCAAAGCACAAAGTACTCAAAAATACCGGTTTAGTCTGAGTGAGAGGGTCACGCGGCTTTCAGCTGAAGCTTTCTCAATGGTCGAGAAATGTCATCAATGGCGAGGTCTGAGGCCACCTGCCTCCACTTTTTACTGTTCTTCCTAATACTGGCACTTCTCCATTGTGAGAAGAAAGGAAGTGAGTGATTCGACCTTCCGCCCTTAACCCCCAGAGGGCTGAGAAACACAGAACCAAGCACACTCCTGAACATCCACTTCTCCATCCTTGACACATCAGAGCTCATGTCCCCGCGGTGGTTCCTGGACACTCCATCCCTGAGTGCCTAGTGCCCATGGTCTGGGATTGGCAGGTGTGGCTGGAAGCAGAGGCTGCTGGGAGATCTTGCTTGAAGAGCATGTGTAACCGGATTACACACCTCACGCTTCATGCTTCTGCTAGCTGATTAGATGCTTCGGTTGTGAGGTTCATAATTTGAGTTAAACTTAGGGGAGTTGTCTAACCGCTTCAATTCCAGAGCCAAACAGGCCGAGAGCTGCACCAGAGGAAGCAGAGAGGGTCCAGATAACAGGATTCCTCTCTACCCCTGAGGATGAGGAAGAGCAGGTCTTGCACCCAGCTCAGTGGGTACCCAAGGCTCCCCACAGCATTAGAGCTTTTGGGCTTGGCGGTAGTTTTTAAAGGTCACAAGGATCTTTGCTATCCCCACTTCAGAGACAGGGGACAGCCATGAAGGCCAACTAACTCATCCACTATGCAGCAGCAGTCTGAGCCAGGATTCCTAACTCGGCATTCCTCTGCTTCACCTCAGCCTCTGGGTTCACAGAAGCTGGTGCTAAGGCAGCCTCTCCACCATTCTGTCCCTTCTAAACTTCCACCACCTGAGTCCTGCTCAGCCTGTCACCTCACTGTCACCTCCTGGAGTGAAGACAGACAGGAAGCCCTGGGACGGCTTCACAGACCTTGCATAGTCTGGGACAAGCTACAACTCCAAACTCCCTCCTCCTCTTAAGAAAAATATCAAGTCAACATTTCACATACATCCCCTAAATAATTCTCTCGGCGGTCCAGACCAAGCAGCCCACCACCTCCGGTGCCAAGGCCTCGGGTCCACCACAGAACCTTGCATGAAGCAAGTTCTGGAAGAGACTCCATCTCTAGGCCCACCTTCCCCAAGGGGATTTGAATGCCCTAGGGACCAAATGGGAGCTGAGGAAGGTTTGGCCAGCAGCCAAAGTCCCTTCACCTGTCCGTCCTTTCTGCTCTCCACACATACCTTCTGAATCTTGGGTGTGTCCTGTCAGATCTTAGAGGAAGACCCCTGGGAGACCGCAACCCTGGGATACGCTTCTGGCTGCATCCATGCTCCAGATATTGCTAGAAACCCAGCTAAATGAGGACTTCAGACTCCAACTCCGTGCCAGGAGGCCACGATCAGCTGACTGGAGCCAGGTGCGCCACTAGAGACCGTCCTAGTCCTTTCTACGTGAGGCAATCTCAGACTGGAGGCATGCCCCTGCCCGGGTCCTTATCTTAGCAGGGTGGCTCCCTTCTAAGGAGGAAAGAAACAAGCCCTCGCTGGAGGGCAGTCAAGCACAGCTCCCCAGTACCGGCTTGCCCCAGCTGTTGGCAATTCCTGCCTCGCGAGGCTCTGTCAGGCGCGTAGCGATTAGCCGGCTGCCTGCCTAATGACAGGGCGATGGCCGCATTCACTCGGAGCCCAAGAAGCAATTACCTTGAAAATGGGGGTCACAGGCCCCACTCGTGGGCTTTAATTGAATTCCAATATCTGCCTAGGGCTGCCTTGACCTAACTTGTAGCTTCCTAAACGCTACTTAAAGGAACTGGAGCCAATCCAATGGTGCTGCTTCCCAATTTTACTATTTTCTTTATATATATATATATATATATATATATATATATATATATATATATATATATAAAGGTATTTTCATATGTGGATTTTAATTCCAAAGAGGGAGGGAGAGGGGAAGGAAGTCGACTGTAACCCCTAGAGACTGGTGGAAGAACTCGCCCTGGAGACCCTGAGGAGAGGACTGGAAGGGAATGAGGAACAGGAGTTGGACGAGAGAGACTTCTGAAGACATCCGGGGGCTTATCCCACCTACACTCCCTGTACCACCCCTGCAGGACCCAGACCGTGCACAGGGATGCTTGAGGCAGGCAGAAAGAGCCAGCTCTCAGGCTGGCTTGATGGCTAAATCTCTGTGAAATAACGGCATTGGACCAGGCCAGTGGTTTACAACCAGAGGCCCTTTTGTCCATCTGGAGACATTTTGGGTGCATAAGGGTGTGTGTGTGTGTGTGTGTGTGTGTGTGTGTGTGTGTGTGTGTGTGTGTGTGTGTATGGCGGGGGAGGGGTTGCTATCACACTCAGGGGGTACAGAGCAAGGTTGCTGCTGAGTATCGAAAAATGCACAGGGCAACAAAGAATTCTCAGGTTCGAAATTTCAACCCAGACCATGGGTTCTGTGTTCCAGTAAATTACACCCCACCCCACCTCCACATCCTTCTCAGTAAAAGGGGGACTTTTGGGAAGAAGGGGTTCAGAGGTAGTGGGAAGACACAAGTAGACATCGGGGGAGGGGCAGTGAGGTGATTCAGCGGGTGAAAGCGCCTCCAGTCAAACCTGACAACCGGAGTTTGATTATGGGGTCCCACACAGTGGAAGGAGAGAAGTGGCTCCTGTGTATCATCCTTCGACAGCCAACACACATGCTGTGACACGTAGGACCACACACGAGTTCAATGACAAATGTAAAAGAATACTTTCGTACGTATAGTGTAGTTTGATCCTGTTCACCCCACTACGTACGATGAAATTACCAGAGAATAAACTTTCTAAAGTATTTCTGAACCCTGGACTAGATGATCACAGAAGATACTTCAAGCTTTAAAGTATCATGGCTTCTCTCCCTAGGGTGCTGCTTCCCAGCACCAAGCCTCTTGGCTCTTCCCACACAGCAGGCAGGGTTGACTTTCCCCTCAGCACCGCCAAGAAGCAAAGCATGCTTAAGCCCTCCTCAGTCCCCAGCAGCTCCCACAGGAACTAACAACACCCAGGAGGAACCCATTGAACCGCCTCTGCCAAAGGCCTCATCCAGGTTCCACCCAGGTGTACAGCAGATATTCAAAAGGACGTCTGAAGAGTGCTCAGCCATGCAGCCCAGCGCATGGAGCAGCAAGACCCCAACCCCAAGACTGTCACAGCACCGTGCACATAAATAAACAGCAGAGATGGTTCTGACCCCAGGAAGCCAAAGAAGGGCAGCCCAGCCTTGGGGAGCGGGGAGGGGAGGCCGCAGCCAGGCACTGATCAGTACCTTCTGCAAGTCAGAGGCACGAGATGCCAGGGGATGTGGAAGCTAATGACATTATAGGTAGACTCGAGATGTGTCTGGGATTTCTTTAGGTTGGGGACTAGGAGATAATGGTGAAGCCACTGTGAAAAGAGCCCAACGGATCCAAGCCCTCAGCTGCCGAGGGAAGCTGTGGGTCATGGGGCTGCCATTCTTTGAGAGCACCTAAGGTCAGAGTCCATCTCTGGTCATGGTAAATGAGAGGAATAAAAGGGCTATACACACGGTGAGAGGCAGATTGGGGAGTCCACGTACCCCGATGATGGCGTTCAGCTCCGTCATGGTGACTTGCTTGGCGCGTTCCACTGCCTGCGCCACTTGCTGCTGATGCTGGGGGGAAATAAAGTATCATCAGGTGTGGCCCTCTTCAATGTCCTCCCCATCACTGGGCACCGGGAGCCTCTAGGACCCTTTCCCAGAGAAGACAGAAAGAGACCCACTCAACAGGCCCAGGATGCGTCACTTTCCTCTATCAGTCTTTTCTATGAGAATGTAGGGCTTTCTAAGGAAAACAGACATGAGTACCACAGATGGCTACTGGTCCACGACCTCCTCAACCTCACATACAGGGAAACCTTGATTCTATGCAATATGAACATCAGCTGCATGTTACATATTGGAGGGATTATTTTCTAGGCATGGTACCATTACTGTAATCACACGGGACATCCAATTTCAGGACTTGCACCTGTAGTGGCTAGTGGTGACTGAAACAGAACATGGGGGATTTACATTCAAAGGCCTGAGAAGAGACGTGAGTCTGATCTTTGGCTACCAAAAGGGAAAGCCAAGAGTCTAGCTAGAAAAATGAAGAGAAAATGCCTGAAGAAACTCTAACAGGGTCTCAGGACTTCTGAAGGCAATGGTGTGCTGGGGTGGACTCGAAATTCTAACCAATACTCCACCCTGGTGTGGGGAGGCTATGGGAAACCTTTGTACTTTCCGCTCAAGCTTGCCAAACCTAAATCTGTTCTCGAAAAACTAAAGTCTATTATTAAAAATTAAGTTCCACACATTCCCTAGAGCCCTGAGGTAGCACCAGCCACACACAATGTCACCTCCCTTACTGGGGACCCAAGGCACCGCCATAGCTAATTCTTCTATTTATTTAGTCAGAACCTGGTCACCATCTCAGATTCAGAACTCCACCAGGGAGCTAATACAGTCCCAGCTACCAAGGGGAATGGAGGGTGGATCCTGGCCCTGCTTGTGCTGGGATCAGACAGGACAGAAACGGGTCAGGGAGGTCAACCTACCAGTCTTCCCCATACCTCTGGAGCCTCTTTGGAGATCCTTCCCTCACAAGGCTCCAGAGTCCAGCCTTGCCTCCAGTAGGGGTTCTCAAGGGTCAAGTGACAAGACTTGCATGTCATTCCTCTGGAGAGGGTACTTTGCACCTGGGGAGCCAGCACCCCACACAGGGTCTGACCTTTGCCACCACCAACCAACCAGCCCTACTGGAACCAGGCACAGGAACTATTCCCAGGAAAGCAGAGGCCAGTGAGGATGTGCGGGTAGGACATTGGTCATAGTGCCCATCACTGCTGCAGATGAAGACCAAGACCCTCCTCTTTGGACTCAGGTGTGGCAGAGGACCATTCTCCCATTGAAAAAGGAGCACATGATCCCTGTGATGTGACCCCGCCCCCTGATGGGCTGGAGAAGGCTTGTTAATCTTATCAGCTGGATCAGTATGATAGACAGGGCTGAGTTCGGGATGTAGGGAGACCTGGCCACACTGTGCTGCCCTGGGCAGAGGAGGAGGAAACAGAAGAAGGTCTTACCTCTTGGGACAGGAAAGGCATGATCTGGGCTAAAATTGTGTTCAGTCTCTTTGCAATCTCTGTCTGCAAAGGAAACAGAGACCACAAATGAATCAAGTCACTGAAACAGACAAGTCAAAGTAGTATGTGTCACACACACACACACACACACACACACACACACACACACACACACACACACATTCCTGCCCACTGCAGCCCTTACAATGGGCTCCATGATCACATTTTAGAACGCTCCCAGTTCATAGAGGAGGTAGCCTATGCTAGGTGGGTCACAAGGGACAACCTCTATGGAGAATCCCTACTATATCAAAACAAAAACCATTCCACATTCCAGAAAACACATGACAAAACTGATTATCTAGTGTTGAAAGAACCACTCTGCCCAATGACGCTCCAAACTGGAGAGGAAAAGGCACGAGAGCCCCTGGGCATCACGGAGTGAAAGGCTCTCCCAGAACCAGCCTCACATGTGGTGGTACGTGGGGCTCCCTCATCTTCTGCTTCCACCATCCTTCTAACCCTTGCAAACAGTCAGAAAACACAGCAGTAAGTCTTCAGTTCTCACGGCCTAGTCTAAGAATGGAACCCAGTGGTTCCTTATACCCTCATACGGGCTGGTCACAGAACAGCAGATTACTTCTCTGTCCCCCCCAGCCTCCCAGCAAAGCCCATGTTTAGAATACCAAGCGCTTCCCGCCGGACTATGTGTGACTCAGATCTCAGATCAAGAGTGCTGCTAAATGGTTAACTGAGCCCGACAGGAAGGCCTGGGACGCTGACAGACGACTCTTGGAATTGGCTTTCTTATCTTGTCTGAATCCTGAGCAGCCAGGACTAAGGTCTCAGAGCAGCCTTCAAAGCTTTCATCAGCACGCAGCGATCTTTCAGACAAAACCATGACAACAGCCTTTTAAAATCCTGTGATCATCTGCATGTCAGATGATTCTGCATGCGAAATCTAGTGTGCCTCAGTTAAACAATGCCCTCTGAAGCCTCACCAACAGAAGCTGGCCTTGGGGAATTCCTGGGGCCAGCTCCCTTTCCACCTCTGGGCACTAAAAAAAAAAAAAAGTCTCCGGTTTGTGGAGAGAACAGAACCTGACAAGAGCCTAATGGGCTTTGGCAGCCCTGTGTCCTATGACTACAAGGGCCAGGCAATCTGACCCAGAGAACCTGTCCACCATAGTGCACATTCCTGGGTGTAGATAGGGTCATGATGGAACACTTGGGTCTCCTCAGGAATAGGGCCAGATGTCCCAGCAGGCACTGCTCCGGACATTTGTAGAACAATTCTTTACTGTGAAGGCCTGTCCTTCAGACTCCAGACCAACTGCATTAGTATGATCCCCAATTTCCAAGCTTTCTTGGGTAGGGGCAAGTAGCATTCCAGATGAGAGCTGGTGGGACCCACATTTGCACAATGGTGGCAGAGAGCAATAAGGACTCCACACACCAAGGTTTCTCAACCTGGCTGGTCATAAATTGTTCATTCCACTGGGCTGTTTTGTATATTGCAAGAGTCTTAACTGCAGCTTGACTCTGGCCTCTTTCCAGGGATGTCTGCCATTCATGCCACAATGACCCTTGGAGGGTCACTTTGTATAGCCTCAATTAGACCACATAAACAGGAAGAAGCATACCCCCCAACCGGGGCCCTTCTCATTTGCTCTTCATCCACAATGAGTAGGGAAGGGAGATGAAATACAGGTGAGAGCCAGAGTTCTAAAATCAACGAGCTAGCCTGGTTCTCACTCTTAACCAACAGAGAAGGAATTTGCTCATGTCCTATGTGCTAGTGAAGGATGGGAGGACCTATCAAGAGCAAACAGCAGCCCAGCTGCTGAGGCGGCGCACCGGCCCAAGGACTCTTGCCTCAAACACCCAGGGTGGCAATGACGGGAAAACAGTACACGCTCAATAAATCTGTGGGTCTGGAAAACAGTCCGCACTCAATAAATAACCTGGCCAAAGAGTAACATTACTAGTATTTATTCTCTTTCCTAGTGTGTCTGTGTGGTACATGCACGCTGTCTGTGCATGTGCAGGTCAGAGCCTGACATCAGTGTCTTTCTCTTTACCTTCCATCTTATGTCTTGAGACAGATCTCTTACTGAATCTGGAGCTCTCCACTTCAGCTAGGCTGGCAAGCCAATGAGCTCCTCGGATCCTCCTGACTCTGCAAACCCTAGTCCTGGGCATTAGTGACCGAGCCATCTCCCTAGCCCCCCCCCCTCTCCTGTGTGTGTGTGTGTGTGTGTGTGTGTGTGTAGACTTCATGTTGTAGAGTGTCTGTGGTGGGCAAAGTGTTGACAGACCAGTGGAAGGGGGGTGGGGGTGGGCAGTGGCTCAAGCTCTTTACCAACAGGGTGAAAGTATACGCCTAGCCAGGCCAACCACAAGCCAGTTCCCTGGCTCTCTCATTGCCCCATCAATTCCCCACGTACACAGGCAGGAAGGCAGAGGCCGACTCTGACCCCTGCCAGCCATTTGACCCACTAGAGCTCACAATGGTTTCAGAACTTACATCCTCTAAAGCAGGTTAAGGGTCAGGGTCTTGGCCATTAGAGAAAATTAAACGGAGTTGGCCTTCCTCTTCTCCACACCTGTAGCAAGCATGTGATCACCAGTTTCCTACAGGAAACTTCTCACACCTTGCCAGGTCCAAAGCCCAGTCTCCTGTCGTTAAGAAAAGGGATCCGGGGCTAGAGAGATGGCTCAGTGGTTAAGAGTACCAGCTTCCAGAGGACCTGGGTTCAATCCGCAGCACTCAAATGGCAGCTCACAACTGTCTGTAACTCCAGTTCCAGGAGATCCAACACCCTCACACAGACACACATGCAGGCAAAACACCAATGCACATGCAATAAAATTTTAAGAAGTGGGGGGAGGGAATCCCCTGGGATTTTGCACAGCCATGTTCAAGCCAAGGCCTGGAATCCTGGCCACCAAGTGACCAAAGCTGAATCGCTCAGAAGCCCTGTGGGTGGCTGAAACTAAGCTGTCACTCCATGTCACTGGGCCTCCTATTCCATCCATCTTCCACAAACACTGACTAAGCTCTTTATAGGACAACTCCAGAGACAAGAACCTCTAGAGGCCTGTGGTACTGACACCCAAGCTCAAGCATGATAGAGAGGCTGCTGGCTGGCAGGAAGGATTGAGACAAGTCACCAGGAGCACTGGGGGGGGGCGTGGCATGCATCTGGAATACACCTGAAGAACTTGTATAACCACCAGGCTTCCCAGTCTGGGGCTTGCGTTTGCTTCCATTTTCCTGTCCTGCCTCACCGCGCACGAGCAGTCGGCTACTACGCCTTTCTTTGCTCTCCACAGAGAAGCACAGACTCGGCCTTCCCCATCTTGTACCCAGGCTGTGCGGTACTCCAACGAGCCCAGAGATGGGTATAAAAGCTATTGACCAATTTTTTGGGAGGGTCCATGTTATAGCGCAGTGGTTCTCAACCTGTGGGTCACGACCCCCTGGGGGGGGGGATAGGAACAACCCTTTCACAGGGGTCACATATCAGAAATCCTGCGTATCAGATCTTTACATTATGATTCACAACAGTAGCAAAATTACACCTATCAGGTGGCAATGAAGATAATTTTACAGTTGGGGGGTCACAACATGAAGAACCGTATTAAAGGGTCGCGGCGTTAGGGAGTTGAGAACCGTGTGCTGGAGGAAGGGGAACGAGCTGCCCAGACAGAACCACTCTTGAGTAACAGGGAAACACTGACCAAGCCGACTGCCACCAGCACGCTGTGTACATGTCAACTGTCACAGCCCCGCCGGAAGGCACCTACCAACAACTTCTATTTTCCAGATGGGGAAACTGACACGCAGCAATTAAGCTACTCCACTAAATGACTTCCGGCCAGGAAGCCAAATTTCAGTAGGCTGAGACAGCTCAGAGAAATGTTTTTGAAAGAAAATCGACCGTCGAGGCTAATGATTGACAGCATTTCTGATTACCACAGCTGTCCAAACAGCATTTGATCCAACTCAAACAACCTCTAAGCACTCGCTCCAAAAAAAAAAGGGGGACAAGAATCTAGACGTGTGATTTCAACAATTAGGGCAGGTCACACACCACAAGCTGGAGCTAGAGTGTGGGCTAGAAAACCCCCGGCGCTCAGGCACAATCTGTTACCAGCGTGGCAGCTGGGGTCCGGCCAGCCCGACCCATCCTGCCCACCTCCTGGGAACACAAGGCATCTATCTCTGCCTGGGAGCCACATCTTCAGACGCACCTGCGAGGTGGCGGGAGGGGAGGCTGGCTTGCTTTGAACATTCTAGTGAGAGGTGTCTGGGGAGGCTGCTCTGGCCTTTCAAGGTGCTTTTTATGTACGGTTCAAAGGTGGCGGCGCTGCCCGTGGAAAGACACTGTTACTAATCTCTGAGACACAGACAGACGCAGTCAGGGAAGGCAGGGCCTGGGTCCCTTTCAGAGTCTGCGCTACCAACTGGGCGCTGGGGAGGAACATCTGCCCGAGTCTCTGTTGAGATTGTTAGGCAAATAAACGACAGAGAACAAGATAGTGGGGGGCAAGTGTAATTTCCCAAAGAGCAAGCTGTTCCCGACGCCTTTGGAGCGCCTGTTTGACGCTGCTCTCCTTTATTAAAGCAAGACCTCTGGACGTCTGGCCGAAAGCTGAGGATCCTTGAACACCCTGTAAGTGCGTGTCTGGAAGAGCGGTCTGCTACTGCATCTGCTCCAACGTCAGACCATCCCTGACCCTTGATCTACGACACTGAGTTAAGGAGAGGAGGGGGTCAACGCTTGGTCCTCACCCCCAGCCCTCACGAGCTGCAGCAGCTGGCCTCCAGCGCGACCACGGCAGTCTTTGGCCCGTTTGCCTCCTCTAACTGACCACGCTAGACACAGTGCACAGTGTCTCTGACACTCACTCCACTGGACTGCCTCACTGCTAGTTAGCTGTAAACTGCCTGCTCACCCGAACCGGCCAGACAAGACACAAGGTGCGGGGAGAGACCCGCCATGTTAAGGAGCACCAGAACCTCTAAAGCTGGAAGAAATGGCCCCGCATCTACTCCCGGATGTCTCCAACCAGTTTAGGCAAACCACTTCTCTTCTCCAGGCTTTCATTTTACCTGGGAAAGGCAAGGGCAGACCAGGCGGCTCCTTTAGGTCCCGGGGGGGCCAGAGTCAGACTTTAGAGCGCCACACGCTTCTGAATGGCCTGACTTGCTGTGTGACCCCCAACTTCCCACCTCCTCAGACAGCTCGGCGAAACAGAGCGCCACATAGATGCCTAAATGAAAGAGCAGTGGGGGCTGGACCAGGCCACACCCTGACAGCTGGATGAGTGAGTACTGGGCAGTGGGCGGGCCGCTGTGGTGCTGGCTAGGGCTGGGCCCTGGCGTCCTATCTTCCCAGGAGCTTTTCATTCTGTCCAACACTCCCACTGCATACAACTGCCCTAGAGGCTTAAGCAAGACAAACACGATGGCCAGTATGATCAACCTGACAGGCTCTGGGATCCCCTAGGAGACAAACCTCTGCACATGCCAGTGAGCGACTCTGGGTGGGGATGAGGCGGTAGAAAGGCTGAGCCTACATGCAGGCCGGCCTATGCTATCCCGTGAGCTGGGGTCCTGAACTATGGCAAGAGGGGAAAGCAAGCAGGGCCCAGCACTCGCTTTCCTGTTGCAGAAGGAATAGGACCAGATGCCCCCTGCCGCGGTGCCCCACCCCCCACGACCAACTGTACCCTCATTCTATGAATCAAGATAAACCCTTCCTTCCGTAACTGGCTTCATGCGCATGCATGCTGTATGCACGTTTGTGTGTAGGCACGTGCATGTGTACATGCAGGCCAGAGGTCAACTTGGAGGTGTCTTCCCTGATCATTCACCTGATTTTTTGAGACAGGGTCTCTCTCACTGAACCTTGAACTCATCAATTTGGTCACGCCGGCTGGCCAGTGAACTTCAGGGGGTCAGCCTGTCTCTGTCCCTTTCCCCCAGCTGGAACCACAGAAGCGCTTTGGCAGGTGTTGGGATCCGAACTCAGGTCCTCATGTCTGTAGAGCAGGTGTTTTACCAACTCAGACATCTCCCAGCCCCGTTCCGTTGCTTTGGTCAAGGTGTTTTGTGACTCCAACGGGACACCGACTGATACAAGCAGTGATGACACCTCTCTAAGGACCTCCTGGACAGATGTTGAGGTGTGCAAAGAACCACTCCTTCATCAAAACTCTCATTTATTTACTGGGATGTAGCACCACGGCTGTGGGATGGGCAAGGGCTGTCCAGCCCAACCAGGCTCCTGGTGAGACCTCTAAAATAAGGGTGTCTTCCTTGGAGATCAGGACAGTGTCCGGACAGTCACGATGTGAGTCTAGACACCCATTTGCAGATACATGGGCGAAAGACAAGGAACAGACACCTGCCCACCTGAAGTGCGAGCAAAGCCACACAGACCAATGATTTCCGTCCCAACTTTGTCTGGCCTGCCGATGTGATCTCTGGAAAGCCCAGTCCTGTTAGTCCTCTAGACTCCTGCATCCGAGGTGGGGCATCAGATCAGCTCTGGGATTCCCCAAGTTTTACCTAGTTCTCTGGGTAACTAAAGAGAACCTGCTTCATCGTGCATTAAACAGAGAGGAGTCAGGGGTGGGAGCTGTGTGAAGACGGAACTGACTCTGGGCCAGGCTTCATAACCACCCAGCAACCAAGGATTAGAAGATTCCAGAACAAAGTGGCTGGGCAATCTGACTTGACATATCCCCTGTATTTCCTAGGCACTTCTAAATTAATAGCCCCTCAATTATTGACTAAGCCGGTACCCTTGGCTAGGCCGGTTCTCCACGGGTTGAGCCAGGTGGTATTTATCAACAAAGGAAGGACAATCGGGGGAGGGGGAGGGGCAAGGCAGCTAACAAAAGCCAGGGTGGTGTTCCCAGGCCCCATTCCCTCCATGCCACAGACCCTGCTGAGGAGTGAGAAAGGGATAAATGATCCACTTAGCAGCCTGGGAGATGATGCTTGCCGCTTCTGGGGCAGAGAGAAAGGGGGGGGGGGGGGCGGGTTTACCTCACAGATTGCTTGGTGATAGGTGAGCCTCTTTAAAGGCTCTCTTAGCACTGACATATTGATTAAATTATATATAACTACAACACCATTAAATATTTACGCCCTCTGAAGAAGCCTGCTGGGGTCTTTATGCTAGGAAGACTGAGTACGAGGAAGGGCCTGGGCCTCCACATGACCCCGGAAGACCTTTGTCTTATACAGGGCCAGAACGGCAAGGCTAGCCTGGGGTGGACGCCTCATGCACCAGCCCCTGTGCCCTTCCCCTCAGAGGAAGGAAATCACACGGGCTTCCCAGAGCCTGGGGTTTCTGAGTGGTGACATGACCCTTCGAGGCACTTCCCTGACAGAAATTAGCCTTCCTCGTTCTTGTAAGAAGCCTACATGCCAGGCAAGCGAGGGGGGGAAGGGCCGAGTGGGAAGGAACTGCAACCCAGTCTGGAGCCTGCACCCTGGTCCCGGAGGGCTGTCCTTGCGCTGGGGCCTGCTTCTGCAGCGTGGAGGAGGTGTGGGCAGGGGTATAACACCCTGAGGGCTCTCTGGTAGGCTCAGGGGCCAAGAACAGGAGCAACCCCAGGGCCATGGAGGCACTGCACATCGGAAGGCGGAACTGAGCCCAGATGACAGCCCACGTCCCCACCCCACCCCCCAGAGCTCTAAGACTTTCATTTCTCTGACTCTCCCTTTCCATCCACCCAGCTTCCTGTTAACAAGATCCAATAATCTTTAAATATTTGTTCACTTTAATTTCTTGGTTCCCAAACACATTAAACTGCTTGCCTCCCGCCCCCTACGAAGGGAGACAGCTCTCAAAGAGCTCGCTTGTATGGACAGAACAGAGGGAGCTTTTCAGATTACACCTTCCCCCAAGCTGCCCACTCATCCCGGGGGCCCCCCTCCCCTTTCCTCCGCCTCCCCTCGGATAACCCCCTGTCCCCTCCCCCACCTTCCCAGACTCCATTGGCCAACTCCTGTGAGGAGGAAAAATTCTCAATTCATCCCTGTAGGGTTGCCATGGCAACCCCCAGCCACCTAATCCCCCCTTGGAGCATTATGCAAATCTCCCCCTTGCCCCTCAACAGGCTGTAAAAGTCACATTACCCTTGCTGAGGCAGCTCATTAAATTTTGGGGGTCTCCTCACCAGGTCAGGGCTACAAATGAAACCAACTGCTTTGACATTTTGAGGACAGGGGCTCTCTGGGAAACGGAGGTAGCACGAAGGGAAAATCGAGGTGGTATGCAGCAGACTGAGTAGGCAGAAACAGAGCCCTATTCTATTACAGCTCACAAGCCTGGAGCACATCCCCTCCTTAAATTAAAATTCAGAGGGTCAACGGGTCTCCTTTCCTCAAGTAAGTTGAGGCATTTTACAGGCCATGGAAATTAAGTTGGGGCGCTCGTCTCACCATCTGCTCACTCTCTAACTGATCTTCTCAGACAGAAAACCGCCCACTTCACAGATGAGGTATATGAGGTGGTCTCGAGAGGGCAAGGGGTTGCTCTCCACAGACCAAGCCAGAAGTGACTGAGTCTCCCAGCTCTAAGAACCTGATTCTTCCCTTACACCAAGGGTCCACTCAACCAGTGCTGATTCTGACCCTCAGAGGACGAGACAATCATCAATGTCAGGAAACGTGTCAGGACCACTAAACAGTGCTACTGACGACCAAGGGTGGGTTAGCGCCCGGGGGAGGCTGAAGAGACCCCAGTGCATGCATTTTTACTGCAAAGACTTCTCAGCACTGGAACCAAAGCCCGAAGTGGTTCTGGGGTGGGGATCACGATACGGCCCAGGTCAAATAGATGTGGTTTCCCGACCTGACCCTGCCTATGGGTCCACCCTTGAGACCACACACAAGTCATCCCGCCCCTTCAAACAGCAGTGCACCTGCTACATGATGCTTGGGATGGTTCACATATACTGCAGGGTTGGGATGCAGGGTGCCTAGGCAACAACATGAAATGGGCCCAAGAAAGTCTAGGGACCCTGGCCCCTTCCTCTCCTCTTCATCCTCCTTCCTCTCTGGGGTCCTGGAAATTTTGAGGTTCTATCTGTCCCACTGTAAGAACACCCTGTCTGTGTGCACCCTGGACATCCCTTCCCATAAACCCCATGACTCTCTCCCCAAAACCCGCAATGTCCAGAAAGCCACATGCCACACAGAAAGCCATGTGCCACACAGGGCCTAGATGGATTTAAACAGCATCTAAAGCTCAGTTCCTCAGCCACCACAGAGCCACATGTCAACTGCTCAGCAGTCCATGCAGCAAACAGCAACCACGTTGGGCAGTGAAGATACACAAGCACTTCCACACTGTGAAGACTCTGGACAACCCTGCTCCTCCTGCAGGTAGGATTACACATGCTCGCACTCACAGGAGCTCACAGAGGTCAAGCAGCTGCCCAGGGTCACGCTGGTGGGGCACAGATCAAGGGACAGAGACCCACTCTAAAGCCCCACTCTAGAGAGGGGAATTGTAGCTGGCGTTTCTCTCCGGGTCTCGCCAAGCCCCCCGCAGTCCCTCAGCCCACTTACAAAATAATCACTCAGATGCTTATATTAATGGCTCAGTCTTCTTGCTAGCTGTTCTTATATCTTAAATTAACCCATTTCCATAAATCTATACCTTGCCATGTGGCTCATGGCTTACCGGTACCTTACACGTAGCTGGTCGTGGCGGTGGCTGGCAGCATCTCCTGACTCAGCCTTCTGCCTCCCAGACTTCTCCTCTCTCTGTCCCGCCTATACTTCCTGCCTGGCTACTGGCTGATCAGCTTTCAATCACCCACAGCAGGGACTCCAGAGAATCCCATCCCCCACTACCCATGCTCCTGGTTCTCTGCCTCTAGGGGTCCTGGACTCCATGCAAAACACTCCACATCTACAGACATCCTCGCCGAGTCACCCATGTAAAGACGGGCTCCTGGATCTGGACTAAGAGGCAATTAATTGTAAGCCACCTAATATGGGTACTAGGTTCCCTTCAGAGCAGGGAATACCTTTAACTGCTGTGCCATCTCTCCAGCACCCTCTTGGGGGATGAATGTGTCCATGCATATGGGGTTAGAGGACAGTCAGAAATCCTGCCCCAACCTTGTAGGCCTGGGAAATGTCCCTGGGCTTTCAAGATAGGCGTTCGAGGGGTCTGCAAAGAAGGGGTCTCTGGAGAAGAAGCAGGGTAAGAATTTGGTGAAACAGCAAGGGAAGGGGAGCTAAAGGCTGCAGGATGTCCTCTCCCCCCCCTCCACCCCAGGGCATGACGGGGGTCAGGGGGACTAGAGTCAAATCCACCACAGGAGGACTGTGGCAGCGGAGGAGGGCAGCTGAGGGGGACTCTGGCTCAAGGAAGCTCTTCATTTCCTGTGGGATAATGTGTGAGATCCCTGACGGGCAGAGGGGGGAGCTGCTCTAACCTCCATTCCACCAGACTGCCCCCCCCCCGCCACTCCATCCCCCCTCCCCCGGGACTTCTCCAAGGCAAAGCTGCGGTCTTGTCCTGGAGAGAAACCAAAGGAAGGGGCTCTGCTAGGACAAACAGCAGTGGTGCCTGAGACGGGCCAAGGGACCTGCGTGACCCCAGAACATCCTTCCACCCCGCTGCCATCCAACTCTACCCTGCTGGTCACCCGGCCCCACATCCCAGACCATGGGTCACCTGCATCTCACTGCCCGTCCCTCTCCACTTGGAGGCCAATGTGAGGGTGAGGGCACGATGCCCACTCGAATCCAAGGCGAGGGCTGACTCCACTCCCTGCACACTGGTCTGTAATAAACCACCCTCCTCTTCCACTAGCTCCCTAAGCAAGTGTGTGCTGCTTGCATCTGACTAGCGACCTCAGCTTCAGAGCCTGAGTCAAGAAAGACCTTAATGTCTCGGGGAGTGGAGGCGGCCTTGCCTCGGCCTCCCTTCTCCCTCACCCGGCTGCCGGCCTGGGTGGAGTCCAAAGCCGTCAGCCAACCAGAAGGAGGTGTTCGCCCTGACCCAAGGTGTACTGCACAGTCCCTTGAGACAGGACCAAGGGGAAGAACGCTGGCTGAGTTTGTGTCTCTACCTGAGGGGAGACGGAGCCTTCCAATATAAATTAAACAGCAGCGTCAGAGTCTTTCTCAGAATTACAAGCAACCAACCCAAACCTAAGAGAGGATGGAAGGGCAAGAGACACAAAGGCCAAGCCCTAGGAGCCCCGCCACCAAAGCCACAGTAAGGCAGGCCTCATGCTTTCCTTCAGCCCAGACAGAGCAGGGTCGCCTGGCCCTTCCTCATTCCTGACCACACCTCAGCTCTATCACCTCTTCTTCTCCTGTACCTCCCCTCTTTTCCGCTTTTGACCTGGTATGGGATATAATGAAAAACAGAAAATACTTTCCAATCAAGGTGCAGGGCACTAACCACCCCCTTTACAATCACCACCTTTAGAGCCCCTAGGTCTTGGGGACCCGAGAACGCCCTGGATGATCAGCACATGAGCAGGAGGAGAACTCTGGACTGCAGCAGCATCCTTCTGCCTGAGTCTCCTACAAACTGCCCTGTCTCCTGACTACCAGGGAAGCACCAAGGCTCAGCCAACACAAAACGACCCCGTCCCTCACAGACCTACTGCTCCACATCCCCACCCCTCTACACCCACACTGAGAGGCAGCCCCCTCTCCAGACACATATAGGTCATCTCTACACCCAGGTCTATAGGCGTCTCATACTCTTGCTCCGGAAGCCAACGGCCCAGTACTTCAGATGAAAACGCCTCATCTGCTTTGCGATCAAGCACTGCAGGAGACTGAAGTGGCTACATTACTCTCGTCCATGACATCTGCAAGATCACCAGTTTTTGTGTCCATATGCAAAGAGGTAGTAGCTGTCTCACACCTCTGGACCATCACTCAAGAGTGGGTAAAGGAAGGGCTGGAGAGATGGCTCAGCGATTAAGAGGTTAAGAGCACTGACTGCTCTTCCAGAGGACCAGGATTCAATTCCCAGCACCCACATGGCAGCTCATGACTGTCTGTAACTCCAGTTCCAGGGGATCTGATACCCTCACACCAATGCACATAAAATAAAGTTAAATTTAATTTAAAAAAAATGGCTAAAGGAAAGGGACCCAGGCGCCTACCTTTTGCCGAGAGAACTTGGCTATGGAGAGACTTGGTTATGGAGAGCCGTGAGGACCACCTACAGCTAAACTCCAGGCTTCCCCGCCTCTCTGGCCTCACCCCTACCCTTCCCACAACTAGGCACTGGGTTCTCACTGCCCCATCACTCACAGGGTGGCTGAGGTGAAGAGAGAGGAGGCAGGGGGCTCTCTGTTCAGTAAACTCTCTAAAGTTACCAGAGATCTCCTCTGGCTTCCCTCAAGCTTGGTACAGCCTTTCAATTAAGAATACCAGCCCTTGCCGGGCGGTGGTGGTGCACACCTTTAATCCCAGCACTCGGGAGGCAGAGCCAGGTGGATCTCTGTGAGTTCGAGGCCAGCCTGGGCTACCAAGTGAGCTTCAGGAAAGGTGCAAAGCTACGCAGAGAAACCCTGTCTCGGAAAACCAAAAAAAAAAAAAAAGAATACCAGCCCCACACTACCTACAATCCTGGTTTCCAAACAGGCCCCTTAGACCCCAGAGCTCTTCAGTAGGAAGGGGCCTCCTGAAATCTGACCAGGCAGTGAAGCTTGGCTCCCACAGACTGTTCTCCAGGTCCTGTCACGGCAGTGTCTGCATTCAGCCATTGCTCAGTAGCCCGAACCCCCCAGTCTCTGGCTGTCATATAACATGCCCAGCCAACAAAAGAATTTGAAAACTCTGTGCCAACCAGAACTGAGACTCCCCGCTCCCTCCTTGAGAAACGTGAGGCCCTGATGTCAGCAGGGAAAAGCGGACCCACAGTTTTGGGTCTGGAGTGAAAGATGCCTTAAACAAGCCCAATATCTATCTCACTGCTCTCAGGGCAGGTCATTCCTCTCCCTAAGTTCTCTTAGCCCCAACTGGAGGGGGGCCTTTATTCTCAAGGGCCCGAGAAAGAGAAGGAGCCAGGAGGAGGAGAGGCACAAGAGAAAGGAAGAAAGCATCTTGGATGTGTCTCAGAGAGCATTTGTTGAAAACAAGATATTGTCCCTTTAAGCATATAAAAACAAGGCCCTTGAGCATGCAGTTCTCACTCTGGTACACAATTATGGGTGCTTTCAGCTGTCTAGCACTACTTCAAGAGCGCTCTTAAGCCAGACTGTCAATGGCATGTTGAAAGCTATTTTGCTGGCTGCTATCATTAATAGCAACGTGGAGAGCCGGGCTGATGAGAATTAAATATGGGGGAGGGGCAGGTCATACCCAGTCATTACAGAATTACCAGTATGAGAAAGGAGACAATGCCACTTTGGGGCACAGAGTTCAAACCAGAGCATGATGGTGGGGAGGCAGACACAGGGGCGGCCGCAGACGCCCCAGGCACCCCACCCCCACCCCCACCCCACGCCAGATGGACCGGAGCCAGGCCCGGAGAGCCATATGGGGACGGAGGGAGCCACTGAGTCGTGGTGACTGTGAGGGTGGAAAGGCCTTTGGATAATGCTGTGCTGCAAAATGTCACCACCTCGCCTCACTTCTCAAGTGCGGGGGGCCTCGGCCCTCCCCCAATCCACTCTTCCTGACCGTGGCTTCCTGAATGTACTTCACGGCCACCTCAGGAGCCGTTGTCACCTGGGAGCAGCTCTGGCTGCCTGGCTTCTGCCTTCAACAACTCCCCTCCCAGCCTCCCCTGAGACGGCCCCACTCAAGTAACAGTCTTTCTGCAGGGCCATCCTCTCTGACCCGTCTCCGCTTTCCCAGGAAGAGTGAAGCAAGTGTGTCGCAGCGGCGGCGGCCTCCTCAGCGCTTACCTCACCGCATCGCAATTACTTATTTAGAGGCCTGATGCCCCAGCGGAGGGAATGGTGTCTCATTCGTCCGTGTAACCAAGCCCGGCCCACACCCAAGCACATCCCAGACCCCTAATAACCGTTTCGGGAAGGGATCCAACTCTCTCATTTTGCTGATGAGGAAGACTGTGTGCTGAACCACAGAGAGCAGCCTGCAGACCGGCAGGCAACCCACAGTCACCACCCCCCACTTCCTTCTCAGGGCTCTAAGCAGTGCAGGCCCACCCACCCACCCACAGCCCAAAGAAGGAAACCCCCACGTGTTTACTGAGCACCTATTACACACTGAGTGTGCTCGGCAAAGGGGCGCGCGTCCTCCATAGCTCCGAAATGAGATAAGGAGGTTCACACTGTGTTGTGGCAGATCGCAGGGGAGAGCCCCGCGGAGAGTTGTTTACCGCCTCCTGGTGTCCCAGAATTTTGTACAATGATACAGAAGAACATTTTCCTA
This sequence comes from Peromyscus maniculatus bairdii, assembly GCF_049852395.1. NCBI lineage: Eukaryota > Metazoa > Chordata > Mammalia > Rodentia > Cricetidae > Peromyscus > Peromyscus maniculatus. The sequence goes on along the minus strand of NC_134858.1, from coordinate 58,691,804 downwards.
TGTAAAAAGGGAATCTATTCCTTGGCTAACTCTCCCTCAACAATATGGAATCGAGGGCCTCAGGAAAGGGGACCCTTCCTGGGCAGAGGGAGGACTCCAAAGAGGAGGAGGAGGAGGAGGAGGAAGAAGAGAAGGAGGAGGACAAGGAGGAACGGGAGGAACTCTTGGCCCTCTTGGCCCGCCACCCACTCCCGCTTCAGGAAAGTTTCTGGAATAGCAGAATTGGGAGTAGGGTTCCCAGCAGGCTTATCTATCTTTATCTAGTTCTAGAGTCGGTCTCAACGGTCAAACGCACAAGAAGGAAAGGCCCAAGAAGCACAGAGAGCTTCGCTCTGTACAGTTCTATCGTCTCCTACAGACAAGGGACCCACAGAAGCCGGAGACGAGAGGCAGGCGGCCTTGAGGGTTGGGTCACCCTCTAGCTGGATGGGACAAAGTAAAAGCAGTTTCAGGCACGGTCATTCCCAAGGTAGAGCAGGGATGGGACCCTTCCAGGGAGATCACACAAGCCCCATGTTTCCAGGGAGGAGCCACAAGGCAGCCGAGGCCTCACAGAATCCAGGGCATGAATGAAAGGAGCACCCAGGAAAGAAGTCGATTTCACAGCTCAACCCAGAGGCCGCACGAACAGGCACTGCCCTAGGGTCGGAGTGCCGGCACCCCCACCTTACTGCCACCGAGGCCGGTCAACTCCTGGGCAGCATCCTTCCAGAAAACCCTGTCTGTCGCCTGGTGGCTCTCTGGCCACACAGTCCTTTAAGCTGCTTTGCCTGGAGGACTTCAGCTCTTTTCGGCCCTGGGTAGATGGCCACCTTGTGGCCGGGGTACAACAGTCACGGGCTTTCCTGCCCTCTCCTCGTCTGGGCCGCTGCCCTCTGCGTTATTACCAAACCTGTCCAATCATTAGCTGTGCAAATAGCCGGCGAAGGGAGATGGGACTCTGAACACAGAGGGTTCAGCTGACACAGTTATACAACCCCAAATGGGATACTTTGGACTTTGGTGGAGCCAAGTCTGCAGCCTGAACCTGGCCGGATCACAGCGTGGAACAAGCGGAGGTAATTAAAGGCACAGCGTGCTGTGAGTTACCAGGAGAGGCTTGCTACAGAAGAGGCCGGGGGTCGGAGGAAAGCGACTGCAGGGATCTGGGTATAGCAGCTCCAGTCTCTGGGCCCGTGTCCTCACCCATGACACGAAAGGTTTGCCTAAGACGCTGAAGGGCTCTTCCAGCTCTGGGGCTCGGGAACTTGCTTGGGTTCCTGAAAACAGTGACTGTCTAGTATTGGCATGATGCTGCCCCCAAATCAAAACGCCTCAAGTCAGCTCGCCAAACATCAGTGCTCACCGACAGAGGGTGAGAGGCCAGCCTGCCGGCTTCCCCCAGCGCCACGTCTCAAAGCCACTGCACGACAGTCGCTCTGGAGTCTGTTTCTAAGCTGGCTTTGTCATTGGCTGCTGACACTGGAAAGGCGCTGCAGGCTGCAGGAACAGGAACGAGACGGGAACTGATGAGCCGGTCAGCCATCATCGCCTCCCTGGCCCGCGCTGAATCATCCTTGACACCCTGCCTGGAAGCGGGAGCCCGGGGGAGGTGGTGACCTCTTCAGAGTCCCAGCCAGGCCTGTGATTCTGTAATCTTTGCTTTACCATAATTAGGGAGGGAGGCAAAAGAGTAGGAGGACCCATTTATTACTTCTCTGGGATTTGACAGCTTGAAAAAGAGAGAGATGGGGGGGGGTGACGGGGACAGGGACAGAGAAGCAGCCAGGGACAGAGCCAGCCTCAGTGAGTTTAACCTCTCAGTAAAATAAAAGCGGGCTGGACGTACCTCATCAGCTGCCCTCTGTCAATACTTGGGACCATCTGGCAGAACGCAAGGTTCTCAGCTAATTGGCATTTCCCATGGAGCCAGTGAAGAAGAGCTTTTGAAAAAAAATTATGTGGTGGTGGCGGTGGTGAAGTGTGTGTGTGTGTGTGTGTGTGTGTGTGTGTGTGTGTGTGTGTGTGTGTGTGTGCAGGCCGAGGATGGACAGACAGACACACTTTCCCAAGGTGCTAGTTCTGTTAGACCATCTATTATATAAAAGTACATACAGTCCCCACCCCCACTTGCTTAAAGATGAAGAATCCAGCCTGTTTGTTCCAGGCAGATGTAATCACACAGTCAAGTCTAGAGGGCAGGACACTGCATGAATAATTCAAGCATTTCAGTCACTTGATTGTGTGTGCAGATAAAACACCAGTCAACCGCTAAACAGGTCAGCTGATAAACTTGTTTGCTCAGGCCTAACCACCATCGCCAAATGCACCCAAGACCCACACTACAATTAGTGGCAGCGTTTGCTTCTACAGAACCCTGTAGGCCTAGGGAGTGGCCAGCGCGCCATTAGGTCAGGGTTGTGTTTCTCCTCTCAGTCAGGGTTTCTCCACCTCTTTGCCTCTTTGTTCCTACACAGCCACAGGGTGAGTTCACCCAACCCAGAGCCGGCTTGGCATGGCATGCATTGTTGGTGCTGGGAAGGGGCTGGAAGGCAAAGGTAAGGCACCGGGAGCAAAGGGCCCAGCTGCGGAAGCCAGAGGCTCTGAAATGAGCCCTAGCTCTTGCTAGCTTCCTGGATGCCTTGGTTTCCCCACCTATAAAAAGAGGGCAAAGATCGCTCTATCCACCACTGAGAGGATTAATGAAGACAATGTGGCCAGATCTCAGGCATTCTCCCATCTGAGAACCCTGTTTGGGAAACGGCCAGGAATCCCAGACGAACACAGCTGCTCTGTACAGAAGCCCCCCCACCAAGAGCATTGAGATACTTAACCCTTCTGGGTTCATGGCATCCCCAGGGCTCAGATCGTTCTGCTCTGCCAGCCAAGGTGACTTCTTTGTGCCCAACAACCATCCACTCAGACACGGGCAACACCACCCATGCAGACCTCAACATGCAAGGACATATTACACCTTAATTAGAAGCTCTTACAACAACAACTACTGCTATAAATTTTGAACCTGGGTGCAATTACTCTCTTTAAAACACGCCCAAGATACTATTCACAGAGGGAGGGGAGGACAGGAGAAAGGGAAGAAGTGGTTCTTTGCATAACACCCCAAAGTCCTTAAAACCAGAGACCCCAGTTTCATTTCATCATGCATTCTTCCTAAACCAGCCAGGCTTGGGCCAGTTCTACCTAGAATGAGGCAGAACCCATTTCTGGTCTGTCCTCCCCAGGAGAACCTTCTTTACATATAAAGCAATGTCTGTTTATGATTTCTGTGGGCCAAGAAGTGAAAATGCGGTGGCCTCCGTGTGTGCATGCCTAGGGAACCAATTCCTCAGGAAACCACAGCTGGCTTCCCACACTGCTCACTAAATGCTGGCCCCTTTCTGGCTACCCTTCGCCCAACAGCAGGGCTCCCTACAGGAGGGAAAGGAAACCAGATTCAAAAGGCTCTATAGGAAGCCACTGGAGCGGGCAGGAATCTGCACGCTTGCCCTCAGGGTCACCTGCCCTTCTCACCTGCCCTGGGTCCTGCCCCCCTTTAAAGAACAAAATTTAAACCTTGTAAATGACTGTTAATTTAGAGCAGAAAATCCATTCAAGTCACGGTCACCAAAGGCTAGAATGAGTCAACAGCCTTCTGAGATTTCAAGAACACCAATTGTTAAAAAGAACAACCGGCCTGCGCTGGTTATACGTGCCAAGTCGATGCTAATCGTCCGCCAAGCCAAATTATAGGCAGCCTCTCCTCGGAACACAAATAGACAAACAGGCCTCTCCCACGGCCTGGCCTAGCTCAGGACTAGCTACTGATAGGCACTGAGATAAAGGGTGTTTCTATTTGCTGGGTTTGAGGTATACTGTTATTAGAAGGGTGACAATGTGAGGTAGTTTACATATCCATCAAAGGATACCACACTAGCTAAACTGGTTTGACTTCAGGATTACAAAGCTGAGCTCAACTGCCAGCCATCTCAAAAGGCCTGGCGAGGCTGGCCCCTGCGCAAGCTACTTCACCCAAGGGCTTCTTCAGCTGCCTCCTGTGAAATGGGGACAGAGCTGCCTCCAAACGAGGAGTTAAGAAACTCCCCCGAACGCATGGCGCGAGGATTACATTTCACTCTGGCTTTAAGTTGTTCTAGGCCGGTCGTGGCTTCGTTCCCTTACATTTAGACCAGCTCAGTCTGGCTTTTAAGGCCCTTGAAGTGTAATTTTATCAAGGCAGTACATCACTTTTTTTTTTATTATTTGCAAGAAAAAGAAAGAAAAGCAAGGGGGGAGGGGGGAACTTCGCCTGCATTTCCTTTTTGAGAGTTTTACATTAAACAGATAAAAAAGCAGTCCTCCAGGAGTTGGTAGCTAGCGCAGATCCTGGGGTACCTACAGTCCAACTTTCTACCCAGATCCCAGACCAGGCCTAAGTTCACCAGAACAAACGCTAACAAGGCAACATAACCAAGGAACAGCAAAGCCCCAGCAGCAGGAACTCACTGAACATTCACCCTTGATGGCCAAGTGGGAAGACCAGGCTCATTTTCAAATGAGGACCCATGCCGCCCCCCCCTCCCAAATCCACATATTTTAAGTTTTTTATAGGTACATATATACATTTATTAAAGAGAAAAAGCACGTACCTGTTTGTGCATTTCAATGTTCAAGCCATAGGACATCTCATAGTACTACAAATTAAAAAAATGCCATTAGCAGGCAACACAGGGACATGGCTCCTTTTTACTCCCCCCCTTCCCACTCCCCCAGGCTCTGGCTAAACCATTCACTGGGTCCAAAGAAGCTTTAGTCCACCCACAAAGACAGCCTATGGAGGTTCAAAAGCTGATAGGGGAAGTGGCCAAGCGTTCCGCTCCGCTCAAGAGAACCTTACACACAACAGTAAGAAGAGCTGGGCCTCCCCTCCCACAAGCACCCATGGGCCTTACACGCTGTTCAGACAAGGTGCGGGCTCTGCAGGGAAATGCCCTACACCCGCCTCCTCTTGTCCTCCGAGACTTATTCAGCACTAGGTGGAAGGTCTCTTATGTGGAAAGACGTCGGCCGGCCTGCCCTTTCGTGGCTCCCAGGCCCACTCCCACCAGGAAGGTGTCAACTTGATGGAAGACACTAAGTTAAAACACGGTCTGGCTAGGGGAGGTCCAGACTCCCAACTGAGGAAGTCCTCGAGGAGGGGACACGGATGTAGAGGGCTTTAAAAAGGTTCCTCCAATCTGGAAAAACTCTAGGGAAGGCAGGCCCTTCTGTCCCCTTCTGGCTAGATCCCAGCTGCCAAACAGAAAAGTTTCCGAAGACTCCCAGGAGGCCTCCAGGAGGGATTTTTATACATCTCTGACACCGGCTCACCCTACTCTATGTTAAGGCAACCAGCCCCCGGGGAAACCTTCAAAACACAAATGAAAAGCTCTTTACAAAGGTGGCCTGGAATGCGTTGGGTTTGTTTCTCTTTCGGCCCCCACTCTCACCAGCCCTCCAAGTGGCCGGGAAGAGGAAGCTGAAGAAGAGAGCCCTCCAAAGGGCTGTCCCGAAGCCAGCCGGGCCTGGCTCAGGCCTGCGACAGTCCCAGCTGGACCCATAGCCTGGGTGCCCTGCCCTGCCCTCCCTCCGCCCTGCTGCGGGCCGCCTCTCACCATCACATAATGGCGCTGCATCTCCGTCTTCTCGTTCGCCAGCTTGTCATACTCCACTTTGAGGCTGTGGGGGCAGGAGGAGGCGCTCAGGCCTGGCGCCTACATCGCCTCCTCAGAGACCCGGACCCCAGGGCCTCGGAGAGTCACTTCTCCCCACTTCCCCAGCACCCTGAGCACCCCCATTATCGAGCATCCTCTGGGCAGTAGGGGTGGCCGCCTGCCACCCGGAGCCTGGCTGTACCAACTCCAAACTTCCCTTGATCTGCGAGGGGACTCATCGCGGCCACGCGGGGGCGGCCCCTGACGCCGGATCAAGACCCTGACCCCCCACCGGGCGGGGTTTCGGGAGCTAGGCGACCGCAGAACGCAAAGGGTTAAGGCGGCGCGCACCGAGAGGGAAAACAAAAGGCGGAGGCCCAGCCACCCCGCTGCCCGGGGTCGGCGTCCCCTCTGTCCCCGCGGGGGGTAGCAGGAGCGCGCACGGCCGCCCTCCTCGCCAGCCCCGGGCCACCCCCTGTCCACCTTACCTGTGATACTGAGCTTGCAGGAACTGGAATTCGTCTTTGATCCTGTCACAGGACTCGGCCACAGTGAATTTAAATCCCGGCTGCCCAGGTTGATGGGGAGCCTGGAGCCCACGAGAACGACACAGGGGAGAGGAGTGGGCACATCAGACGGGCTCCACGAAGCCCCTTGCCTCCGCTGTGTCCCTGGTTCCTTCCCGCCGGGCGCCACCGGCAAGGCCACCACCCCACTGCCCAGAACCTTCCTAGCAAGTTTTTCTCCGCTCTCCCGACGGGGCCGAGAAGAGGGCGCCCCGACCATCCCCAAAGCCAGGAGGGTTCCCACGGCCAAGTGCCGCGGGGGTGACTTGGAAGACTTGGGAGAGGGGTCCGGGGAGAGAGCCAGAGTCCCCCTCCAAGACAGGCCGCCCCCGGCCACTCGAGCGCAATTACCCTGAGCTCTCTACTGCGCCCCCCCACCACAGCCCCTTTGTGTGAACGCACACACGCGCGCGCACCATAAAGGTAGCAACAAGCAAAATGGAGGTGCTAGATAAACTGCCTCGTTTACCCTGCCATGATAGATGCTTAAATAAGCCTAGTTGCAATTACTCACCGGATGTCTGCCTTGCGGATACATGGCAGGGAGGGGTCGCGATTCCGAGAGCTTGGAAGCGCCGAGAGCCCGAGCCGGGGATGTGCGGGGGAGGGGGGAGGCGAGCCCGAGCGGGGGGCGGCCGGGGAACCGAGAGCTCGCCCCAGCCCCCCCCAGCCCGCTCTCGCAGCGAAATCCCAGAGTCGGGCGTGCGCCCCAAGTGCAGACAAAGAGCGGCGGAGCAAGCGGCAAAGTCGTCGGCGGGCTCGCGCTTTGTGCGCTTAGGGCTCGGCCAGCTTCGGCCAGCCGCCTTCCCCCGGCTGCGTGGACAGTGTCAGAAGCCGGGGCTGTGCGGACATCGTCGGCTCCCTGGTGGCTCCAGTGCGGGATCCCGAGGCCGAGGCGGGGGGGATCCTCCTGCCCCCTCGCTGGTCACTCAGCACGATGAGGCTGAAGGGGGGCGCGTCTGGGCAGCCCAGAGCATCCGGGGCGCGCGGGTCGGGTCCCAGAGGTGGCCGGGCCCGGAATTCGCAGCGAGAAGAGAAAGGAGGCAGGCCACCGAGGTGACGGCTTGAGGACCGAGGGTGAGGGTTGCAGCCCGGCGAGGGCGCTTCGACGCCCCCCCTCGGAGAGGAGAGCCTGCTGTTCCTTCTGCTCCTGTCGCCGCCGCCAGCCCTTCCCAGGGCCGAGGAGGAACTCCGGGCTCAGTCGGTGCAAATCATGCGCCCTGGCATCCTAACTCCAGCGGGCATGAGAAGCCTCGGCGAAGGGGTCCTCTCTGCTCCCAAGTAGAGCGTCAGCGTCCCTGGCGAGGAGCGGTCGGCGTCCCTGCCGCCTCGGAGCGAGCAGGCTGGAGAGCAACGGAGGGGAAGACGTAGCCCGAGCCCGGGAGCTCTGCGGCTTCTTTGCTTCCTCTCAGCCTGGCTCTCCTCTCCGCGCCCCGACAAACCCCCCAAACACACGCACTCAACACACACACATACACGCACACGCACACACACACACAAAAAGTGCCTCGGACCTGCGGATACCACACACAGACAGGCGAAGGGGGCCGAGCACGAGGTCTGAACTGCCGCGAGAGCAGTTCCAAATAGGGACTGAAAAGTAACAAAATAATGTGGCGGCTTCGCCTAGCGTCGGCCAATGGGAGCGCGAGGCTCCCACGTGGGGCCACGGGACTCGGACTGCGACTGGGCGCCGCTGGGCGCGACGTCACAATGCCCTCTTGTGTCTAAAACTATGCATGAAAAGTAGCAATCAGGCCCTACCCGCTGGTGACTTTCGCTTGGGAGTGAAAAACAGCGCTCCTCACATCAGGAATTAACCGAAAGACATATAATAAATAGATATATATTATAGTGCTGGGCTGCTAGGGTTTTTTCCCCCCTCTTTTTTTCCCACGATCTACTAGCAAATAATTATTTGGCGGGAGGGGAGGAAAAGAAAACGAGTAACAACAAAAGGGAAAAAAAAGGACAAGCTGTACAATCCTCAAAACCTGTGGCTGGTAGTAATGGATCAGTTGATTCTGTAAAGGCGGCGAGCGATTGCCCCCTCTAATCTCATTAGGGCTGCAAAGCAGCCCAATTAGATACTATAAAACAAACAGAATCACTTTGTCAGTTTAATGTTTTCACTTCAGAAGATTTAGGACCGATAAAATGCTGGCTCCCAAAGTTACCTCCGACCTCTAAGACTGTTCCCCAAACTGAGTTTCTCTTTCTTTTATCCGTTCCTGTCCCCTCTTCCACCCTTGGGCGCCCCGCTTTTCCTCCTTTGTTCATTCGCCCTTCTTTTCAGAAAGCCAAATAAACAGCGCCTCTGATGCGCGGCGGCTGCCGCCGAGGGGGAAGTCTGAGAACTCTGGCTTGGCGGGCAGCGCAGATGGAAGGGCCCGGCTGTCTGCGGACAACAGGCTCAGGAGTGCGGCTGGCCCCGTTCGGGGGTTCTTGCCCTTTGGGGGGGACAGCTACGTCCTGGCCGCAGCCTTGTCAAAGCGGGCTCCTCGGCTGCGCTCCGGGCCCGAGGTGGTGAAGGGCATGCACGGAGTTGGGGTTCTCCTGGCTCCGACCCAGAGCCCCGACCCGGTTTCTTGGCCTGCTGGCCGGCCCGTACCACATGCATCGGCAGCCACCCGTGGAAGAGCGACTGCGAGCCTGGAGCTGCCACGGTAACCAGTCTTGACGCCCAAGGGGGCGCAGACATTAGACTCCAGGGCCCATTTGCTCGCAGGCAGGGGTCACGCCGGGCATACTGCCCACCCTGGGTCCGCGGGCCTCTGGCAGCCACCACTAAGTGGGCCGCCCAGGTGTCCCCGGGTCCCTCTCGGCTTTCCCACCAAGCACGCACGCAAGCACGCACTCCGGGCCCGCGGCGGGCGCGCGCGAGCCGCCGCGCGCCCCCGGAATCTATATTTTTCCCCTCATTAGGAGCCCGAGGTTCGCGTTTGCATCTTAATGAGGAGTTGGGAGCGCGCGGGGACCTCCACGTGAGCGGCCGCCCCGAGATGGAGCCTCCCAGAACCCGCTCCGGCCGCCGGCCGCGACCGCGCTCTCCTCTTCATTTATTTATTCTCCTAAATAAAAACATAAATCGTGTACGGCGCGCACCGAAAAGGGGAGGGGGGCAGGGAGAAGCCCAGCTCGACAGATGCGAGCATCTGGCCGCAGCATCCATTAGTCTCAAAATGGCTCCTCTTTTGAGCTTCCCTCTCCCCTCCCCCTTCTTTGCCCTCCCCCTTACGTCACGGGTGGGCGCACCCGCTTCCTACCCGGCCCGCCCCTTTCTCGCTCCAGCCCCCACGTGGGGCGCGCCGGCCACGCCCCAGAGCAAGCCTAGAGACCAATAATAGACAAGCAAAGAGCCTCTCGACTACTGATTGGTGGAGATGCCGGGAGCTGTCAGTCCTTGACTAGAGCTGTCAGTCAAAACCACGCGGGGTGGGGGAGCGCTGACAAATGCCGAGGCTTCTGAGCCTCCCGCTTGCAAATAGTGCTTGGAATGGCTGCTTAATTAGCTTTGAATGGCTTTTCCTTCCAGCTCAAACAATCTGTCACTACCATGTGGTATAAAGGAGCCATGCATAAAAAAGTAAGCAGAGGCTAAATATCAATTTGATTTTGTGTATCAAAGGAATATTTTATTTTTCTCCCTAGTAATGAAACGTATCAATTTAAATAATAAAAGGTAAAAACACACACAAACCCTGTTTAAAAAAAAAAAAAGAAGAACAAGAAGAAAAAGGAAAGAAAAAAGAAGAAAGGAAAAAAAGAAAGAAAATCAAAACCCAAACTCCACGATGTTCCGACTCGTGCGCACGTATGAAATAGGTAATTTCTATGGACCGCGTTGAGGAGGAAGTCGGAGACTCTCTCTCTTCATCGCCCCCCTTTAAACTTGCATTTAGTGTTTTGTTGTCCTGGTCGTAGGAGTGATGGGGGAGGGATGTCAAGGGGGAGGAGATATGGGGTTGGGGAGAAAGGAGAACTTTAAAGGGATCTCTTTGAAGCTGCTAATCAAAGTGCAGGGGTTTTAAGACCCCTTAAACTGGGGGTCCTACAGCAGGTCTTGATTTGGGAGCCGAGAAGAGAGGGGGGGAGATAGAGGGTGTGCTTGTCGCCCAGATTTATTAAACACAATGCCTTCAAGATGCCCGGGCCAAGGCGCCTAGCTCGGCCTCCCTCTCCTCGGTCTCCCTATGGACTGTCTCCGACGACGGCGCCCTCCCGCTGGCGCTGGCGGCCACCGAGGCCCTGGGCTTCCAGGTCGAGGCTATGCGGACTGTATACAGAAAAGCATTGCAGCTCTGTCTCCTGTCTGCGTGTCTCCTGCCGGGACAGTGGTGTTCCCGAGGACCCCACGAGTCAGCGTGAGCTGGTGCAAGGCAGCCTCCACACCGAGTTCTCCTGTGAACCCAGGCGCCAGCACCCGGCCTGCCACACGGAGGATGAGTGTGATGGATGCGGTTTTGCCGAGCGCCGCCCCCACGGCAGAGCCGAACTGCAGCGGCGCGCCCCACAGTGAGGAAGGACAGCCCTTGAGCGTTTAATAGGTACAAAGCAGGCCTTGGTTACCCACTACGTCCTCATTTCACTCCCAAGGCCTGGCTGATGGCCCGTCTTATAGGGTAGAAAAGAAAGGCTGAAAACAAACACAGAAACAAAGCTTACTAATGGGCCCCGAGCTAGGCAGAGAGGTCAGAATTGGAATTCAGGACAGCCAGATCCACGGCCAAACTCAGAAACATCTTTGTGCAAGACGAATCCATATGAGCATTAGCTGAAAAACATTCGCTCATTCATTCATTCATTCTAGCCCTCTCTAGGGGTCTGGAGGTGGAGCCTCTGGCTCCCGGTTCGCCCCTTCACCTTGGCTCTCAACCCTTTCTCGGTGACCAGACCCCAGAGCGGAGTGTTCATAACCAGGTTCGGGTCCCTTAAGTTCAAAGCTCGCCACTGCTCAGAACCCCCACCCCCCATGCCACCCCACAAATTTTGTAAGAAAAGGAAATATGCTGATTTTATGCTAGAGAAAGATGCACACAACACCCTGTCCGAAGCGCTTGACAATTATTTTTAAAAAGGAGGGGACTGAAGAAAAAGACTTCAAACAGCTGTCTCCAGTTCTAATTGGAAGCGTTTCAACTGTTTATGTTACAAGAAGTGTCAGGGTCATTTGCTACCGGAGAGCAGACTTTTCATTGGCTGCTTAATTGAGTACCTCGGAGTCCACCCCACGTGGGAGAGGAATTCCTGGCACATTAAAAAAAAAAAAAAAAAAAAGTCACACGGTGAGATGGAAAGACCGGGGTGGATCTGAAGCAGCGGCGCCCCCTCCTCCCCCCTCCCCCTCCAGCTCCTCATTTGGGATGTAGGATGACTGTGGGAACTTGGAGTGGGGACAGAGATGCTTCTCTGGTTCCTTAAAAATAAATCTGAAACACCTTAGATGAGTGTTATTATGTTTTTCTCCGGAATTAAGGGAACTGCCTCTGGCCAGCCACCAGACTGTGGCCTGCCCTTTGAGGAACTGGTCTCAGGGTCTGGGATGGGGTTGGAAACAACCTCTCCTCCTGTCATCCCCAACCCCCAACAGCTACTGGCATTGGTTTTTGGGAAAGCTCTTGTCTGAGCTGGCCAAAGAGGAGAGTATTCTCCCTCATCACCACCCCACCCGCCCCCTTTGGTTAATTCTGTGGTTCCCTTATTGTTTATGTTCAGTGCTAGAACAAGTCTGCCCCCCCCCTTCCCACCCACCCCCAGCCGTCAGTCATTCCAGACCTTCCTCCACAAGGCAGCACCTCACCATGACATGCTAGAAGAAGGGGAATTTGTATTTGTTTGTATAACAAACTTAAGACAGTGCTCACTCTGCACCAGATTCCATCCTAAGCGCTGGGAAAATATTAACACATTTAATCCTCGCCCCAAGAAGGAGGGCAGTGCCACTGATGGCACTCCCACTGAGCAGATGGGCAGTTGATACCACTCTCTGGTACAATGACTTACTCAAGGTCACTGTGGTGCTTGACGGACTGGAATCCAAGCAACTCAGCTCCAGAGTCCACAGCTTAACGACGCTTGCCCTGCCAGTCAGGACTGCAAGATGAACACAGCTCACTTCAGGAAAGAGGGCTGAGGCCCCTGTTGGTGAAGGGACTTCCCGCGGTCTCTTAAGCTCTCTTCCAACTCTCTAGCTGGGTCAAGTTCGGTGACTTTGGGGCACTTGTGGACTCTCTGTAAGCCTCCATTTCCTCATCTGCTGAGTGAAGATAACAGTGCTGTCCACCTTGGAGTATTGCTTCCGAGATCGATGGAGACCATTCAAGTGGCACTTGGTATATAGGCCTGGCACATTAGGCGATCAATAACAGTTAGCTGTGGTGGCCCTGATGAGGACATACCAACAGCTGGGGATTCAGCTTCTGTAACATTGTGTGTGTGTGTGTGTGTGTGTGTGTGTGTGTGTGTGTGTGTGTGTGTGTGTGTGTGTGTGTGTTCCAGCCAGAGGACAGCAAAGTCAAGCATGGTTCCGACCAAAGCCCATCAGGAGCAGCAGATTCCCTCTGAGCCCCCAGGAAAGTCCCAGAGCATGCACAACTATCTCTTGACTCTGAAATTCCCATGCTTTTCCATAGTCCTTGATAACCTTGGCTATCCCTACAACCTCTGAACCCATCAGGGAGAGGTTGGATGAGAGCAGGAAGGAAGGACTGGGAGGGAGGATAATTCGAAGCTAACCTTTGAGGGGGTGGGGATGGGTAGAGGCAGAGAGAAACCTGGGTACCACCCACAGTCCAGATGGGTGTGAAGGGCTTCTCTGAGGACTTGTTGGGAAGGTAGGATTTGAACTCAGCCCATAAGGGCAGACAAAAGCTCTGATGGGGAAGAGACCAGGAGGAGCTTTCTCTCTCCCACAGCCTTCCAAGGTAGTCTCCCTTCTTTATAGCTTCTTTTACCGCCTAACAGTGCTGGCCTCTCTAAAAAACCCTTGTCCTCATCCCACACCCACCCTAAGAGCCTTCTCATCCGATGGAGGATGTCCCGAAGGCTGCTAAGGTCAGGAGGGAAGGATCCACTCTGCAGTCTCTGTTCCTACAGCTGTAAAATGGAAAGAATGGTGTCTGGGTGCTGACTCATCAAGACTTTACTGAAAGCCTACAATATGCAAGTACTAGACTGTACGAGAAGCCCTTGCCTTTGGGTAGACACGAGGCTATCTAAGTCTAGGCTGCACGTCACAGAGCCTGGGTGTTCAAACTGCACAGGAAATGACACTGGGTATTGAGTTGGAGTTGACAGTACAGGGAACTGCCTGTGAAGTGCTGTGGCCTTGGTTGACTGAGAGCAGAGTTCCAGACAATAGCAGAGCAGCCCAGCTAGGACTCTCTGGAGAGCCCTGGGATATTGGATCTGCTTGGTGTCCCCACTACCTCTGTCTAGAAAGCTAAGGCAACCAGACTACCAGGTGATGATTTACAAATAGGCTATCATGTCCACCTGGGACTTTGTGGGGGGCAGGTGTGCAGAGTAGGCATGGAATGTGTTTGTTCACCTGTCTTTAGCAGAAGCCCTAGACTGGAAACATTCTCCTGACACCTCCTCCCAAGCTAGGCTGAATTGCATCCTGCTGTTCCCAAGGTGCACTTTGCTGACCTCTATTGACTAATGGCGCCGGGTTTCCATGCCTCATGCTGGAACCGGGTAAATATTTATCGAAGTGATTGGGCGTCCTAATTAAGAGATTTGTGCCGTTTCTCTTTCCTTTTTAAAGATTCAAAGCTGAGGCTTAGGAGATTAAGAAATAGTTTGCTGGTATTAACGCATCCATCTTAGCAAGGGTGGAGAATTACCCAGGCCAGTGCGAGTGGGGGGGTGGGGAGAGGGAGGGTGCTGCGGGAAGCATCAGGCCTGGATGAAGGCTGGAGCAGAACTCCGGCCCTGTGCACATGCTCTTTGAGGGTGGGGCTGAGCTGGAGTTGGAGGAGAGAGAAGGAGGTATTTGCCTGACAGCCTCTTTTGTTTTACCTTCCAATTCTACGCTGCCCTTTTATTAAATGGATGTACAAATGTGTGTTTGTCATGCACACACAATGATAGTTTATTTGCCTATCAGGTGTGCTTACCTGCTCGTTCTTAACTGAGGGTGATTTTGACCTCTAGGGGACATTAGGCAATATCCAGAGACATTTTTTGTTGTCATGACTCAATAGTAGGGGTGCACTGTTATCTGGTTTGAGATGATGATGATGATGATTAATTTGTTTATTCTCTCATCATTTCTGTGTTAGTGTGCATGTGGAGGTCAGAGGACAACTTTTGGGAGTCACTTCTCTCCTTCTACCTTGTGGGTCCTATGGATCAAACTCCGGTAGTCAGCATTGGCTACAAATGGCTTAACTCAGTGAGCCATTTTGCTAGCCCACAACTGATATGTGCAGTGAGTGGAGGCTTCTAAGCATACTACAGTGCCATATATCTTATATGGCTCCTAATCCTAATAGTGAGGAGTCTGGGTATCTTGCATATACTGTACTAGTTACTTTCCTGTTACTATAACAAAACACAAGACCAAAACAACTTAGGGAGGGAAGGGTTTATTTTTGGCTCATAGTCCGAGGGTCTAGTCCTTCATGTTGGGGAGAACATGGTGATGGAAGTTAGGTCCTCTGGTACTGAAACTGATTCTTTCCATAAACCAGTCAGGGTTTCCAACAGAGTTCTGGGGGAAGTTCTGGGGCCTTCAAAAGGTAATGGAGCAGGGAGAAGATGGGGAAGTAGAGACTGTGACCTCAGAGACACTCCCCACCCATGCAACCCCTGAAACCCACGGAAATAGGGGGGAATTGACTCTGTAGCAGCATTGTCCTTTGACCTACAAATGTGTGCCCCTTCCCGTCATGCACAAACACACACACTTACACTAATAATACATAAATTAAATATATTTTAAGATCTAAGAGAAAATGACAAGTGTTATCGAGGCTGTGGAGAGACTCGAACCCTTGTGTGCTGTCGGTGGGACTGTGAAGTTGTGTAACTGATTCGAAGTCAGTGTGGCAGTTCCTCAAGGTGTTAAAAATAGGATTACCCTCGAAAAACCAAAAAAAAAAAAAATAGGATTACCATGTGACAAAGAGGTCCCACTTCTTGTGTATGTACCCAAAAGAATTGAAAACAGAGTCTGAAAGAGATAGTTGCACAACTGTGTGTATATTTCAGGATTGTTCACCATGACCAAGGGGTGGAAGTGACCTACATGAAGGCCATAAGGCAAACAGATAGATAAAGAATATTTGAAACATGTATACAATGAAATGTTACCCAGCCTTTAAAAAGAAAGAAGTCCAGCCACATGCTACAGTGTGGATGAGTCTTGAGAGGTTGACACTGAGGGAAGGTGGTCACAGACAAATGTTTTATGAATCAGCTCTAATGAGCTACTACAGTAGCCAGGCTCAGAGAAACAGGAAGTAGATTGCTGGTTGCCACGCTGGGGAGGGACAAGTGTAGCCCTAGCCTACAGAGTTTCGACGTGGCAAGACGAAGAAGTCTAAAAATGAGCTGCGTGACTGTGAATAGTTAACACCAGCCTTTGTCCATCTAATGATGGCACAGATTTTATATACTATGGTTCTTACTACAGTTAAAAAAAAATAGAGGTAGCCCCTTTGGCTGGTGAGTTCTGTGGCATTTTAAGCTCAATTCCTGGAGATCATGGCTCTAGCCCTCTCTTCTATCCTAATACAGTAATTCCTTCTATCAGTGTGGTCTGTTTCAAACAGAAGAGTGTCTGGTTTCTGGACCCGGTGCCTGGCCTGGCCTCATACAGTTCTGCTTCCTCCAGCCCCTTCTTTACCAAGACACCTTCAGCCTGGCGTGGGCTATTGTGAATATGTCATCTTTCCCTAATTTTTTAAATTGTTTTTCTTTTAGTGCATTTAATTTACTGTGTGTGTGTGCTCACTCATGAATGTGCATGTGTGTACACATGCACAAATGTGCATATGAGCACATACACACACAGCATGGTGCACATATGAAAATCAGAAGACAACTTGAGGAAATCAGTTCTCTCCTACTATGGATCCTGGGAGTCAAATTCCAGTCACCGGACTTGGTGGCAAGCACCTTTACCTGTGGGACCAACTCACTGATCCTCCCTGATATTATTGATTCATAATAGTGATTCTGGGACTGGGGAAACACCTCCATCAGTGAACTACAGGTAAAGAGCTAGATGTAGTGCATGTATTTGAACTCCCATCGCTAGAGAGGTTGGAAACAGGTGAATATCTGAGACTCACTGGCCAGCCAGCCTAGCCTACTCAGTGAAATTCAAGTCAGTGAGAGACCCTGTCTTAAAAAGACAAGGTGTCACACAGGAGGCAGAGCGAGGTGGATCTTTGTGAGTTCAAGGCCAGCCTGGTCTACAGAGTGAGATCCAGGACAGGCACCAAAACTACACAGAGAAACCCTGTCTCAAAAAAAAAAAAAAAAAAAAAAGAAAGAAAGAAAGAAAGAAAGAAAGAAAGAAAGAAAGAAACAGACAAGGTGAATGGTTCCTAAGGAATGGTACCCAAGGTTGATCCCTGGGCTCCGAGTGTGCACACACTAAGAAAGAACACTGATACTGGTGACATGTGACCCTCAAGCTGTTCATAGACAGGTAGACAGGTTGGACTCCACCTGACTATCTTTACCTCTCTGTATCATTATTATTTTGGTTTTAATTTATTTAACTATGTGTATGTGTAGGAAGGGTATGTGCAAGCGAGTGCAGGTACCCTCAGAGGCCAGAAGAGGGTGCATATCCCTTGGAACTAGAGCTGTGGGCAATTGTAAGCCACCCAACACAGGTGCTAGGAACCGAACCTGGGTCCTCTTCAAGAGCACTTGACTTTTTTGCTGTGGGGTTTTGTGCAAGACACACCTTGGGTTCCTCATCTGTAACATGGGATGATGGCAATACCTTCCCACAGGGTTTCTGTGAAAATGGAGCAGAAGTAACACAGGTCAGTGGAAGCCGTCTGTGACTGTCAGCTATTCTGAATGAGTGAGGACTCATCAGCTTCTTCGTCTCAATGAGCTCAGACTCCTAAGCTTCCACCTAAATCCAAGCATGCCTGCTTTTCTACCTGGAATTGGAGTCTCTGTACTTGAAACTTAAATGTGTCTCACATTGATGGGAGACTAGGAAGGCAGGAAGCTAGATATTCAGAGACCCAAACACTAGAAGTCAGTGGTAAGCACAGGGCCCTGAGAGCCCTGGGAAAAGCCAATGTAGAGTCAGGCTTGGTGGTATATGTATTTAATCCTAGCACTCAGGAGGCAGAAGAAATGGATCTCTGTGAGTTCAAGACCAGCCTAGTCTACACAATGAGACCTTAATTTTTTTTTTTTAAAAAAAGGCAACTTGGATAGCTTTTTTGAGGTAGTAGAACATAACATCCATGTGTGAAGAAATGAAAAGATGGGATCTTGTCTTTGACACCTGCAGCCTCCTTCCTTACGGAGGCTATACTCAGGACTGGGAGGTAGAATCAGGCTGCCCAGTTGACATGCAGGGCTTCTGTTAACAGAAGGTCCTCTGTGGCCTGCTTAGTTGGAGACATGGGATCCCTTACTCAAGGGAGCCAGGCTAGACCCTGACAGGAGAGCTCTACCCAACACATCTGTGGGTCTGAGCTTCAGGGAGCTCATGATAGTGTTGGTGGAAACACAGCACTGCAGGCTGGAAAGACTGACCATGGGATCACCAATGCATGGGGACTGGGAACGTGGAGCCCACAGATGAAATGCCAACATACACATTTAGGACGGGCTCCCCGAAAGGGGCTGAGAGCCCTCAGAAACATATGCCTTAGCCCTGGCTAAGCAACTTGGCCGGTATTCACAAACTACTAAAATCAATAAGCACTAGGTGGGTGTCAGGACAGGGCCTGCTCATGGGACTGTATAGCCTGCTCACGGGACTGTAGGCTGCAGAGGTGGTGCTTCCCAGCACCACCAGACCAGAGACCCCAAGAACAGTCTTCAATAGAAGACAACCACCTCCCCCAAGGTCATAGAAAGCCAGAGACTCGGGGCAGGATGCACCTAGACAGGCCTACTGAGCTCTCCTTGGTTAGAACAATTTTGAAAGCCTACAGAGCTCCTGGGGTGGGGGCCGGGGCTCTGTATGACTTCACCAAGCTCCCCCATCCTACTTCCCCTCCAGTTTTCCAAAGAGGCACACAGAACCTTTTACACTTTGCCTTGGCCAAGTTTAGCGAATCAAATTCAAGGCCTCTCTAGCTTAATCAGAATTTGTTTAAACAGCAACTGGCTGTTTTTTAGCACCATAATATCCCAAATATTGCCTGGGACAAATTCATACTAAACAAAGAAACAAACAAAGCCATTTACCTGACACTCAGGTTTCACAAGTCCTTATTTGCCTGGGTAGCCCCGCTCTACCTTGAGTTTTTTCTGGGGGGAGGGGGGGTCTGCTCTAAAACCCCAGCAAGTGGCATCCTCATTTTAGAAAGAGAACCGAATCTCAGAGTTGTGGTTACATGCGTGACTTCGGGTGCTATGGAGGGGGGAAACAGAAGCAGGGGTTTCGGGGGTGGGGGTGGGGTGCAAAAACTCCCCAAGAACTTGTAAGGCACCACCTGTATCTCACCGGGCCCCCAGTTCTGGAGGAAAGAGCTCCAGCCCGGGTTTTCCAGCCAGCCTTCCCAGGCTGAGCTGAGCAACCCCTCGGAAGAACATTTTAATCAGCCACCTTGTCGCTGCCTCTCTTGGCCTTTGCTTTCATTGTCAGAGTCTGTGTCAATAGCTGGAAATCCAGGCACAGCCCACGGAGACATCGCCTCCCCATCCCAAGCAGAAATCCCACAAAGGGCAGGACTCCCCCCCTTTAGAGGGAAAACAAACAAGTCTGAGGGGCTCCCGGGAGGGCTGGGGGCTGGGGGGAGGGGTGCGGGGTGTGGGCAGCCAGCTGCCTCAGCCTGGCCCAAGCCCCCACCCTCACTAGCTTCCCACTCCCAGCTGCAGATCTGGATGTGGAGGGGAAGCTGGAATCTGCAGAGTTCAGCAGACTCAAGCCTCAACCTGCCTCCAGCCCAGCCATCCCACTGGGTACCGCTCTCCCAGCCGGGGTGACCTCTGAACAAACAAGGCACTTCCACTTCGCTCCAAACCCTTCTCTAGCTTCCCAGATAGCCGTCAGCCTCGTCCTTTCACGGCCCTGGCCTTTCACCTGGACTCCTTGCCTCCTCTAGGTGGGAAGGCCCCACCCCTTTCTTTCCAAGACCCTTTTCTCCTGTGAAGTCTTTGCGGTACCTCCTCCTCGGTCAGAAGACTCACTTCCCAGCTGTGCTACCCAGGTGTGTTGCATCTGTATTTGATCCCTTCACCCAGCTGTCCTGCCCTTCTGCGGTTGGACACCTATCGGTCCCTCCTCCAGGAAGTAACCATGGGTGAAGGTTATTACTGATCACCAGTTTAACAGGATCCAGAATCAGCGAGGCGGCAAACCTCTGGGCATGTCTGTGAGGGAAGTTCTAGACTAGGTTACCCTGAGGGAAGAAGACTCATCCTGAGTGTGGACATCACTGTTCCAGGGCTGCAGACCTGGGCTGAGTAAGAAGGGGGAAGGTGAGCTGAGCGCCAGCGGTCATCCCTCCCTGCTTCCTGACTGTGGGTGTGCCGTGAGCATCTACCTCAAGTGCTGGCTAGCATCACTTCCCTGATAATGACTGCACCTTCCCACTGGGAGCCCAATAAGCCCTTCCTTCTTGAAGTTGCGTTTGTCAGGCAATTTATCACGTCAACAAGCCACCAGAGTGCCACAAGCCTGACCTTCCAGCCCCACTAGAAATCAGGTAGTTTCCCTTCAAGTTCGTCTGGCTTTCTTGGATAGAGACCACACTGTGGAGACAAGTGAGGCTTCCCAGGTGCCTCTGCCAACAGGTAGCCAATAACTACAGCAAGAGCCCCAGTTCCCTAGACCCAGCACTGTTCCCAGTCTTTACTGGACTTAGGAATGGTTGGTGGCTACCCCTTGACTCCATGGCCAACACACGCCATTTCCAGAATGCTGGGAGGAGCCCCAGGCTATTCCCTGACTCCACTCCCACCCAGCCAGCTGGCTCCTGAGCTAGCAGGCTGTATGGGTTTGGGCAAGAGTATTGCTTCTGAGTCTGCCTGCTGCTGGAATGCTCCAGTGTTTGGGAGTTTAGCTTCTGGGGTGTGGAGTGGGAAGCCACCCTCCTCCGCCATACAACTGACAAGGATGGTAAGGACAGCTGGGGTGGCATCTTGTGCAGGCAGCCCAGAAGTGGGTGAAAGGTACTTTCCACTCTTGGGTAGCTGGTATCCCCAGCCTACCTGGAAGAGAAGTAGGCTGGGAACCCCCCATGACCCCTGGTCACCGAGGGCTGCCCCAGGGCTCAGGGCCCAGGTTACAGCTTCCAGGCCAAGATTAAAGTGAGTGTCAGGGAGCACTAGGGTGGCTATGGTGACTCTAACAGGCCTCTTTCTCTTCCTTGCCACTAGTCTTAGTCTACTGTTCGTGGAGATTGTGGGCATCATGCCTCTCAGCTGCTCCAATCCATGCACGGGCTTCCCAGTTCCGTCGGAGAAGAGCCCAAATCCTCATGTGGTCCAGCAGGCCCTCTGGACCTGGCCTGGTGTCCTCAGCCCCCATCACTGGCCCATTCCTTTGGGATAGACATAGCCCTCCCTACAGGCCTTCATGTTGGCTGGTCCCAATTTGTAAGGTTCTTTCCCCAAAACCCACTGTGCTGACGCACCCCCCCCCCCACTTCCGTCCCATCCCCGTGGAGACCTCAGCTCTGAGCTGGTGACCTGCCCTGGTCACTCATTTGACACTGAAGTCGGCCTCGCTCTGCCTCACTCTGCCGACACCCTCCTTTCTCCCAGTCAACCCAATACTGCGTCATCATTTCCTAGCAAACCGTGGAATTCGCTCAAGTTGGCTGTCGGTCCCCTCCCCTGGAGGGTCAGCCCCACGAGGCCAGGGCCTCCGCCTTGTTCACTGTTGTACCTCTAAAGCAGCCCCTCCTGCAAGGGGGTACACTCAGTAAACACATGTGGGCAGAGGCAGGAACTTCACCGCAGGGCTGAGGTGTTAACTCATGGCAAGGCACTAACTTGCCATGCAAACCTGAGGACCCAAGTTTCATCCCTGCACTCATGTTAAAAGCCAGGTGTGGCGGCACATGCTTGTAACCCTAACCCTGGGGAAGCAGAGAAAGGAATGTCCCTATAGTTCGTTGGCCAGACAGTCTACCCTAACCAGTAAGCCCCAAGTCCTCCTGGGAGACCATGTCTCAGAAAACAAGGTGAATGATCCCTAAGTAATGATACTCTAGATATTCTAGGCTGACCTCTGGCCTCCACATACATGCATGCACACATACTCACACATGCACGTACGCGCGAGCATGTGTGCGTGTGTGTGTGTGTGTGTGTGTGTGTGTGTGTGTGTGTGTGTGTGTGTGTGCGTGTGTGTGTGTGTGTGTGTGTGTGTGTGTGTGTGTGTGTGTGTATGTGTGTGTGAATCCATTAGGGACACAGAGCCCACCCGGGCCCTCAGAAAGTGTTCAGAGGATGTTATTAGGATTAATATGTTAAAATGGATGGGCTAGGAACATGAAAGGCACAAAACATCATTCCCATAAGGTGTGGAGGGGGACTGGGGGGGGGCTCCTACATTCTTCCTTCCTATTCAGGTCTGGGGAGGAGACCTATTTAGTGAGTGGGCCCTCACCTGACAGAGTCCTAACCTTCTACTCACTCAACTGCCTCCTCTGCCTCTGTCTACTCAAGAGAGTAGTAGAGGAAGCTCCTTGACCTAAGATTCTAGAATGTCCCTTCTTGAAGGAATTTGGAAGTGTGATGGTCCAACCCCTGTGCTTAATTTTATAGGGGAGTACCCGGGGCCCATGTGGGAAGCAACCAAGGCCACAGAGGCCTTGGTGGTACCCAGTCTTCCTACCCACCCACCCCCCCCCTTCCTCCAGCAGCTGAATATCCAGACTTCCATCTGACAAAGGACTTTCGAATCAGCCAGGCAGTGACATGTTTTAGCACGGAAGGCTTTACCCAGCATTTTCAATCTTCACGTGGCTGTGTTTGTACTAAATCACCTTTGTTGTAAAGAACAGAATGACAGGAAAGCTGAAGTGCCGTGGAAAACCTGGGATATATTTGCATCATCCGTGTCAGCAGATGTTTATTAAGGACCTATTACATATATATCTTGGAGATAGAGAAGGGCATGACACAGCCTTTGCCTCCCAGGCACTCTTCAGTGAGATTGGAAGATGATGAGAGTCATGTTACAGAGAGCATGCAGCCCAGTGTAGAGGGTTTGCCTAGAGTGTGTGAGGCCCGGGTTCCACTCTGACCATCACAGAAACAAAAGCAGGCCACCGTGATCCTCAACAACCAGCCAAATAAGTTGAAAGCTTATACCATCCTCGTACCCCGCCCGCACTTGGATATGCATAGCAACTGTGCTCACCTTTGCATTTTCACTTATTTATCATTTCCCAAACCGTGAAACTACCAAGACGGATGTCCTTCAAGCTGCAATTGGCTACACTGTGGTACATGTAAGTCATGGAATATTGTCCAGGGGTGAAGAGGATATATGCTGCTTAGCCCTAAAAGGACAGGCAAGAAAGCCAAATGCAAGTTACTAACGGCGGCTGCCAATCTGAAAGGGCTGCAGACAAAGTGATAGGAAGAGGCAAAATGGTGATTTGTTGGTTGCTGGGGTGGAAGAAGAGGAGGGATGAGGTGGGAACATTTGGGATATGTTAGGGAAATAGGTCTGCCCTGTGTGAGATTGTAGCAGCTGTCTCTACCATATTACCCAATGTATGTCATATACTGGTCAAATAATAGGATGTGCCATGCATTTGTCAAGTCCATAGAAAACGTGTTTCCAAAAGTAGTCAGTGAATGTATAACTCCCCTGTAAACCATGGGCTCAGATGATAATGGTGTGTCAGTGTTGGCGGATGGACTGCAGCACACATGCTATCTCCTTGGAGATGTTGCTAATGGGATAAGGGATGTGGGGTGTCGGGGGTACCCTCTGAATCTTCTACTCAGTTTTTATTTTAATTTAAAAAATAGGGGCTGGAGAGATGGCTCAGGAGTTTAGGTCACTTATTGCTCTTGCAGAGGACCTGGCTTTGAGTCCTAGCAACAACTGTGGTGGCTCACAACCATCCCTAATTCCAGTTTCAAAGGATCCAACACCCTCCTCTGACCTCCACAAGCACCAACCATGCGTGTGGTGGGCACACAGACACGCAGGCAAGAAACCCATCCACACACAGAAAGTAAACAGGTTTTAAAATATATTACTAATGGGCGTTTTCTTTTTCCTTTTTTTTTTGTGAGTTTTTTTCCCCTTGTTTTTTGAGACAGGGTTTCTCTGTGTAACAGTCCTGGCTGTCCTGGAACTCACTTTGTAGACCAGGCTGGACTTGAACTCAGAGATCCGCCTGCCTCTGCCTCCTGAGTGCTGTGATTAAAGGCGTGCGCCTCCACCGCCTGGCCTGTTTTGTTTAGTTTTGAGATAGGATTGATAGAGAGAAGCGACCCTAAGGCAGTCAGAACAGATAAACCGCACAGATGCACACTCCAGGAAGAGGGAAGATTGTAAAGACCCCGTTTTCCCTTTTCCCTCAGTGGCCCTGGCTTTCATGGAGGATTCCCTTGCAGCTGCACTTCCTGCAGGCTTCTTCGATCCTGAGGCAGGCCTTTCTGGGGATCTTAGCAGGTTAGATGTCAAGGATCTTGCAAGGCTATTACCTGGGCTCTCTATAACTCCAACAGTACCGAGCTATGGAAAGGCTGTGTGCAACCTGGGTGCCACAGCAGTGTAGTGAACTTGGCTAGCCTGGGCTACATGACACACTGTCTGAAAAAAAAAAAAAGCCACCAGCAATTTTCATGAGGCTCTAAGCCATCATCATTCATTCTCACCTAGCTACTCACACCAGGCGCTCTGGGGCCGGTATATAAAGCTGTGAGATGGTTAGCTTTAATTGTCAACATGACACAGTCTAGAATCACTTGGGAAGAACAGCTTAATGAGGAATTGTCTAGATGAGGTTGTCTGTGGGCGTGCCTGCGAGGGCTTGTCTTAATCATTCATTAAGGTGGGAAGGCCCAACTCTGAATGTGGGCAGCGGCATCGCACAGGCTTTCAGTTCTTGTTGACTTGACCTCCTCCACGATGGACTGTCACCTGGAATTGTGAGCCAACCCAAATCCTTTCCCCTCGAAGTTTTGTTTGTCAAGGGTTCTATCACAGCAACAGAGAAACTGAAGACGACATAGCCATGGAAGAAGCAGAGGCCCGAGGCCACTGTCTGCTCATGTCACCTGCTCACTAAAGCACATGTCCTCCAAAGACCTACAGGGCCCAGCCATGCCACCAGCTCTGATGTTCTGTGCTGTGGCTCAGATTCCAATACCCGTTCATTTGTTTCGCCCAGTGCCACTGCCCACAGCCAAGTGATACACTGTGAGAGGGTATTTATACCACAGTCATGGGCAGATGCCCCTACCCAGAGCCCATTGGGAGCAAAAAGTAGCCTTTTGATGGGAGCACATTTTTCTCTTTTGTACCACCTCAACTCCACTGGGGCTTCCTTAGTATGAAATCTGTAGTAGAGACTTGGGAGATAATGAGGACCCGAGTTCAGATCCCCAAACATTCACATTAGAAGTCTGGGTGAGGTGGTAATCCTAACACTGGGCAGGGGTGGCTAGAAGGATCCTAGGGGCTTGATGTGGATGAACCCCAGTTTCAGTGAGAGACTATCCAGGTTAGTTTTGCGTCAACAGGATGAAAGACAGAAGCATGTGGGAAGAAGGACTCTCAGTATAGAAGATGCCTACAAAAAATAAGATGGGCCTATAACTAAGTCTGTAGTAGATTTTCTTGATTAGTAATTGATGGGTGTGAGCCCAGCTCACTGGGGCATAGGGTGCCACTCCTGGGCTGCTGGTCCTGGATGGTATAAGAAAGCAGGCTGAGCAAATCCTGAGGAGCAAGCCAGTAAGCAGTCCTCTGTCGCCTCGGCATAATTTCCTGCCTTGAGTTCCTGCCCTAATTTCTTTCAATGATGGACTGTGATCTGGAAGCTTAAGGGAAACAAACCCATTCCTCTCCAGGTTTCTTAGGGTTTCGGTGATTATCACAGCAACAGGAACCTTAACCGAGACAAGAGATCCCGTCTCAAAAATCAAGGTAGAGAATGACAAAGGAAGACAACTAGCTGTGACCTCTGGCCTCCACACACGCACGCTTGGATGTGCACACATGCTCACACAAGTACATACAACACACACATGGGGAGGGGGTAGACACTCAGTCAGGCCGCAGGGAGGCAGGAAGTGGCCTGAAGCAGACAGGTGAGAGAAAGGAAGGAGTGGGAAACCCTCAGGAGAAGCCTTGCACAGCTTTCTGTCTGCTCTGCTCAGGGTGTACCTCCTTCCTGCACCCTCCTCCCAGGGACAGATGATTGCCATTTTCCGCCCTGCTAGCTTCAGATTCTTGCCTGTCTCTTAGGAGCTGCAGGCACACATCCTTCCTCCTTGTCAACAGGAATATCTCACCAGACCTCCAAGCCCAGCTTTGTGTGTTTAGCAAAGCCCCTGGAAGTTGCAACCACATTCTTACCTCTGCAAGTCCTCCCCATATTCTGAGCCTTCTCTTCTTCCAGAATCTTCTTTTCTCTGAGGGCCTCCACCCTGCCTTCTGATCCCCTCTTTCCTGTCCCTTGTAAATCCTGATTCTGAACTGGGACCTGCTGCTGGTCATTTACACTTAAGTAAGCATCAGTGGCCAGCCGGCCAGAAGCGGAGGGAAGCTCCACCTTCCTCTCTTTGGGGGCTCAGCTCAAACCTTCCCCGTTAGCATTTTTCTTGGAGAACTGTTTTTACTTATGATGATAAAACTTTGCCTATTATCTTTATCGTCTTGACAAGTTGCGATACTGATTTACTTTTCCCTGGCTTGTCTGTTTGCTAGACTGCTGCCCTCCTGCAGGGTGGACGCTTCTCACAGCCCGGGGTCTGCCACTTCCGGGCTTGGGACCTTTCTCCAGACTGCACAGTGATGGCTCCTCATGTGGCAATCTGCCTGCTTCCCCCGCCCAGCCATCACCTCACCCTGCCCCCTGTACCTCCTCGTTCTCATCTGTAAATGGGGAGAGCCGTGTCCACCTGCCCTTTGGGGTTTCAAGACTGTGGTAGGAATCAGATGTGATGTCATGAACTGCTGGGGTGCTAATGTGTGACAATCTTCCGGATTGTCCAAATGCCATCTGCTTCCTCGTGTCCCTTCTCTGTGAAGGGGCGAAAGGCATTCCAGGTAGAGAAGAAAGAACAGAGAGAGTTAATGTCTGTGTAACAAAGATCAGAATCACAAGCCAAGTAATAAGAACCCAATGCAGTCTAAGAGCCTTTAGTAAGTACAGAGTCGGAAGCTACCCCAGGCTCTTTGCTCCTAGAAAAGCCTGGCTGGGGCCCCCATTTTACAGGGGGAGAAATCAGCTTGTCCCAGCAGCAAAGACGGAGTCCAGTGTTAGGTTTTGTTGTTGTTTTAGACAGGGTCTCATTTAGCCCAGGCTCTGAACCCACTATACAGCTGAGGAGGACCTTGAACTTCTGATCCTCCTGTCTCTGCCTTCTGGATGCTGCAAGGCCACGCCCCACCCAGTTCATGCAGCTCTGTGGACAGAACCCAGAGCTTCCTGCATGCTAGGCAGGACCCCTGCCAAATGAACTCCATGCCCAGCCCAGGGGTTAAGCTTTGAGGGGACTTTGCCAAGGACTCCTTAATCTAGTAACTTTACCAGTTAATTTCAAGACTGTTGAGTTTGCATCGTGTGCTTTGCCCCAGTGGCTGGCACTAGAGGCCCAGAGGCAAATGAGATTGATCCTAGGGGTACCAGTGGGGGTGGGGCAGAAGATGTGGGTTCCTGTCAGGGCTCCGGCCATCCTACCCAACCTTGTACAGGGCTGCATGGTGTGTGTGTGTGTGTGTGTGTGTGTGTGTGTGTGTGTGTGTGTGTGTGTGTGTGTGTGTGTGTGTGTGTGGTGTGAGAGAGACAGAGACAAAGACAGCCTTAGGAAACTCCCTGAGGTTCCAGGAGGAGTCTTCCGTCTTCCTTGCCATTTGTGCTAATGTGGGACAGACCTAAAGTCCAGAACCCCAGAAAAATTAGCACCAGAGGCATCTGCTCTGTCCTCAGATAGTCACAGCTCACTTGCATTGGTGCCAGGCTCTGCGCTCAGTGCTGTGGATTTGATGGAATCCAAGTGTCTTGGACCGCAAACCCTGCTTCTTTCTGCTCCCCCACTTGCCTCAGGACCCTGGGGGTGCTTGGCCTCCTCCTTGCAGAAACTCAGACTGTTGGGGTAGAGGTGGGTCATAGGGACCCAGGTCACACCCAGGTCATGTGCTTTCAGCCAAAGACCCTTGGGGTCTGCCAGAGAAGGCGAAGGAGAGAGCAGCCCTCCCCATCCTCACCCCTGCCCCCCCCCACCTCTCCTTCTACCTGATTCCAGGAGCCAGGGCCTCATTATCTCCAGGGATGTTGAAGGATAATAGCTACGCTTGAAGGCTGCTTTTCATCTTCAAAGCCCTTGGCAGACTGTTCATCAGCTTCCCCGCCCCCACCCCACCCCCAGCATGCCCCATGGTAGAGATGAATGCTCTTGGGTTGGGAGGAGGACCCAAGAGAGACCAGGGACTTCCCTTAGAGATGCAAGGATGAGCAAAAGTCGGGGGGGGGGGGAAGCATGGAGCCTTGGATTCTAGAACCTTCTCTTTATGGACACTGAGTCTCTGGGTTCCTTCTTTCCTGGGAGGAGGGAGAGATAGCTTGGGGCAAGAGGAGGTCGGATTGCCTGGTGGGAAGATAGCTGAGGAAGGATCCAGTACCAGACATGTCCAGCTCTTTGACACGGTAGCAGGATGTTGCATCTGCAAAGTTCAGGCTTTATACTGTACAGTCAACTTACAAAAGACAAGGTATCTTTCAAAAGAACACCTCAGATTTTAAGCAATTTCATGACTTGGTGTTGAGTCACATTCTTAGCTGTCCCCTGCCGCACGTGGTCCTTCCCCATGGGTTGGACACGCTGCTGCTTGGCCTACTGTTTGTTCTGCGAAGTAGGGATGATGTCTAAGCTCTGATCGGACCAGGGCCAAGGGCATGACCAGCACAGAGTGGTACCCTTTTGAGGTGTAGGGTGGATGGGTGTGGGTATCAGTGGGTTGGGATGGGCGAAGACGGGGGACAGAGAGAGACAAGGTGGGTGGGAGTGGTGGGTTCAAGAGTGAAGACAAGCTCTTGTGCTCCCCTGCCGCTCCCAATCCCTAACCCCAAGGCCATTAATTCTGCGCAGAGAGCCACCACTCTCTGAGGTATCGTATGGCTGGCTGAGGGGAGCTGATGTGGTCATCTATGGTCGTCCCCGACATCCTCTGCTAACAAAATGATCCACTTTCAGCAACATTGAGTGTCATCTGCACATGGCCAAGTGAGGTCACTTCTGTCTGCCCAGCCTCTTTTATTGAGTCAGAAAACCAAAGCAGACTGAGGTCCCAGGTCATGCTTCTGAGTCTCCTAGAAATGGGTCCCCATCTCCGATATCCCACTCACTCAGAGACAAATGAAAATCGACACGCCTCTGAGGAGGACTGAGCACGTTTTGTTTTTTTGTGGTGGCCTGAGTTCTCAGTAGCTACTCAGGGACCTGAGGCAAGGAATGTGAGAGGAGTCCTCAGGTCCTTGAGGAAGGGGATGACAATGTAAGGGGGTGGGGGGACAGGGGCTAGGCAATGGGGAGCGAGGCTGCTTTGCTGCTTCTGGCCAACTGTCTTAGACAGGTATGGGGACCAGAGGGGAGAGCTGAGAAATGTCTACCACCCTTGAAAGTCATTCTTTAATGTTCTGGTACCTTCTACATTTCAGAGCCAGAAATCACTTTGCACACGCCTCTTACCCAACATGGGGAAGCAAGGAAGTGATTTCACAATAAATCTTTTTAGATTTATCTTATTTTATGGGTATGAATGCTTTGCCTGCATGTATGTATGTACACTACCCGCATGTATGTATGTACACCACATGCATACCTGATGCTTGAGGAAGTCGGAAGAGGGCTTCTGGTCCCCTGGAACTGGAGTTATAGGTGGTTGTAAACCACTGTGTCGGTGCTGGGAATCGAACTGGGTCCTCTGCAAGAGTAACACGTGTTCTTAATCGCTGAGCAATCTCTCCAGCCCCTTAAAGATACTTTTACTCTTCCTGCTCTTTCTCCAAACCCACTAAAAGTAGGAATTAAATACGATATGGGGCACACATCTATAATCCCAGCACTTCAGAGGTGGAGGCAGGAGGATGAGAAGTTCAAGTTTATCCTTGACTACCTAGTGAGTTCATGGCCAGCCTAGGCATTTGAGGAGCACCTCCACCCCCACCCCCTGGCTGCCCGGTAAATAAATAAATAGTATGGAAATAAGGTCTCTGCTCTCTCCATCTTCTTTCCCCACATCCATCTCAGTAGCTCAGTCACAGCAGGAGATCGATTGGTAAGTGTTGAATGAAAAACAAAACAAAACAAAACAAAACTCCACTGGCCAGTGTACAAGACCACTCCCTAGGCATATTAAATGAGAATACAATCATCAATTGAATGTGCTTCCTTCAAAAGAGTCATATATCCTGGAAGCTCCATTCCAGACGCCCAGATGGCAGGGCCTGGGAGAGTTCTGAGTTATTCCTATTGAAACTGTTTCCTCTCAAAGGTCCAGAGTTCAAAAGCAAGGCATTTGCCACAAACAATTGGGCCAGTGTGAGAGGATGTGGCTGGCAAGGCTCCAAGGCCTCGTGAGACTTTGAGCAGTTACTAATGCAAATAGAAGGGAAAAGACTTATCCCAGGGGCAAATGTGGTCACCCAGAAATGCAGCCTTTGGCTACAGAAGGAGAAAGGGGAGGTTAGGTTCTGTGCTGCAGGGAAATTGTCCTGGGGCTTTGGAGAGGCCTCAGGACTTCAGTCGGGGGAGGTGTAGGCCTCAGCAGGGAGCTGGGTTTTAGATAAGCGTTTCTATCTCTCCTCTGTCTTAGTTTCAATTTCAAGACTTGGAGGGGAGGGTTGGCACATGCCCGGGTTCACATGCATTAGTCAGGGGGAGAGGACATTCCGCCCTGTTCCACTAATCTGCTTTGTTCCCTTGAGATAGGGGCGCTCACTGAACCTGGAGCTCGCTGGCTACTTGGGGCTTAGACAAGCTCTGGGAATCCACCTGTCTCCTCTCAGTGCAGGGGTTACAAGAGGGTCACCTGGCTGTTCCATGGGTACTGGGAATTTGAACTCAGGATCTCATGCCTGAAGAGCAAACACTCTTATCCACAGAGCCATCTCCCAGCCCTCGGAACAAGGTTTCTGCTCAATCCAATTTTGACTCATTTCCCAGAGAAATTTTCCAAGATCAGTGTCATGTGCAGGGCATATCAAGGAATTTTCCCGAGTGCTGAATTGACTACAGAAGGAAGTCCTTTTCCTCGTTTGTTGAAGAGGCTCCTCTAGTGAAGGTAGGTAGTATCCTTGAATGACCTTGTGCTGTGACATTTGCCCCCCACTGTTGACCTTGTGCATGGTCCCCCCAGCTGCCCTGCCTTTGTCCAGGCCCTCCTTCCTTCCACAGCACCTCTGCCTATCCACTGGGTTGAGTCGCCCTCCTTTATCTGAAGGCTTTCTCTCCTCGCCACAGTTCCTAGGGATCCAGAGAGAGTAAGAATGGAAGGAAGAGAGAAGGGCATGAGGGGGGCAGGCAGAGCACTTGGGGTTACCTGGATGCTTGTCCACTAAGCGTGCACCTAGAGTCCATTAACAATCAACACTGGCTCAGCCTTGGTGCTGTGTGGAACTTGCTCCATGTGCGCATGCCCGGTCTCCCACCCCACCAAGGATTTCATTCCTACACAATTTTAATTGTGTACGTGTGTGTGTGTGGGGGGGGGATAGTATGTGCAACAGCACCCGTGTAGAGGTCAGAGAATGACTTGACAGGGTTGGCTCCCTCCTTCCACCTTCGTTGTGCGGGCTCCAGAACTTGAACCCATGTCATCAGGCTAGCCCCGCAAGCTCGTTCACCCACCGAGCGTCTTGCAGGCTTTCATTCTTAGCTTTAAAGCCCACATTTGCAGTAGTCATTAGTGCTCTTGCCCACCATTTCTGGTTTTCCTAATGGGCACAGAGTGGGATTTCATTTCTTGACCTGGAAGTGCTTGGGTGGAGCCACGGGGAACAGTTCCAGCCAATGACGTGTGAGAGGAAGTAACCATCATTCTAGGGTGCCGAGCATTTCCTGTTTCTTCCAGCAGGGTGACAGTGTTTGACTAGGTGGCTCTTTCCTCGTCTTTCTTTTTGCTGAGTGCCTCCTGACCCAGGGTAGACCTGGAAGACGAGCAAGAATTACAGTTTGATTATTTACACCATGGGAGTTTGGACTTGTTTGACCCAGCCCGTGCTGACCAAAGCGTAGTTAGTGTTGATTGTTAACCCGACAGGATCTGGAGTTACCTGGGAAGGCAGTCTCCATGAGGATATCGTAGCTCAGATTGACCTATGGGCATGACTGGGAGGACTTTTCTTAGCTGGGTTAATTGAGATGGGAGGATCCACCCTGAGTGTGGGCAGCATCATATACCGTGGGCTGGATGGACCCTGGACTGCGTGAGGAGACAGGGAGTGGAGCACAAGTATTCCATGACTGCTGCTTGACTGTGATTGCAATGTGACGAGGTCCCTCAAACTCTGGCTCCTGTGGCCTCCCCCCCAACCCCCACGTGATGGCTTAATAAGCCTTCCCTCCATTAAGTTGCCCTCATCAGGGTGTTTATCACTGTCACAGAAACAACAACAAAAACCCAAAGACCCTTGGGAGGATCTGGATAGCTCTAGGAATGGGGTCACGTTGATTCCACACTGCTAGAGAAAGTCCTTGAGGGCCCAGAGCAGCTGGGCTCAGTGTTTGTCACCTCTGAGGTACAAGGGACAGGTCTGACAATCAGGGGGCAGTGACCAGGCCGGATCTCAGAAAGCCTGGATTAGAAGTTACTTGGGTCCCTTTTTCTGAGACACATGCCTGGCACGTGTAGAAACCTTTTGGCTAGCCTGCCCTGTGCACCCAGAGTGGCCCCTCCATGCCCTCACAGAACCAAGCAGGGCTGGAGAAGATAGGGCTCCCAGGAGGGCTTTCTCCCTGCCGAAGGGGGCCCATGGGCTTCCTTGTCTTTTTAAATGACCATGAAACAGCGTGAGGACAAGTGCCAGCTAACAAGGTTAAAGGAGCCTTAAAAAACAAATGATGCCATTTCCCCCCCAATTCGCTACTGAGTAAAATTTGTCACTTCAGTAAGCATTTTATTGGTAATTACAGAGTTACTTTATTTGCATATTACAGAGCTGTGAGCAGCCCTGGCGAAGATGCTTAATGTCCCTGAGCATCTTGGAAGGAATTACTCAACCCAGACAGGGAGAATTCAGTAATTATTCCCTTAAAACTGGAATTTGCTAATAACTTCGCAGTAGATCACTTTTTCTTTTTACTACCCAATACAGCAATTAAATAATAAGCAATTAAGTGCCAAAGTGACTGAGGCATAAGACCTGGCCCCAAATCTGGCCTCTGTTGCATTTTGAAGGGGCAGTTAAGCCTTGACTCTGGAAACACTGTGGATCAGGAACCAGTTAGAGAAGGTTGGCACCAGGTATCTACCCTGCCCCCATCTTTAGAGTGGGGTCCAGGAGCCCAAGAAGGCTGAAGTTCCACCTGGACCTGGGCAAGGCCCAGCTGCCCAAGGCCAAGCCTGGGGTCCAGGAATCCAGCTGGCTGTGCTCCCAGATGGTTCCAACACTTGTTCAGGTGACTCGGCCTGTCCGGGTCTCCATGTTTTGATCAGTCCAGTGAGATTCCTGAAGATGTCTGCGTCACCTGGGGACTGTGGTGACCGTGATATATCTGAGGTAGGGTTTTAAAGGGAGGAAGTAGTCAGCCATCCAAGTCACTGTCTCTGGCCCAGAGTCCACTACCACACCATGAGAAGAGCTGGGGCTCTGCCAGGGAACCCCATGAAAGGAAAAGGACTGGAAGGTGATCCCTCCGTAGGGTGTGGGGTGGTGGGCAGTCAGGGGGCACTTCTTCCATGGATTCTTTAGCCTTCTAGAGTCTAACCCCAGCCTTGAGGAGCAAGCGCTTCAGGGAATCTGAGAACACTCATTGGGGATTATCATCATCATCAAGAGACTGAGCTTATGTGTGTGTGCGCATGCGTGCGTGCGTGCGTGCGTGCGTGCGTGCGTGCGTGCGTGCGTGCGTGTATGTGTGTGTGTGTGTGTGTGTGTGTGTGTAGGTCAGAGTACAACTTTGGGAGTCAGTTTTCTCCATTTCTCATGTAGGTCCCGGGAATTGAACTCAGGTTAATAGGCTTGGCAGCAAGCTCCGTTGCCTGCTGAGCCATCTTTCCAATCCCAACGCTGGGCT
Organism: Peromyscus maniculatus bairdii; assembly: GCF_049852395.1. NCBI lineage: Eukaryota > Metazoa > Chordata > Mammalia > Rodentia > Cricetidae > Peromyscus > Peromyscus maniculatus. Next base: position 58,657,972 of record NC_134858.1, on the reverse strand, counting down.
TCTAACACATAAGACAAGAAGAGTGATAGCTAGCTGAGGGTCCAGGTTGCTTGTATCTAAGCACATGCCCCAGTTGCATAGCTTCCTGTCAGACAGCGTTCTTCAAGTTATCTTTCAGTGGACATGACCTTGCCCTTAGAAAGGAGCGCTACGATTTCAGGCTGGTTCTCTCTTCGTTTCTGATGGATGCTTCCTCTGCAGTGGTTTGGAACATGTAGGCTTTCGGGCTCCCCCTCTGTTAAGTATTTAATGACTTGAAAACAAACACTGGAGGAGATGCTACCTCTGGGCCCTGAGTGTCTCTGCAGCCCTGATCTTTCAGTGGCGGCTGAGTTCACCCTCTGTGTTATCTGTCTGCCAGGTCTGCTCAGCTGTGGTATAGTGATGAATAATGTAAAATGCTATTCCATGAAAGAGAGAGAGAACCCATGCATCTTTAAAAAGACTTGCTTTCCCACCCACCTCCACCAGGCCAGATGACCCTGCCTCCACACCAGGCCAGATGACCCTGCCTCCACACCAGGCCAGGAGATCTTGTTTCCAGGGATATTTGAGAAAGAATAATCAGTAAGATATTAAAAACAAAGACAGCCCCCTGCACAGGACTAGCACAGTATACCTAGGAAGTCTCTCTCTGTCTCTCTGTCTCTCTGTCTCTCTCTGTCTCTGTCTCTCTCTCTCTCTCTCTCTCTCTCTCTCTCTCTCTCTCTCTCTCTCTCTGTGTGTGTGTTTGGGTGCACATGTGCAGGTGTCTGTCTTTCTCTGTCACTCCCTGCCATTTTGCCTTGAGACAGGGCCTCTCTCATTTAACTTGTCCTTTTGGCTAGACTGGCTGGCCAGTGATCGCTTAGGATCTGCCTGACTCCTGCCCCCACGCCAATCCTGGAGTTAGAGATATGCACATCCATGCGCAACTTTTTGTGCAGCAGCTGGGGATTTGAACTCAGGTCCTCCTAATTGCAGAGCAATTGTCATTACCCATGAAGCCATCTTCCCAGGACCTCCTCTGACTTCAGGTGTTGGTCCAATACAGTCCTCTTAGCCTCAGACTCTGAGCCGGTTGCCATGTGAGCAGCCCTTCAGGTTTCATAATGGCCTTTTCTGAGACCGTGCTTTGTAAACACCTCACATCTCAGAGCCAGTGGGGAGGAGGAAGGATGGCTGCCTGTTAGCATCAGGAAAGGGCATGGACGTATAGAAAGTGCCACCTTCAGGGGTAGAGTGTGCTCAGCGTACGTGAAGCCCTGGGTTCCATCCTCAGGACCAAATCAACACTGAAGTACTCTGCCTTTGACAACCTCCTGAGACCTCTGAACCCTGTTAGCTACCAGGACTGGTGTAGTGAAGGGTACGTGGGTGCTGCCTCTGGCGTCAGCAATGGTCCTCTGACCAGTGTTCAGCCTTTGGATAGTCTGGCCCTTGCTTTTCCCAACTCTAGGGATCTCTCTTTAATGCTACACAGAAGACAGATTGCATGTTCAAGTGGGGACTCTGACAACTTCCGAAGTCAGAGGCTCTTGGCATCAGAATATCACCAAACTGAATGAGACCTGATCCTGGGGCTTTACCTGTCAGCCTGCTCTGGGGATTGTCTTAGTCAGTGTTCTGTTGCTGTGAAGAGACACCATCACCATGGCAACTCTTATAAAGGAAAACATTTAATTGGAGCTGACTTACAGGTTCAAAAGTTTAGTCCGTTATCGTCATGACGGGAAGCATGGTGGCATGAAGGCAGACATGGTGCTGGAGAGGTAGCTGAGAGTTCTACATCTGGATTGGCAGGCAGCAGGAAGAGAGAGTGACACTGGGCCTGGCTTGAGCTTCTGAAACCTCAAAGTCCCCCTACCATGACACACTTCCTCCAACAAGGCCACATATACTCCAACAAAGCCACACCCCCTAACAGTGTCACACCCTATGGGCCTTTTGGGGCCATTTTCATTCAAACCACTATAGGGATGGTTTGAATGAATAACCACCTTGATTATTGGTACCAGGTCCCACTCCAGTTTATCACATACTCCCCTAAAAGTGAGACTGACTTCCATCTCCCCATGGAAATATTGTGAAGGACCTGAAACTAACCAATGAACTCCTCCTCTGATGCCCAGCTAGAGTGCAACAGAAACCATCTCATCAAAGCTGGAGGTGTGGGGGTAGAGGACAGAGGCAGGAGACACTGGGTTCGACTGGGCAGGGGTCATAGAAGCTCTCCACGGAGGCCGAATTTCTGCAATAGCCAAGTCTCAGAGGGTTCAGCAGGAAATCCATAGAAACCTGGAGAAGCATCACAAACTGGCCTGGAGAGACCTTTGGGGAGCAACATAACATAAAACATGGTGTTCTCCATCAGAGATGACCATGGACTGGCCACTGAGCAAGTGGTCACTTCTTCCTACCCACCCCACCAAGCCACCCCTTTGCAAAGACCACCCCTGCCTCAGGGCTGTCGACATGTACAAGGTGTGTGGCTGGCCCATCCACCTGACAATTCTGAACTGCCTGTCCCTAATTCCCGATTTTACCTGTCATCCATCTCTCTGTGGCTGGCCATTTACAGCCCTGGCTATGCGTTAGACTCCTTTTTAAGGGGAAGGGTCTTGTTGTATAGATCAGGCGGACCTCCAACTCAGCTTCAGACTCCTGAATGCTGGGATCACAGGTGTGGGCCTTGCTATCTGACTTGATCTATTCTGATTCTGCTTTAAGAATCTCTTCAGTGGGATATCTCTCCTCTCCTCTCCCCTCCCCTCCCCTCCCCTCCCCTCCTCCCCTCTCCTCTCCTGTCCTGTGTGTTTGAAGATTGAAGCCAGGTTTTATAGGCCCTGTGCATCCCACAAGCTGTTTCTGCTGTTTGCTGTAGGCAGCAAGGGCTGGAGACAGGAAAGGTCATGATGGAGGAGAACAAAGGGCAGGGGTTGAGAGCCAGGGGACAGATACATTTACAACCTGGAAGTCCAAAGCCAGGAGCCTGCCCTGAAAAGGAGCCTGTGTGGATTAAGACACTGATCTTAGATGGTCGTTTCTTGCCCCTAGCCCGGGCTCCTTTGGTTATTGCTCTTGGAAGCTGTCTGGCCTCTGCACGGCTTGTCCCGGCCTTGCAGACTGCCTAACGGAAGCCGAGCCTGAACTCAGCAGCATGCTGGTCTTGGTTCACAGACGGATGGCTTGAGGACGGCACATTTGTATCCCGACGGGTGGTGGTGCAGATTTTCAGGACACTCATCGTCTCACTGTGACTTGTATGACACTACCCACATGACGATTCTGAACACCCCGGGTCCTTCCCAGCACCTGCCTCACAGAGAAGCAAGTCAGTCTCCACAGCGCCTTAGACACCTTCAGGAAACTGCTGAAGCCCGGGCCTTAGCTCAGCCATGTTAAGTCAGGGTCCTGGGTGTTGGTGAAGTATAGCACCCAGTTCCAAGCGGCTGTCAAGTTTGAGAAGTACTGTTTAAGCTAAAAATACCAGTGCCCACTTCTGCCCTCTTCGGAGCTCCTTTTTAGTTACCGTCGGTTTTAGACCTGTTTATAAAGACTTTACAGGCAAAGATCCACGTGTGAGAATGTGTGTTTTCTGTCTTTTTGAATTTGGGTCACCTTGTTTAATGTTATACTTTCCGGTGATGAGGAAGGACATGCGAGAGGGAGTAAAATGGCATATGGGACATGAGAGAGGAAAAGAGATGTGGACGGGGATGGGGGTGGGGGGAGGAGATACACAGGGACCAAGGGCAGGAGGGGGAGGGAGAGAAAGAATCACTGCTACACACTTTGTTCAAAAATGCCGTGGTACCTAATACCTTAAATGATAATTTAAAATTTTTAATTTAAAGAATAAGTAAAATTGAATATACAGGTGTGTATGCATGTATACACACACATAAAATAAAACATTTAAAAATGAGTTAAAAAAAATAAGTCAGAAAACAGTCCAAAAGGATACTTAATGTTGACCTCTGACCTCCCCACAGGTGCATAAACCCAAGCAAAAGCACCTGCACACATGTATAACTCCTCTCAGCATGTACACCTGACTCTCCTGTCTCCAGACCCGCCTCCTCTCTACCCCACTGTGCTGGAGTTACAGGCTCGGACCGCTGTGCCTAGTTTCTTTAGTGTGGGGATTGGAACTCAAGGTTTAGTCCTCAACCAGTACAGCATCAGTTCCAAGTTTTATCTTTTAATACAAGGTGTTTAGAAGGTTCATGCTCGTTTTGGAGTCGGGGATGGAACAGACCATCCCATGTGAAGAAAAAGTCCAACAGCAGGTGTGGAGTGCATCCTAGGACCCATCCGAACCATACTTCCCAGATCATTTTCATGCCACACGTTGGCTGCATACTGACTATCAGCAAGGCTCTCTCGTGGGTCTGGGAAATAAACAAAGGGGGCACTGTCCCTTCTCGGGGCTTCTCTTCCAGTGGGGAGCCAGGCAGTAAGTAAACAGACGAGGGCCTGTTTGGTGATGGCCGTGGCAACACCCTGGGCCATGACCCCTTCTTTTCACTCCTTCTTTATGTGAGTCATAAAAATCCATTGATAAAACGTTCCGTCTCTGGGTTTGTCTATGTGGGGTCCCTAAGAACAAAAGGAGACTTTAAAATAAAGAACCGCTTTTTCCTTTTATCCCCCGACCCAAAGAGGAAAAAAAAAATGTCGGATGAAGCATCTTTTATTTTTATACTTTTCTGTTTTTTTCCTGTCCTTTCCATTCGAGACAGGATCTCATATAGCTCAGGCTGACCTCGACTCACTATGTACCTGAGGATGAAATTCTGAGGCTCTTACTTCCCTCTCCCTAGGGCTATGATTACAGACATGCACCACCAGTCAGTCTGTGCAGTGAGTGTATTCTGTAATTCCAACTCGGGACTTCAGACATGCTCTACAACACTCTACCGACCAAGATACATCTTAACCCCGGTGTTTATTCTTTATATATTTCTTAAAAATGTGATGCTCCAAGGATTCATGCCTTTTAGGATGAGAGATGAAGCAGACTGTCCATGGTGGCATGCTGGGCATGCTTACTAATTGTGGAAGAGAAGGGGACGAGCCTTTTCATTGCAAATGAGCTACAAGGCCCCACAGAGCTGAGGCCACACGGAGTGGGTATGTCACTTTGATGGGAAGTAAAATCTTTCCATTGTACCAAAGGGGCCTTGCCCTAAGGCACGTTTTCACCAGGCCCCAGCAGCCTGAGGCGCCAGGGCAGAGAGGGTGTACTTCAAATACAAGCTTTTGGGTAGTATTGTTTTGTGGGTGAAGAGTCACAAAGGCTCCAATTTGAGAATCTACAGAATGGTAACACCTCATTTAGCCGGTGTCATTAGGGAATGAGGGGTTCCACTTAAGTGAGTTTTCCAGATAATTGAACTTTATTCCCCTAAGAGCCAGAGCTTAAAAGACATTAACCACATTGACAGAAGGCTCTCTAAAGCATGTGGCTCTGCCTCCAGACCCTGGGCACCCAGACAGTGGTTTGGCAGCTTCTCAGCAACTTGGGTTGGACCCTCCACATCTGTTTCTGGGTCGGGTTGAGTTACAACGGCTTCAGGGAGGGTGGTTCTCAGCCTCAGCTGCACTTTCAAATCATCTTGAGAGCCCTGAAGACTCCCGATGCCCATGCCAACCTCAGGCTATTGAAGCCGGAGTCTCTGGGTGGTTTACTGAGGCCTGAGGGCTTACCACGGTTCCCCCGATGATGCCTGTATGTAGGCAGGTTGGAGGAGTACCATTTTTTCCTCCAGTAATCGAAAGCAGCATCTAGGGCCCAGCAGGGGAGGCTTAGTCAGCACAGTGCTTGCCTCAGATATATGAGGACCTGAGTCTGAGCTTGGGAACACACACAGAAAGGCAAGGCGTGAGGGACTGGAGAGCTCTCTCAGCGCCTGCTGTGTCTGCAAAGGACCAGAGTTCTTTTCCCAGCACCTATGCTGAGTGGCTCACAACGACCTGTCACTCCAGCTTCAGGGGATGTAAAGCCCTCTTCTGGCTTCTGGCCTCTGCAAGCACCCCCCCCCCCATACCCCATCCCCCCTCCACAGCCAGGAGTGGTGGCACATGTCTTCAATCGCAGCTCTCTTGTGGAGACAAGTGGATTCTTGGGGCTGGCTGGCTGGCCAGCCTAGCCTCCTGGGTGGTCTCCGGGGCAATGGGGGATCTTGTCTGAAAAAAAAAAAAAAACAAGGTAGATCCGACTAAGCAATGTGCCCTGTGCTCCACATAGCCATACACATGCGTGCACCTGCACAAACATGAACAGACACGTGCACACACGCATGCGCGCACACACACCATCCAGCACAGCACCCAGGTGCTCTTTGGCCCAGGTGCCCTGTATCCTTAATCCCTCCTGTTTTCTGGTAATCTTAGACCTACTTTTCCGATGGGGAAAGTGAGCCTCAGCGTAGTAGGGACTTGCTCATTCTCTTTTAACTAGGCAGCAGCCGGGCTGAGATGTTCCGCTGTCTCATCCTCAAGCTCCACTGCATGACAGCATGAACCTGGAGCTAGGCTAGCAGCCAACAAGCCCCAGGCATCACCCTGACTCCGCCACCCCTACTGCTGGGGTTACAGCCACTCAGGTGGCCCTACTATGTGGGTGCTAGGGATGGAAAGTTGGGTCCTCCTGCTCGCTCAGCAAGTATTCTTTCTTAGTGAGCCGTCTCCCCATCCTCCCAGGTCTTAGCATTCTGAACCCGAGGTTCTGGTCTGCCTGTGGCTCCGGAGTCCAGGGTTTTCAGCCAGACTGGCTGGCCAGTGCGCCCGAGGGTTCCGCCTGCCTCTGCCTCTCCAGTTCTGGGATTACAAATGTGGGTCACCTTTTCTTTTCAAACTCAGGTCCTTGTGCTCAGGTGACAAGTACCTTATCGACTGAGTCATCATCCTCCCAGCTCCAGAAGGGTTCCCTTTCTGGAGAGAAGGTGCATCGGTTTGCGGCAGAAGCTCTGGAAAGCTTGTGGTCTTGCACAGTGTGCTGGTTGGGGGTTTGCCAACTTGACACAAACCTAGACCTATCCTGGAAGAGGGCATATTAACTGAGAAAATGCCACTGTAAGATTGTCCTGTAGGCACGTCTGTGGGATATCCTCTTGATTGACGATTGATGAATGATTAATGACCACTGTGGGTGGTGCCATCCCTGGGCAGGTGGTCCTGAGTTGTGTGAGAACTCGGGGCTGAGCTCCGGTGACACACAGGGCCAGCGGGAGGTCCTTCCACGGTCCGCTCTTGGGCAGCTCTGTCACCTCTCTAGCCCTCCCCACTTCTTGTCTGGCAGAACCAGGCCCTGAACTTGCCCCCAGCATGCCTTTGTGCGGGCTCTCTGGAGACTCAGCTCCTTCATCACTAGGCTCTTCCCTAATGCCTCTTCATCTGAGGGGCCCTGAACAGGACAGAAGAGCCCATTAGGACCTTTCCTCACCATGGTCCAGGTCCTCGAACTCAGTGATATCCTCCTGCCTCTGCCTCCCAAGTGCTGGGATTAAAGACATGCGCCACCGCCGCCCAGCTGTTCTCCATCAGGTTTGTCTGTGGCCTGGGCTGGCCCTGCCCACCTCAGGAGACTTAGAATACATAGGGTTGTAAAGTTCCTGGTGCAGATGGCATCCAGATTGTGCCCCATCCTCCCAGGGAAGCAGATCAAACCTCCCGATATCCTGCCATGGAGTAGCCCTGCCGCCCCATCAGGTCCTGCTCCTTTTCCTACGTGAACAACCCCCATGCTCCTGGCTCACTTCAGGCCACAGCTAGGCCTGCACTCCTGAGTAGGGATCCTCTTCAGCTTAGGTGGCAGGCTCAGTCAGGGAGCAGAGGGTGGTATGTCCCAGCTGGGACCTAAATGTGTCCTTACTCAGCACCTCCAGCCCCCCTGGAACACAGGAACACGGGCCTTGAGAGACCTGAGCACCAACAAGTTTCCAAGAGCAAACAAGGGGTGAAGTATTTCAAAACCTGGTCTTTCACCAGGAATGGCCCTTCAGAGGGGCCCAAAACACACAGCCCAGTGTTTGCACTTCAAAGAGAAGGAGGCCCAGCCAGGCTCTGCGGGTAGCCAGGTCTTCCCTGTGTCAACAAGTGAAAGAAAAACAGCCCAGCTGTCTGGCCAACCTGACGAGGGGGTTTTCCAACCAACTGGGGCCGGAGGAGGGAGCGGAGAGAGGAGCTGCCAGCTCTCCCTGTGAAGTCCTGCAGACTCTGGAGACCTCGGGGCTTTCTCGGGGCTCCTAGGAATCTTTAGGGAATTCCCCAAGGACAGCAATGTCTGCGGCTCCCGACTGCGCCTGGGATGTGCTAAGCTCCTCGCTCTAATCTGGATAAAATCAGTCATGCCACTGTCCCCATTTAGTGGGTGGGAAGACTGAGACTCAGAGAGGCTTGAGTGACATATTGATAGGAGATAGAACTGGCTTTCAGCGCAGCCTAGCCCGGAGCGAGGGGGGGAGAGGGGCAGGGATTGGACACCGTCTGGGCAGGGACAGTTTTAAGTCCAACATGAACTTGTGAACTTACTCTTAAAATAGGAATTTGGAGCTCCCCCTTGCCCCCCCACCCCACCCCGCCCCGATTCTTTTGTTTGTTTGTTTCTTGCGGCTCAATGGTGTGGTTCTGGGACATGAACTTTGTGGATGACAACATGGTTTATCAGCATCAAAGGTTGAGCATTCCTAGTTACAGCTTGCCTTTGGACCTCTCTAAGCTATGACCTCCCTGGTCTCAGCACAGCTGGGGTCCAGCCCGAGCTGCAGAGGACTAGGACACAGCCTCTGCCTCCTAGGAGCTGTGAGCTAAGGGGAAGATGGGTCTGTGGACCAGTGGTCTCCAGGCGAGACACAAGGGCTCTGAATCCCGGGAGAGGACATGGAGCATGCGCTACCGCAGAACCATGCCTAGAAGACTCAGCATGTGCCAAGTAAGGAGAGGGCACCGCTGCCTGGCACCAGACAGGCCCTTCCAGCTCTTTGTTGTGAACTTGAGGTAGGAATGGGCTGCAGGCAAAGAACCACTTACTCTCAACCCTGAGGTTGGATAGAGTGGTGGGTGGTACCCCTGGGGAACTCAAGGGACTTTGGGGAGCCTAGGCTGCTGTGACCCCTGAGTGCACTAGAAGAGCTCTGCCATGACCGCTCTGGGCACAGCAGTCACCAGAGAACTGCAGTGACCATTTTTGAAGGCCAGAAGCAGGCAGTGGGCGGTCACCCCACAGTCCCTGCAAACCCCAGTGGACCCGAGTCTTGCCAGACACCTTTCTGTGCCCAAACCATGGGTGCTCCTGCCACCATGGCACTGATGACAGCAGGACAGTTGGGCATCTCTGTGTGTGACAGGAGAAGGGACTGCCTTGTGGTTTGAGCTGGAGGAGGCCTTCCACTTCCCTCTTGGCAGATCTCAAGGTAGGCAGGGAGGTCTATGAATTCCTGGGTGGAGATGAAGGTGCCCGTGATCGGTTCATTTCAGCCCTATAAAATGGAGATAATTACCCCTCTCCTGGCTCCATGTTGGGGTTACCCTGAACATCAAATGAAGTAGCAAGCATGGAAATGTCCTTTAAACTGCCGAGTCCAGGAGAGCGTTGAATCACCCTACCGCTTCAAGGACCTCGGGGACCATTTAACCCAGTTCACTCCTATTCCAGGAGAGAAAACAAGTCCAGAGCAGCTTCAGCTTGCCCAAGTCCAAGTGAGAAGGTGCCTTCTCTCCCCCTCACCGCCCTGCTGCTCCTGTGATTCAGAGGCCTTGCCACACTAGGTCCTCAAAAAAAAAAAAAAAAAAAAAATCAACCACCACCCAGCTGACCTTTGGCACAGCGCATCTCCTTGCCTTCAAAGGAAAAGAGGAAATTAAAAAAGGTCAAGTGCCACCAACCGCAGCAGGGCAGTCGATCCCAGGAACAACCAGCCACACTCTGCCACCAGGAACCCACCCTGACGGAAACTGGCGTCCCTGCTTTCCGCCAACCAAACGTGGTCTGTTCTGGGTGGCTTGGTGGTCACTGTCTTCCTGTCACCAAGCTCCTCCAGATCACCGGGGAGGTTGTTTTGACATTTGATGAGCCACGGCGAGTTACTTGGGAGTGCTTGAGCCAGCCAGCTCTCCGCAATCACTGCGCTGAGTGCTTTCGCCTGTTAGAGATAGGGCTCTATCGGCGGGGAAAGTGATGGTGGGCAGGCCTCCAAGAGGGAAGATAAGTGGGCTGTTGGGAGAAATTAATACGAAGAAAGGAAGTGGCGAGTGAAGCCAAACGAAAGCCAGCTCTGACGATACCCGTGACTCATAAATTTCGTTGATACTGGGGATGTGACATCCCTGCTCCCCCTTAGCTGGTAAACCCCATGTCCTCAGGACGACCCTGGGGGAGGAGTAGGGAAGGGACAGGCACTGGAAAGCCCATATAACTTTTAGGCAGGGCTTACAGGAAGCGTCCTACAAAATGTAAATTTTAGGTTAGACCCAGGGCAGAAGACTGACCCTGGAGGAATGCAGGGGGTGGCAATGTTAGGGTGAGACAGATGTTGGGTGGACTCAAGGCAACGGAATCTGAATTTTTTAGCGAGGCTGCTCTGGTTAACCTGGTCTCAGCTCTTTATCACAGGCACTCCCTCATGCATTCCAGTCTGGCCTCTAACTCAATGTAGCCGAGGATGACTTTGAACTCCCGACCTTTCTACCTCTACCTCTCAAGGACTGGGATTGCAGATGGGCACCAATAGGCCTGGCCCTAGGCAGTGCTAGGGACTGAACTTTCATCATATTCTACCCACTGAGGCACACCCCAGCCCCGCTTCATCGTCCTTAACCAGCCTGAATGCCCAGGTAAAATAAATTGAGCTGGCCGTGTGGATTGGGTTCCACCTACATCTCAGCCCTCGGAGTGCAGCGTTTCTTCTGTAGAATCTAAGTTTAGGCTCACGTGTGACTCCGAGCAGGGCTTTTGAAATGTTGGCAGTCACTCAGGGGCCCCACGCTTTCTGCAAACTCAAGGCAACTTGGCAGCTGCTGATCCAATGCCTAGCACCAAGTGCTCCAGACCTGATGCCATCTTGGGGGGGGGGGCGGCATTTCAGGGCAGAGGAGGATAGTGGAGGAAAGAGAAAAGACCACACTGGGAAACTAGGGTTGCACGTGGCCCCAGGACACGAGGGTGAGGGAAGTAGGCTGAGTGTCACATCAAAGGACTTCTCGGAGCCTCAGGTTTGCTAATACGGCCTGTCATCCCTGCCAGGCCCCGTGACCTCCCTGCTTTAGTCAGACTACATGTATAGAAAGGTTACCCCCTTTAAGCTAAGGGAAGGCCTTGTTTGGAGATGGACCCACTTCAGAGTCCTCAGGTGTATACCCCAAATAAGGCCAACTTCAGAACACCCAAACAGACTGGAGAGCACGCCCACAGGGGTCTGGAAAACAGGCCTTTCACAGAATACAGAGGCAGAGCCTGTCATGCCCCAGATCAGCTCCAAGCCTGGGTGACACCTCCTGCAACCATCTCAACCCCAGACCTGCCGTGGAGACCACAGAGCTGACGCCTGGGCTGATCAAGCCAGTCATTTTCTGGTTTATGGTGACTTATTCAGCTGTGCACACTGGGCACCGAGTCTAGGCTTGTCTGACTTTAGCCAAGGCAGGATGTAGCCATGCACCATATTCCGTGGATGGTCTCTGGTGCACTTCAGTTTCTGTAGCACTTAGAAGGAGGAACAGTGTCATTGGGTGTTTGGATGACTCTGTTCACACACACACATGGGACTGCAGAAACCGCTCAGTCGGGACAGCGCTTGCCTAGCACGCACACAGCTCTGTATTCCACCCCCATCACTGGTTAAACCAGGTGTGCTGAGGCCTGTCTGTGATCCCAGCACTCGGGAGCCGAAGATAGGTGGATCAGGAGTTCAAGGTCATCCTTGGTTATTTAACCCCCTCAAAGGCCAGCATGGGATACTTGAGACCTTGGGCCCTGTGCGAAACAGGACAGATTCTGTGATAAGTGGCATCATTCCTCAAGACTTTTGAAATGGTGACCCAGCGAGTTAAAATGGTGACCCGGCGAGTTAAGGCACGTGCCAAACCCAGGGCCTGCTGAGAGCAGCCTGTCCAGCAGGCTGACGCTAGAGGAGCAGAGATGCAGACACATCACCTGACCTAATTGTAGGTCCTCCAAGAACAGGGAGAGCAATGCCACACTGGCATGTAGAGGAAGGCCCAGAGCCCAATCAGATTCAATTCAGAGGCCTACACGAGACCCTTGCAGACTCTCAGCATGCCCAGAAAAGCATCTTGGGACATCTGATCTCACAGTGACAGCACTAGAGTGACATGGATGTCACAGACCAGGCCATCTGTGCTGCAAGCCAGGCGTTTTCTGAGCAGTTCTGAATGTTAAGCACCTAGCTCTTTACAGCCTTGGGATGTAGCCACCCTTGTTGTGTCTAGTTCATAGGTTTGTGACTTGGGAAGGACACAATTTCAACTTCAGACCAGTTCCAGAAGTCTCTCTACTGCAGTGCCACGTGCCTTTGACACAGGTGACCTCCGCAAATCGACTTTAGAAAGGTCAGGGTTCTCCTGAAGTTTCTGGGGTCTGCCACGTGTGAGAACGAACTAGTGAAGTTGTGATGGAGCTAAGGGTGGCTGGGACTCAGGCAGGGAGCACACCGTATGGAAAAGCAGGGTGAGGCCAAGGATGGTTCAAACAGACGCACTGCAGCTCTCCTGTTTTGAAAGGGGAAAACGGTATTAGAAGGAACACAGGGAGACAAACCTCCATCGTCTCAATATCCCAATGCTAGTATTTCTAGTATTCCCTGCTGCTCTTACGGGATGTGGGGAAAGTGTACCCTCTCATGTAGCAGAGGAAACGCAAAGAGACACAATACTGTTAGAAGCACCCTGGCAACAGCTCCTAAAATAAAAAAATAAAATAAAATCAAGTGCACACCCCCTTTGGCCTAGTAATCTCACTCTTGGGAATCTGGCCTGGGGAGATAAAAACTTCATCAAGTGTAAACATAAGTAAAGGATGTTTATTGCAGAATGTCCAAACACATACACAGACACAGACACACACACACAGACACAGACACACAGACACACAGACACACACACACACACACAGAGAGAGAGAGAGAGAGAGAGAGAGAGAGAGAGAGAGAGAGAGAGAGAGAGAGAGAGAAACACAGTGCCACCCCCTCACCCCCATTAAGAGAATGTTGAGTACATTTAGTACATAAACCATGGGCACTTATAAACCTATTAAAAAGAATCAGTACCAGTTCACTGGGGATGGAGTGATAATGTCGAGAGGAAAAAGCAAGACGCAGGAAAATGTGTACAACATGATCCACACTTTGGATAACACTATGACCTGCTTTTGTGTTTCTTATGTAAAGTCTGTTTAGGATTGGGCCCACTTGTGTAGGAACACCGAAGAGTACATACCAAATTCACTTGGTGGCCTAGTTAGCTCTAACTGTTGACCTGAGATAGCCAGACTAGAGTCATCTGAGAGGAAAGCCTGGGTTAAGGAATTGCTTAGATCAGAAATCCCTGTGGGGGTGGGCTGTCTTGACGTTAATGGACGTGGGAGGCCCCAGTCCACTGTGGGTGGCGCCATCCCTAGGTATGGCGGCCTGGGCTGAGTAAGGAAGGTAGCTCAGCGTAGGTCTACAAGCAAGCAGGGTCCCTCCATGGTTTCTGCTCCTAGTTTCTGCTTGAGTCCCTGCTCTGACTTCCCTCAGTGACGAACTGTGACCTGGACCTGTAAGCCAAATAAACCCTCTCCTCCCCGAAGCTGCTTTTGGTCAGAGTGTTTTTACCACAGTAAGAGAAAGAATATGGCACATGGTTATCTGAGAAGGGAATCTGGGCATGAGGGGACATGGTCACAGGGACGACGGTATGAAAACTGGAGGAGGAGACAGAATTCTTAGAAGAGAAAGGAGAAAAACAAACTACTTCTTCCCCACCAGTCTCTCTGCACTCTGCAATCTCCCTGCAGCCAGGTCCTAGCTTGCTTCCTAGGCCCAGGTAGCCTAGTGGTTAACACAGGGACACAGTTGTACAGCACACAGGAAGCCCCCAGGGCGGGCTCCACGGATCTGCAGGCCCATGTTTCAAGTTCTTTCCACCTCTCTGGGGCTGTGTCTGTCCGGTGGCCATGTACTATCTGTTACTTGGGGATTCTTTCCAAAGTGGCCACTGCCTGCCAAGCCCAGTGGCACCCTCCAACAACTGCAGCTGAGAAGAGCACTCTCCCCCCACACAAGGCATGGCCTCTCGAAGCCATGGAAATGGCCAGAGCTACGTGCAAGGCCTACACACCCAGTCTGCCCTGATTCCTCTCTCCTAAGGCTCCTGGGCTTCATGTAACAGGAAGTTAGGCTCAGTCAGACAAGAAGGAACTTAGGGGAAGAAGAATCTGGAGAAGTAGCGGCCCCTGAGTGTCCCTGGGGCAGCGACTATCCTGCAGGACAAGAGCAAGGAGACTTACTCTTGGGGAAAGGAGCCCAGCCTCACCCTCCCAGCCTCTGCTTAAGAAGAGTCTGTTGGTCCTGAGTCCAGTGGTGGGGCAGTGGTGGCGCACGCCTTTAATCTCAGCACTCAGGAGGCAGAGGCAGGCAGATCTCTGAGTTCAAGGCCAGTCTGGTCTACAGAGTGAGGTCCAGGACAGTCAGGGCTACAGAGAGAAACCTCGTCTCGAAAAAACAAAAGAAAGTCTATCAGTCCGATGCTTCATCCCAGGCTGTAGCAGGGCAGCGGGAGGGCAGTCCCAACAGAGAGGAAGTGAGCCTCTTCTAACCTCCCCCCTGGTGAGCCACAGCCCTCCCGTGTTTACAGCAGCTCAGAAAGCATCGGTGGTGCTGGGAGAGTGGAATGGATACCTGAGCCTCGGAGACGCAACTGTCTATTTATCACTCCCTCATCCGGGCCAAGGCTAGGGAGATGGGCTGAGCTGGTTTTCATTTAAGATTCTTGGGGTCATAAGTGACAGACACTAATTCAAGTCACCTTTATCATGAAAGGTGCTTTGGCCTAAGGAAACACAAACTCCTCGTGGATTCAAGGCCCTAAGAAGGGCCATTAGTAACCAGCTCCTCCCATGGCTGGTCTACTTAACCCTGCAAGTCTCCAGCTGGCTTCCCCACCGATTGTCTAAGTCTCTCCTTCCTGCTGCCTCTCCAGATGTTTGCCTGTCTGCCCTTCATGCCCATATACCTGGAACTCCTTCAGCCCACAGTGCCTTCATTTACATTTCCAGTGTTTGAGAATGCAGCCCAGCTGCCTGACTCTCAAACTCAATTACACATTTCCCAAAGAGAGCAATTGGATTGGCTGGGCTTGGGTGGGGCACTCCTCTGTGCTCCAATCAGCAGTGAGCTGATAGGCAAGGGCAGCGTAAATAGGGCCCAGGAGCCTGGGGCCCTGGGCAATGAGAACCCAGGAGAGAAGAGAGAGAGAAAACCAAGATTGAAGTGCTGACTCAGACCAAGAGTATCTCTGAAACCACAGAACATCAGAGACCAAAAATATGGACACCCTGTAGGGGATCAGAGCGAGGAACAGGAAAGCGAAAGAATCGGGTTGGGAGCAAACAGGAAGCCACAGCCCTGTTCATGAACTCAGAAAAGGACTGAGTCTTGCTGCTCACACACTGAGCAGTTCCATTGGGGCATAATGTGGAGAGGGGTCAGCCTGGCTCCAGAAACCACACAGGGAGCTGACATTTACAACCGAGTTGGAGGAAATTGGAAATTAATTCTTACCTTTCTCCAAGTAATCTAAATAAATCTAAACGTTTGCTTTGTATGCAAACGAGCTGTCCCCTGGCCCAGAGTGCACACACCTCCATTACTCTCCAAGGAGACCAGTTTCACCCGCCTTAGCTACTGCGTCTCTCATTTATCCAATTCTTTGTTTTACATTTATTTTATCTTGTGTGTGTGGGGTGTGTGTGTGTGTGTGTGTGTGTGTGTGTGTGTGTGTGTGTGTGCATGTAATGCAGCACTTGTGCTGAGGTCAGAGGACAATCTGCATGGGTTCCGGGGACGGAACTCAGTCATCAGGTCCGGCAGCAAACGCCTCTACCTACTGAGCCGGTTTGCAGGCCAGATTTTCCTCTTATTAAAAGGTAGACTGGGAGCTTAACTGGGAGGTGGTGGCACAGCCCTTTAATCCCAGCACTCAGGAGGCAGAGGCAGGTGGATCTCTGAGTTTGAGGCCAGCCTGGTCTATAGAGTGAGTTCCAGGACAGCCAGGGCTACGCAGAGAAACCCATCTCAAAAAAGAAAGAAAGAAAGAAAGAAAGAAAGAAAGAAAGAAAGAAAGAAAGAAAGAAAGAAAGAAAGAAAGAAAGAAAGAAAGAAAGAAAAGAGAGAGAGAGAAAGAAAGAAAGAAAGAAAGAAAGAAAGAAAGAAAGAAAGAAAGAAAGAAAGAAAGAAAGAAAGAAAGAAAGAAAGAAAGAATAAAAAAAAAGGTTGATTGGGTCTGGGGGAATAACCAGTCAGTAAACTATTTGCTTTATGTCATGAGGGCCTGAGTTTGATCCCAGCCCCCTATTTGTCTTCATATGTTTCTAAATGCCTTGCTCTGGGGCTGCCCACGTGACCTATTGACTTCTGGCTTTGGTCACTGAGGATGTAGCTGCTGTGCCTGCTCAGGGGCTCTCTCTGCCCTCCTGCTGTCGGTTAAATCACAGTTTGGGCCTGTGTTTACATTGCCATGGCTGTAGCACCGTCCCCCCACCACTGGGATTCCATTCCTCTTCTGGTATGTCGCTTTGCTTTTTCTCGGTATTACATCGCTTTGCCTTTATCAGTTGCTCACTTTTCTCTGTTCTGAGAACCCCACTGAATGCCTACCAGTACTGCTTTCTAAAAGTCTGAAACAGCACCCTGGATAGTGTTTAAGTCTACCCCCATGCCTCTCTCATCTCCCCTCTCAGTTGCGCTTCTGTGACTGTTACTGACCATCAGGGTGTGGGCTGGGTGTTTCCAGGCTCTCGGCCTTTTAAGCAAGGAGCTGAAGTGAAGTGAAGGCTCATGCAGACTGCACACGTAGCAAGGACGTTTGACTCAAAGCAAAACTACAGAAAGGGTCAGACTAGGCTGCCAGGGAACAGCAAGCCGCAGAGAAGGGACCTTCCCCAGCTCCAGTCACTGTGGGGGCCTCTCCTTTATGGGG